>NC_092134.1:65032205-65335236 GCF_043159975.1 Macaca nemestrina
CAACACACGAATTTTCAATAAACAGTACTTATCTTCACTGCTGGCATTATTGTGTTCTGCTCTGTTCCCTTCTGTTTCATTTAAAAAATGCTGGCCAGGTGTGTGGTGGCTCACGCCTGTAATCCCAGCACTTCGGGAGGCTGAGGCGGGCAGATCACAAGGTCAGGAGTTCAAGACCAGCCTGACCAACATGGTAAAACCCCTGCTCTACTAAAAATACAAAAATTAGCCGGGCATGGTGGTGTGTGCCTGTAATGCCAGCTACTCAGGAGGCTGAGGGAGGAGAACCACTTGAACTTGGGAGGCGGAGGTTGCAGTGAGCCGAGATTGTACCACTGCACTCCAGCCTGAGCAACAGAGTGAGACTCCGTCTCAAAAAAAAAAAAAAAAAAAAAAGCTGATTGTCACATACTAAATTAATTGCATGACCCACAATGGGTTTGTCATTGGCAGTTAGAAAAGTCATGGTCTAGTAGTTCTGTAGGACTTTGCTGGATGCCACTACCAATGTCCTAACCCTGGACCTACTGTCCCACCCTGACTCTCCAGATTTGTCATATTCTCAATTTTTTCAGTTTTTCCTTTTTTGTCTTCTAAGTTAAGAAATGGTAAATCAGAAATGCCTCATCTATCTTTTCTTACCCTTCCATACCCCCATTTTTCCTTTCCGTCCCACGTGTCCTCCATTCCCTATCAGAAATGATCATTTTAACTGCTACTTCCTGAATAATAGTAATAATGACAATGCTAACAACAGTCATAATAACAATGGCAGCTAACACTCATTTCACATCTTCTTTGTGCCAAGCACCTATCCAAAGTGCTTTATAATTTTTTTTTTTTTTTTTGAGACAGAGATTCGCTCTTGTTGCCCAGGCTGGAGTGCAGTGGTGCGATCTCGGCTCACTGCAACCTTCGCCTCCCTGATTCAAGCAATTCTCCTGCCTCAGCCTCCCGAGTAGCTGGGATTACAGGCATGTGCCACCATGCCCAGCTAATTTTATATTTTTAGTAGAGACAGGGTTTCTCCATGTTGGTCAGGCTGATATTGAACTCCTGACCTCAGGTGATCCACCTTCCTCAGCCTCCCAAAGTGCTGGGATTAGAGGCATGAGCCACTGCATCCAGCCTGTGCTTTATAAATTTTAACTGATTTAGTACTCACAATCACTCTAACTGCTCTAGATAGTAGACTACACTATAATTACTCCAGGGGAAGAATTGCCTGTTCTTTTTTTCCAACATCTAGTCAGAATCCAGAAGACTCGCATATTATAGAATCTGGGCTAAATACTTAAGTAGAAACGAGAATAATATTATGGAACGAGCAATTGCTTTCATAAGTCCTGATGGGCAAACAATAGCTAAAGATAGTGACCACAAACCTCGAATCAGCAAACCTGAGATTTGGCCTATTGCTGTAGTTAGGCTGAAATTATTTGTGATGTACTGCAAACTTTTGTTGTAAAACATAATATAAAAATTTAGTCACATGTAAACATTGACCCAGAGAAAATGTCTGTAACATTGTTGTTTTATCCTGATCTTAATGCAAGATAAAACAACAAGGGGCCAGGGCACCCCACCTACCTATTCCCCGTTGTCACCACCATCACCACCACCACCCACAGAAAGAACAACCTGGTGTCTGAAATGATGGGTAAAGAATTGCTTGTAAACTAAAAAAGAGAAAACTCAAATGTCTACCTGTTTAGTTAATGGAGTTTTAAATATTTGACAACCTTCATTCTTCTCTCATTATAAAAGTAATATGATGTTCACTGTTAAAATTCTGAAACAAGCAGTGAAATATAAAAATGAAAATATAAACGACCCCAAGCATCACCACCTACAGACAGCAGCTATTCACACTTGGTGTAGTGTGAGTGTGTTTAGGCCTTCAGGCATGTTTTGTTTGGCTTACCCAGTGTTTTAAAATGTTTTTCATTATAAAAACCTGGATTTCCAGTATCTCTTGAGAAAATACCAAGATCAGACAACACTGGGCCCACATTCTTCCACAACAGCTGCTGAGAGCCGAGTAGCCGCTGCCCGTCGTGGGCAGGGCAGTGAAGGGCGTATGTATTTCCTCCACCCCAGTTCCTACCATTCCCATTTTTCTTACACTTGGTCAGCTTCATTTACTTGTTATTTTTATATTCTAGTGGGCATTTGAGTTTCCTCTCTTTCAGTTTACAAGCAATTCTTTACCCAACATGTCAGGGATCACGCTGTTCTTTTTGTGGGTGGTGGTGGTAATGATAGTGGTGACAAAGGGTGATGGGTAGGTGGGGTCCTCTGGTCCCTTGTTACAGAGGGTGGGGGAGAAGTCTTTTATTTCTGGATTCTGCTTTTTCTTTTCTAGTATATCTAACACTTTTAAAAAGTCCTATATGCAGAGGATTAATTTCTTTTTTCTTTTCTCTCTCTCTCTCTCTCATTGGTTGCATTCTGGTGGGACTGTTTTGCTCTGACTACCCGTAGCCAGGTGGAAACTGTAAGACCCAAGCTAATCTAACAGGGATCTGATTCTCAATCAGTGTGACAGACTGAAAATAGCTAAAGCTCACTTATTCTAGTAACACTAGACAAAGCAACACTGTGTCTAGACTACTGGAATATTTTCGCTACACAGACCCTGACATGGCCTTACTTTTTGTCATCTGCTGGCCTGGTTCTCTAGCTTTCCCTTTCATGTGAACTCCCCCATATCCTCCTAGTAAATTTCCCTCTGTTTAAGCTAGCCATAGTAATTTCTGATCTGACCAAAAAAAACCCTTAATTATAATGGACAATCTGACCTGGGATATCCAACCACCACTTTCCACCAAATCTATATAGTGAGGGGCATCTCAATAAACATTCATTCATTATCTACAATTTGCCAGGTGGTATGCCAGGGACTATCTTCTAAGTTATCTAAATTAACCTTGTAACAATACCACAAAATAGGGATTACTATTTAATTTGAGATGGAAATACCAAGTGTCTTAGTCCATTCAGGCTGCTATAACCAAATACCATAGACAAGGTGGCTTAAATCAATGGAAATTTATTTTTCACAGTTCTGGAGGCTGGGAAGTCCAAGATCAAGCCCCCAGCTGAGTTGGTGTCTGATAAGGGCTCACTTCTTGGGTCATAGACAGTCATCTTCTCTCTGTGGTCTCACATGGTGGAAGGGGAAAGGGTGCTCTCTGGGGTCTCTTTTATAAGGGCACTAATCACAAGGACTCCATCCTTATGATCTAATCACCTCCCATTGTCTTTTTTTTTTTTTTGAGATGCAGTTTTGCTCTGCTGCCCAGGCTGGAGTGCAGTGGTGCAATCTTGGCTTACTGCAACCTCTGCCTCCCGGGTTCAAGTGATTCTCTTGCCTCAGCCTCCTAAGTAGCTGGGACTACAGGCATGTGCCACCACACCTGGCTAATTTTTTGTATTTTTAGTAGAGGCAGGGTTTTACCATGTTAGCCAGGATGGTCTTGACCTCCTGACCTTGTGATATGCCCAACTCGGCCTCTCAAAGTGCTGGGATTACAGGCGTGAGCCACCATGCCCAGGCTACCCCACTGTCAAATGCTATCACATTGGAGATTAGATTTTGGTATATGAATTTTTAGGGACACAAACATTCAGTCTATTACATCAAGGATAAGTAAACTGCCAAACATCATATAATTTGTAAGTAGCACAGCTGGTTCGAACACATGTCTAATATTCTTTCAATATGTCTGTTTTTCCTTTTTCCTTTTCCTCAACTGTAGTACTTGTGTTAAGAATCTAAAGGTATTCAATGAAGCTAAATTTGTTCTTTAGAAAATCTATCAGCTATTAGGAAGATTTAGGAGCCAAAAAATTATTCTGATCAATATTATAGAAAGCATACATCTTAGCAATAATAGACTCCCAGAAGATTTATGTGGTGTTTCATAACTACAGTGCTTCAGGACTATAGAGATTGATTAATTCAACCTTCTCATCTTATAGATAAGAAAATAGAGGCCAACAGGTTTCTGTATTGTAAGTATTACTGAAATTACTATTATATTTGCCAATAGTGAGGTTTAGAACCCAACCAATTTAGTTGAGTTATAAAAAGGTGGACTGTGTACATTTATATAGCTCAATTAAAATCTAAGAGCTGAAAGAGACATCCACGTCTCTTACAATAATGTATCTATCTGCCTCTATCATGGTGAGTTTCAAACACATCACCAGGTTGTCTTTTTCTTTATAGCCTATAAAGAAGGCAATTCAGTCACCTCCCTTGTAAAGCATTAGAATATTGTTTATACCTCTCAACCCAACGACATTAAAAAAAACTAATATATTCTATTTAAAGGTATTTAAAATTGTTATTTGAAAATTAGAAGCAGCCTTAAAATAGAAGTATTACTAGGCAACTGTAATAGTTAGAAATAACATAAGCCCGAGGTTTCAAAAGTAAGTAACTAGGGTGAAAGATGGAGAGGCCATGGAAAAGTTTCTTTTAATCTAGGAGAACAGTTATGGGGGTCTTCACAATATAGTGTGAACCTGTTAGACTCATTCTGGGACCCTCCACGGTTGAATTTTTTTGTAGCAAATGTTTATTGAAAGCTTCTTCTATATGAGTTACTGAGCTAAGAGCTTTTAGAATACAAAGACAACCAGATGCAGTTCCTGACTATAACTAGCTGGGAACTAGTTAGGGAGATATGGCAGGTCCACACATACCTCTAACAGGTATCAAGTGAAAAGTGGTATCAGATCCACAGAAACGCACTGCAGGTAGGGCAAGGCTACATCATGCTGGGGGTCGGTGAAAGCTCTTGAGGATGAATATGATTTTGACAGAGACAGTGGAAAGGTTACGCACCCAGAAAGTATGGCATAAAGAGAGGTCTAAAGATGAGAAATGTTTGTATATACACTTTTCATTTCAGGTCCTAAATCTACATTGGGACCTGTACTTTCCTGTTTGGAAGCTCCTCTCTTCAGTTCTCTATATATTAAAACCCTAACCACCAAGGACGTATATAAAAAGATTGAGTGATGTGTTAAAAGGGTGAGGTTGTTGGTAAATTTGTTCTCTCTCTTTTCTTATTTAGTTTCGTTTTTCTTTGTAAGTAGGATTGTAGTATAGAAAATAATTATTTTTTAAAAAGATACTGTACATACCTCTCACAGCCAACTTAAATCCTTGCTTCTCAACATAAATTCCTGACTATCTGATAACATTACATTTGAATTGGAGGGTTAATGTGAACTCCTGATTTAAAGGGTGTGTGTGTGTGTGTGTGTGTGTGTGTATGTGTGTGTGTGCGCGCGCATAGGCTCTGTCCACTGTAAGAGCCTAGAAGCAATAATGACTCACCGGCAAAGAGAACACTTACTGGTCTCTAAATAGCATTTTCTTTTCTTCTTCTTTTTTTTTTTTTTGAGACAGGGTCTCACTCCATCGCTCAGGCTGGAGTGCAGTGGCTTGATCACTGCAGCCTTGACTTCCTGGGCTCAGGTGATCCTCCCGCCTCAGCCTCCGGAGTAGCTGGGACTAGAGGCATATGCCAACATGCCCAGCTAGTATTTTTGTATTTTTTGGAGACACGTGGTTTCACCATGTTGCTGGTCTCAAACTCCTGGGCTCAGGAGATCCTCTTGCTTTGGCCCACAAAAATGCTGGGTAATAGGTGTGACCCGCCATGCCCAGCCTCTAAATATCATTTTCTACTAAAAGTAGCCAAGATTCTTTGGAGGTCTGGGGCAGGGAAATATCACTTAAACCAGGTAAGCCTAGACATGCCAGAGCTCCAGAAGGAAAGTCCCCTAGGACTAACAGGGGCCTATCAAGGGGTTGGCTTGAAGGAGCTCTCACTGACTAAATTTGGGACAATTTGGGCATTAAGAAGAAAAAGTGAAGAGAGAGAGAGAGAAAGAAAGAAGAAAAAGGAGGAAGAGGAAGAAGAGGAAGAGGAGGAAAAGAAAAGCAGCAGTTTAACATTCATTTGACTCTCACTTTGACAACTGATATATAAAGGAAAAGAAGTAAATATTAACTCCCTCTTTTTTAGGAAGAACTGTAGGTTTTCTCCATTTGAGGAAAGATTTCCTTCCCAAACAGTGCTAGGTAATAAATATTTTCATTTGAACCTTATGAAATGGTTTATATTCAACCTTTTTTTTTTTTTTTTTTGAGACAGTCTTGCATTGTTGCCCAGGCTGGAGTGCAGTGGCGTGATCTTGGCTCGCTGCAACCTCCGCCTCCCAGGTTCAAGCAATTCTTCTGCCTCAGCCTCCTGAGTAGCTGGGACTACAGGCATGCACCACCACACCCAGCTAATTTTTGCATTTTCAGTAGAGACGGGGGTTTCACAATGTTGGCCAGGATGGTCTTGATCTCTTGACCTCGTGATCCACCTACCTCGGACTCCCAAAGTGCCGCGATTACAGGCATGAGCCACTGGCGCCCAGCCTCAACTATTTTTAATGTATAAAATTTCAAATGATTTTCATTCCATATCCAAATATGGGATGAAAAAAATCAGAAAGATCAACATTTTGTGACACCTAATGAAATGACCGATTGTAAGAATCATCCATGGATGCTGAAACAATTATGCAAAAAGTTATTGGGGCAAAAGCATGAACCCCCCTGGTGCCAAGTGTCTCCAGCTGGATCACTTGCTGATTGCAAAGTGAAAACACACCTTTACATCTCAGTGGGGAGATGTGGTTAGCACTGCTTTAACGGAGGAGTCAAATCCAACTTGGTTAATGGGTGAGACAACCTAACATTTTGTTTCCCCTGATGTGATGCAGTCTGAAGTTCACAGCATGACCTATAAAGCATTCTAGCCAAAACTGTCAAAGCTGTGTGCTCATCATTCTCCAATTGCCCTTAGAAATCCATTCGACACCTTTCACCATCCTGCCCTGCACCCCTGGAGACTCCCCTCTGCAGACTCCATTGTCCAGGCTCCTTTGCTTTTGGGCTTCTGGTTAGATTTGGCCAGTGCAGGGGCTCCAACAGCCATTTTGAAGGTAGATGAGAGAGATGTTGTGGTATTTGTTCCTCACCACCCGACTCCCTGCCCGGGTGCAGTTTTGGTGGTGCCTGTGTTGCTGCTACATCCATGGCTCCTGGTGGGGAGCCCTCTCCCAAAGCTCCAGCTCCTGCAATGCTTCAGTAACTGCGCTCAGCTCAGGCTGTTGTAGACCTAGGGGCAGCAGTCCCACAGTGCCTCATCATCGCTTGTTCCCTATGCTTGCCCACACATCTGTAAATAGTCCCTTCATTTCACATCCTTCAGTTAGACCCTTTGAGTATGCCCTCTGCTTCCGGTCAGGACAATGATTGATTCTATCTGAATCAAACCTGTCCTTTATTTGAACAGGACATCAAGTCTAGAAAAACAAGTTAACACCTTGAGATAACAATCAAACAAATCTAGAATTTGGGACCATTTACTAGTCTGATAGTTTCAAAGGTTAATGTTATAAAAAAAAAAAGTAGAAGAACTCTTCCAGATTAAAGTAAGCTAAAGAGATATACCTATCAAATGCAATTTATAAATCTGGTTTGCAAAATCATATTATACTATATCCTATACCGTATTTATTTTTGGAACAACTAGGAAAATTTTAATATTGACTAGATTTTTGATGATATTAAAAACATTACCTTAGATATGATAAAGGTATTATGGATTTCAGGCAAATGTCCTTTTTAAAAAAGTGCCTACTGAAGGAACAAGGCTGACTATCTTATCCTTATACAGTGACTGCAACTTCCTTTAAAATGGGTAGCAAAATATTTAGATAGGTAATATGGCAGAAAATGAACAGGTATTAAATCTAACTGGTGGGGTCGTGGTGTTCATTGTACCATCCCTTCAACTTTTCTGTTTGAACATTTTTATAATAGAATAAAATAGTGGAAAACATTAATTAAAAAAAAAATTGCTAACCTACCCAGCAACAATTTATCCTTTTCCCAAAAGGCTATAGTTTTTTTTTTTTTTTTTTTTACTTATACTGTTCATTTGGTTTTTGTATGTGCCTATTCCAACAGATTGTCAGCTCTTGGAAGGGAAGGACTGGGCTTTTAATTCTTTTTATACCCTACAGAGTCTCATGTAAAAGTTTTATTATTATTATTATTACTACAGACAGGGTCTCACTCTGTCACCCAGGCTGGAGTCCAGTGGTGCAGTCGTAGCTCACTGCAGCCTGGAACCAAGTGAGCCTCTTGCCTTAGCCCCCTGAATAGCTGGGACTACAGGTGTGTACCACTATGCCTGGCTAAATTTTTTTCTTTTCTTTTTTTTTTTTTTCTTTTAGACAGAGTCTCGTTCTGTTGCCCAGGCTAGAGTGCAGTGGGGCTATCTTGGCTCACTGTAAGCTCTGCCTCCTAAGTTCTCCTGCCTCAGCCTCCTGAGTAGCTGGGATTACAGGTGCTTGCCACCATGCCTGGCTAATTTTTGTATTTTTAGTAGAAGTGGGGTTTCACCATGTTGGCCAGGCTGGTCTCAAACTTTTAACCTCAAGTGATCCTCCCACCTTGGCCTCCCAAAGTGCTGGGATTACAGGTGTGCTAATTTATTTTTTGTAGAGATGGGGTCTCGCTATCTTGTTCAGGCTGGTCTCAGACTCCTGGGCTCAAGCATCCTCTTGCCTTGGCCTCCCAAAGTGTTGGGATTACAAGTGTGAGCCACTGTGCCTGGCCATTTTAAAATTGATGTAAGCCAGTCTCATTGTGCACAAACATAGGCATGCGTGGTAAGAAGGTTTCTATTTCTTTTTTCATTAAAGGAAGGGAAAAAGCTCAAAAAGCTGAATGGGATGCAGAGAAGTGCAATTTAGACACTTTCTTGGAATTATCAAAGAGCAGTTTTGGGGTCCCTTCCTCGGAGCCAGTGAAGACAGATGGCATAGAGTCTGATACCTCACAATACCCTGGGAAGTTTTGGAACTTCAGACAAGCCGTTGAAGAAGCTGGCTCCCAAAAAAGATTCAGGTACATTCCAACTTTACGGTCTACTCAAGCCAGAGAGAAAATCAGGATTAGATTAAGTCTGAAGAGAGAAAAATTAATTTTGAGTAAACTGCCTAATGAGATCTAGTCTTGTATTTATTTAACTTAATTGAAATAGCATGTCAACACACAAAAATTATTGTGGCATGCCGGGCGCGGTGGCTCACACCTGTAATCCCAGAACTTTAGGAGGCCAAGGCAGGCGGATCACGAGGTCAAGAGATCGAGACCATCCAGGCCAACATGGTGAAACTCGGTTTCTACTAAAAATACAAAAATTAGCTGAGCGTGGTAGTGTGTGCCTGTAGTCCCAGCTACTCGGGAAGTTGAGGCAGGAGAATCGCTTGAACCCGGGAGGCGGAGGTTGCAGTGAGCCAAGATCGCGCCACTGCACTCCAGCCTACAGAGCGAGACTCCATCTCAAAAAAAAAAAAAAGTAATATGGCTGGGCATGGTGGCACGTGCCTTTAGTCCCAGCTACTCAGGAGGCTGAGACAGGAGGACTGTTTGAGTCCAGTGGTTCAAGTCCAGCCTGCGAAACACTGTGAGACTCCATCTCTAAAAACAAACAAACAGACAAACAAACAAACAGAATTAATGTAATTCTCTTCCTGGCAAACATTTAATTCTTTTTGCCCTGTAAACCTGCTGAAACCTCCATGGTGGGCCAGGGCAGAGACAGAAGCTCTGAATCATCTGGCAGAATGTGTGTATGGGCACGAGACAAATCCTGCAGATTCCTCACACAAACACTACCTCCTATCCTATTTCCAGCTAAGAAAACCCTGATTTTCAGGTATCAGGTGCCCATACTTCAGGGAAATTGTCATCCTATTCATTTGTCAATCTTTGGTTAAAACGTGGGCATGTGACATAATCAGGCCAAGGAAGTTGGGAGGGTGAGGGTGGGGATGGTGGATTTTCTACGAGGCTTTCAGAAAATGTTTCTCTGCTCTTAAAAAAAAAAAAAAAAGAAGATATATTTGAGAAATAGACCCTTTCTGTTTCTAAATGTTATTGTATGAAGATGTGATGCAGCATTAACCTGCTGCTAACACCCTCTCCAAGAAATGAAAAGCCCTGGTTTGTAGCATTTGTCTATTTCCATTTCTATGGTGTAAATTCTCCCATTATGGCCAATTTCAAGCTCTACAACTGACTGGCAAACTTCCTAAATATTTAGCAATTGGCACTCAGGAGTCTGTGGGAACCAACTCCAGCCCACCATGATCACTGACAGCTGCAGAACTCAACTTGTGAAAAGAGAAGGCATTGTGGTGGGGATGGCGGAGCAGAAAGGTGAAAGACTCTATGTCTTTAATGACACTTGAAAGCCATGAAATTAATCAACCCTGGAATCTTCCTACCTCTGGACTTCTTATTACATCAGTTAATAAATGTACTTATTGGTTTGAGGCGGGTCAAACTGGTGTGTACGTGTGGGGAATCTGGGCTTGATGTAGCCAGTGCAGATATCCATGGGTTCTCACCCAGTGGAGGGAGGGGAATACAGCAGGGGAAAAGCTGAACGCTGGATAATGGAAATGTTCAGTTGGTCAGGAAGAGGGGGGCAGCAGAGGATGGGGGGGTGGGGAGGACCATCCGGGTTGAAACAGGACTCTGGCTGATTGCTGAGAGGAACAGGATGGTGGCTGGGGGCCAGCTGGGCTGTCAGGGCCCTTGCCAAGGAGGCTGAAGTTCAGGGCAATGCTCCAGCGAGAGCAGGCGACTAAGTGACAGTCAGGAAGCCAGGCAGAAACCCAGCTTGGGAAGGGCTGCCCTGCCGGGTGCTGCAGATCATGGTGCTGTGGGATAGAGGGAAAGGGATGCATGAGAGAAGGGGAAATGCAGAGAGAGGCAGCAGTATAATTCCAGAGGTCTAGACTACTCACTTGCCATAGGATGGGAAAGGGCTTTCAATGTCCACTAAGGCAGAGTCAGAATTCGCTCAGATGCTGACCAGCTGAGGCTGAAGGTTGGGGGGGCTTTCAGTAACTGCCGTGGATCAGGCTGAAAAATGCAGAAGAAACCAGCATCTTCTCCAAAGCTGCCTTAGCGAATTTTCTTGGTTGATTTTAGAGAATTGCTGCCTACCTGTCTTCTTAGACCTTCAAAAAGGGGTATCATTCCTCCCTCCTTTTGTCACAGTCCCTGGGGTCTTGAGATACACTGCCAAGACTGATGTTTGGCCTTCTGAAATATGCTCCCTCCTTCCTTGTGTGAAGAAATTTGTTTGCCTACTTGTGGCAGAAGCAATTTCATTCCTGTTGTGAAATGCCCCTTACTTGCAGTGTGATTTCTCCTCTTATTCATTTACTCTTTTTCTTTATTTTCTCTTCCCATCCAGTTAGTAACCCACCCACAGGTATATTCTTCTTCAGCCCATTGCCATTCATTGAATGACTACCTAGGAAGGACTTTTATAATTGAATTGTATGGAGGAAGTAGGTGCAGGAAGAATGAAAGCTGATGTGTCAACAACATTCTCTGGGGATTTTCAGAACATTATTTTCCTTTCTGACTTAGCTGGGAAGCCAAAGGGCAGGAAACTGGGCTTCCTTTGCACTCTGTTACTGCTGGAAGTCATGGTTAGTGATTTTAATGTATTCAGTGGGCTGAGTTCTGTGACAATATCATTACCAAGGAGTAATTAAGGGTGGGATCAAACAGGAGAGGAAACCTTCAAAAGTGAAGTTTTCCCCAGTTCACGCTGCCTCTTGCCATCTAGGAAAGTTTGGCTTATTTTCTGAGCATCTCCCAATTTAGTGAGATGCTTCACAGAGTGAATAAAAGGAATGCTTTTCTGCAATGCAAAACCCATCATAAAAAGTCACTAGACAATTATAAAAAGGGAAAATATTTGGAACTCATTTAATAGACAAGGGCTAATTTTCTTTATAAGTAAAGAACTCCTAAAAATCCATAAGAAAAGACCAATAGCCCAATAAAAAATGTGCAAAAAGTCCATAGAAAATGGAGCACGAATGTTGTTTAAACATATACAGACATCCATTTTTCATGTATTAGATTGGCAATGATAAAAAAATTAACAACACACTGTATTGGCAAGAATGTGAAGAGACAGGTGCTCTCATATACGACTGGTGGGAAAATAAATTGGTACCATCTTATAGAGGGTTATTTGGAAATATCCTTCAAAATTACGAACATCTATATGCTTTGACTTATTAAAGCCAGTGCTAGGAATTTATCCTATAGGTTTAGTCACATACATAGAGAATGAGGTGTTCACAAGATTGCACATTGCAGTTTTGTTTGTAATAGTGGAAGACTGAAAACAATCTAGATACCTCAGTAAGTGATTATTTAAATAAATTATGCATATTCATATAATGAAATATGATATAGCCATAAAAATGAGGGTACTGTTAATAAAGGAGAATACTATCTTTATGTGTATACCTTGAAAGATCTCCAAGATATTTTAAGTGAAAAAAATTAAGGTGTAGAAAATTGCCAATAAAAGAGTGGAGAAAAAATACTTACACAAGACATGCCTGTATTTGCTTCTTATGCATAAAATATGTCCAGGAGGATATCCAAGAAACTGATAATATTTTGTACCTTGGTGAGAGGAAATGGGTGCCTGGGGCATAGGGTGGCGGAGAGAGTTTTTCCTTTTTAACTTTTGTTCATTTTGGAAATGTACTGCTAATTCAAATTAGTAAATAAAAATTGTTTAAGAGAAATGTTGGACACATTCCATCTGAAATGACCTAAATTCACCCAATCTGCACTATGTCCTTAATTTTCCATTTCAGCCTCTTTTATTATTGATGTTAGTGGCTTTCCATCTTCATCTTTACATTTTCTCTCTTCCTCCAGGTGCCACGCGTTTTCTCTCTGCTTCTGTCCTCAGTTTGCCACTTGATTTCCCCTGCAGTTGTCAAGTAACAGCCCTTTTCGCTGGAAATTACTACATAGACCTCTTTCTGTGTGCCAGAGCGGGGTAATCATCTCAATCCTTTCTTCAACACCTCCTCCCCTACAGAGTAGAAAATAAAGTCATGGTTGGGAGTTAAGCCGGAAGCTGGCTATCCTTGCAGGGAAGCAGGCAACTGCCAGAGTAGTTAGTAACTTATGGCATATATGTTGCTAATGGTGGATGAGGTATTTCAAGAGCTGGAATTGGGAAGAAGGATAAATACACGCATGGAGGAGCAATAGAAGTCTACCCTATGGAGCGTGTGGTAGTGAGTACTGAAGTTGAGTCTCACATCCTTGCTCTGCCACTTACTGGTTAAGGCAAGTTTTCTGAGGTTAACTTCTCTTCTCTGTAAAATGGGTTCTATAATGTTTAATGTGGCTAAGACTGCCGGGCTGGCAGTTAACCCGAATCCATTCTTGTTTTCTTTTGTGGTAACAGATACAGTAGGCACATGGCTGCTAACATATTTCCAAGTCTCCCTTGCTGTTAGACATGGTCAAGGAACTAATTCCCTGCCAGTGGAATATGAGCAAAGTGTGTGTCATATTCAGCTCTGGGACGTAAGACTCCTCCATGTTCTTTCCCCTTCCTACAAGGTGGAACCCGGAACAACTCAACCTTGACTATGGAGACAAGAGCAAGATCATAGGGGTTGCAGAGTAATGATTTGGGAGGAACCTGGTTCTCTAAATGAATATATGAAGCAGAGCTGCCTGTCCACCTGGAACACCTGCCCACTGTTACATGAGAGAGAAACGAACTTAGATTTTTAAACCATTCCATCATTGTTGGGTTTCCTTCTTATGGCAGAATAGCTTTACCCTAATCAATAAAGTGTTTTTATGTTGCAAGTAATGGAATACTCAACTCAGACTAGGTAAATTAGTAAGTGGTTTTACTTGGCTCCCATATAAGTGAAAATTTTTAAAGGACGGAAAATTTTAACGTTTTTGATTCGGTATTCAGTGATATCATCAAAATTTGATTTTCTCCTGTCCCTTTGCTCTTTTGTGAAGTCAACTTCACTCTGACGCTGGTTGCCCTTATGAACAAAAGCTCTCTTGAGAAGGAATTTGGAGGAAAGACTCCATCCCTGTGAACAGTTTCCCAACTGAGATCACAGCCGTTTGTGTGTATTCCAGTGAACAGTGTTCAGGTTTTATAGCAAAATTTCTTGTCTGGGATCCCAGTCAGGCCTGTTTATGCAAATAAAGGATTCAAACTTGGGTGGTTCTGATTAGTCAACACTGCTGATTTCTGATTGGTTGATACAGCTGAGCCCTGATTGGCTGAGGCAGGTGAACTCTGATTGGTTGGTTCAGGTCAGAGCTGAAAGTCCCCAGGTTAAAAAGGTGTGGGTTTTCAGGGAACTCAGAGGACTTGTGTGACCTTTAGTCAGTAAATAGCCTCTTGGCTCCATTTTAAATTTGGGACCAGTTAGCCACTCAGGAATCATCCGAAAGGCTGGGTCTTTCAGGTTCACATTTGTTCACATCCTGAAGGTGGCAAAAGGGCTATGGCAATTCCAGGCTTCATGTCAGCTCCTTCCAGAAGGAGAGAGAGGAGAGAGGAAAAGTTTGCACAAGTGAGCGTCTTTCTTACGCCCCCAGAAAACTTCTTATTGGCTCGAATTTGGTGACATCTCTTCCCTGAACTGTGACCAGGCTTATACTCATCAGCTTAAGCCCTAGCCACTTGCCCTGTCCCTAGCAGCAGGGGTAGGCCAGCTTTACTAGAACATGCGGGCTATGTGGAGGAGGCGGCGGTAAAAATTGGAATGCGTGGTAGGGAAGTATCACATATCCACTACAGGAATGTATTTATTGTTTTAAGGATTAAATGGAGTGAGATAGCATATAAAGGGCCGAGCACAGGGCTTGGCACAGAGGGGGTGGGTACTGATTGTTAATTTACTCTTCCTTCCTCCATCTAGTTAGCTGTGCAGCAAAGTGGTATGGGGTTAAGGAAGATTCCCTGTTTAGGTTTCTCAAGGCTGTGTATTTGCAGGACCAGTGAAACAGGACTGTGATGTGCACAGAGAAATCTCCTCTCAGTTTCAAGATTCCTGTCACCCATGGTAGTTATTGGCAGGAATCGCCCAGGGAGAGCACCACCACCTCATACTCAGTTCCCAAGAGAATGAATACAAGACTTGGCTCCACCCTTCCGGAAGCTCCTTTCCACAATCCTAGATGATTACTGGGCCATCAACTTTTTTTTTTTAAATTGTTTGTTTG
Source organism: Macaca nemestrina (assembly GCF_043159975.1). NCBI lineage: Eukaryota > Metazoa > Chordata > Mammalia > Primates > Cercopithecidae > Macaca > Macaca nemestrina. Next base: position 65,047,402 of record NC_092134.1, read on the forward strand.
TTTTTGAGACTGAGTCTCACTCTGTCACTCAGGCTGGAGTGCAGTGGTGTGATCTTGGCTCACTGCAACCCCTGCCTCCTGGGTTCAAGCAATTCTCATTCCTCAGCCTTCCCAATAGCTGGGATTACAGGCGCCCGCCACCATGCCTGGCTAATTTTTGTATTTTTGGTAGAGATGGGATTTCACCATGTTGCCCAGGCTGGTCTCAAACTCCTGACCTCGAGTGATCTGCCTGCCCTGGCCTCCCAAAGTGCTGGGATTATAGGTGTGCGCCTCTGTGCCCGGCCAACTTTGAAAGACGCAGGTTTGAGATTCCAGAAGGGGCTGCCTACCCAGCATCTTGTGTTATCAGTGCTTCTTCAGGTGGGATGGTGATTGAGAGACGTGTCTGGGCCAAGTTAATAGCTTCTCCTCCATTCACTTGGTTAGAGGCTGTATCATGTAATAAAAAGGTTTTGGACATGAGTCTGAAACTTCATTTTACCATCCCTATCTGTGTGATTTTGTGTCATTTAATTCTTTTTGCTTTAGGTTCCTCATCTGTAAAATAGGGCCTTGACTCTTGCTCTACCAGCCATTTAGGGTTGTTGTGAGGCTCAAAGAAATGTATCTGAGAGGACTTTGTAAATAGAAAATGCATTTTAAATAAAAAGAGTTGGCTAACATAATAATGGAAATACCTTTCTAGGATCTAAATTTCTCCATACTAAGGGTCACCTGGGGCTTGTGAACAAAACTAGTTGAGGGAGAACAGGCCAAGTGGGATATTTGTGTTCATACTGACAGCAGATAGGGCTAGGTTTAATGAACAATTATGTATTGGTTACCTAGGTGTGTTTGTTACTGGTGTTTTACATGTTAGCTGCTAATTTAATCTTATTACTAACTCGATAAAGTAAATATTATCATACCAGTTTTATAGATGAGGAAACTGAGCCTGAGAGTGGTTAAGTGCCTGTGCCAGTATCACACATTTAGGAAGTGGCAGGTCTGGATTTTAAAGTTAAGTCTGTTTAGCCACCAAGGCAAATGAGGCCATCAACTGATTCAGGCAGGAAAAACGTGACCACCCACGATGCTGTATCCAGGTGGACTAGCTTATAAGACAAGGAGACATTCATCCAGGGGCTTGTAATCACTCTTTCACTTGCCTATTCATCCATGTAATCCACAAACATTGACTGAGCACCTCTCATGTAAGAGGAACTGTGCTAGATTTGTAATAAAACAATGAAGAAAATAGAGTTCCCAAGGGTTCAAGAAACATCACTGCAGCAGAGTAGCTTGTCAGACATTCTATTTATCCTTAGTTCAATCCTGTCAGGAAAATTGCTCCTATTGCTTGGCCAGTATTAAAGTTTTAAACATTATTGTTCTGTAGAAATGATCTGCTTACACTGTTTCCTGCCAAAGAATGGCTTAAGTCCATAATAACTGAAGGTCGTACACCCGATGATTTCTTTTCAGAGGCTGCTGCACAATGGTTTTGAAATGGTAATAATTGCCTATTGCTCTCTGGATTATCTTATTGTCTGGCAATGGTTATGAAGACAGTGGAGTTTTAAGAGGCCATTCAGTAAGAGTGACAGAAGGAACTATTTTTTTATTTTTCTCTGAATGACTCTCAAAGTGAGCATTGAATTCAGAGCGCATAAAGGTTTGAAAGAACCTCTGTAATAAATTCAAAGTTCTTAAAGCTGAAGGGAGACTGAGTTATAAAATAATATAGAAACCTAAAGGTGTGGCTCATACATAAAGTGTTGTTGAAGGATCGTGAGTGAGATGGAGATGGGCTGGGTGAGTCTCACGATTAAAATAGCTGCCGAAAGGATGCTTTGCATCTTGATTTAAAGGTGCTATGATCCTCTCCTTTGTGAAGTGTTGTGCAAATAAGCATCCCAGTCTGAAAAAATTCTACAATTGTATATGTCCATTCCAATGCTACTTGATGACAGTTTCTTTTGAGGATAAAAAGCATACTTTGTTAAGCACCTACTAAGGACTGGACACATGAAGTATTTTGCTCATGTAACACTCACCACAACCTTGTGAGCTAAGTTGTGTTTTCACCATTTTGCAAAGCTCTTTCCCGTACTCAGATTTGTTGATTCATTCAACAAATATTTTTGAAGGGGCTACTATGTGCCAGGCAAGCTTTACATGCTGGGATATAGAGCAGTGAACACAGCTACACATATCCCTGCCTCCATGAGCTTTTGTTTTAGTGGGTGGAGATTGAACTAAACAAACAAACAAACAAACAAACATAATATTCAAGGCTTTGGAGATCAGTACTATAGAGCAAGTAATGGAGTAAGCGGGAAGAAATACTAGAGTGGCAGAGGTAGGATTTTGTGAATTTATATAGGATAGTCAATGTATTAGTTATCTATTGCTGAGCAGCAAATTACTCCAAAACTTAGCGGCTTAAAACAACAAACATTTATTATCTCACAGCTTCTGTGGGTCAGAAACCCAAGTACGGCTTAGCTGGTGTCTCTGCTTCAAGGTCTCTCAAGAGGATGCATTCAGTGTGCCAGCTGGAACAGTTGGCAGGATTCAATTCATTGCAGCTTGTTGGACTGAGAGAACTCAGTTCCTTGTTGGCTACTGGCTGGAAGCCTCCCTCAGTCCCTTGTCATGTGGGCCTCTCTTTATGGCAGTTCACAGTATGGCAGTTGGCCTCCCTCAGAGTGAGCAAGCAAGCAAGAGAATGAAAGTGTGTGTCCAAGACGGAAGCCACAGTCTTTTTTGTAACTGAATCTCAGAAGTGACACTCTATCATGGCTGCTTAATTCTGTTTGTTAGAAGCAAGTCACTAAAGCTAGTGCATACTCAAGAGGTGGGAATTACACAGGGTGTTGAGTACCAGGAGGTGGGAGTCATTGGGGGCCGTCTTGGAAGCTGTACTACCACAGTCAGTAAGACTTCTCTGGCTGGGCGCGGTGGCTCACGCCTGTAATCCCAGCACTTTGGGAGGCTAAGGCAGGTGGATCATGATGTCAGGAGTTCAAGACAAGCCTGGCCAAGATGGTGAAACCCTGTATCTACTAAAAATACAAAAATTAGCCAGGTATGGTGGCAGGTGTCTGTAATCCCAGCTACTTGGGAGGCTGAGGCAGAGAATTGCTTGAACCTGGGAGGTGGAGGTTGTAGTGAGCCAGGATCGCGCCACTGCACTCCAGTCTGGGCAACAGAGTGAGACTCCATCTCAAAAAAAAAAAAAAAAAAAAAAAAAAAAAAAGATTTCTCTAAGGAGAGAACATTTGAACAGAATTCTAAAGTAAGTGAGAGAGCAGGTGCTACCTCTGTGACCTCATCTTACACTGGTCTTTCCTCAGCCTTTGCACTGGTTGTTTCCTCTGCCTTTCAGCTAGTGGAAAGGCTAAGGAAGGGCTAGTACAAGATGAGGTCAAGGAGGTAGCCCTAGATTTATGTGGGTTATATTGTGGAATTTGGATTTTACTTTTAGTAAGATGGGAAGGCTTTGGAAGGTTTTCAGCAGAGGAATGACATGAGTTGACTTGTGTTTTAAGAAAATCACTGTGGTTGCTGTGTGAATAGTTTCGGGGAGTGGGCATTAGCAGAAACAATGAAAGAAGTTAGGAGGCTATTGTAGTAATACACTTGAATGATAATTATGGCTTAGACCATAGATAGTAGTGGAGGTGTGGGAGAGGTGGTTGGATTTTGCATATATTTTCTAGTAGAGCTGACAGGATTTGCTGATGGTTTAGATATGGAGTGTAAAGAAAGTGAGAAGTTAATGAGGACTCCAAGGTTTTTGGACTTAGCAACTGGAAGAATAGAATTGCCCTTGATTAAGCTGGAAAATACTGATGGAGGAGCAGATTTTGAGAGAGGAAGTATAAATAAGAGATTTTGTGAATGTTAATGTATGCTTATTAGACTTCCAACTAAAGATGTTGAGTTGGCAATTGGCTATTTTAGTTTGGAGCTTGAGGGAGTGCAGCGGACTATAAATATTAATTTGGGAATTCCCAACATTCACAGGATATTTAAAACCAATGGACTAGATGAAGCTACGGCAGAAGTGAGGATAGATTGAGAAGTGGAAAAGCCTGTGGATTGAAAACCAGGGGAACTTCAAGGTGTGGAAATTAGGAAAATAAAGTCAACAAAGAAAACTGACAAGTCACTAGAAAGAGAGAGGGAGAACCAAGAGAAATTAGTGCCTTGGAAGCCCAGCAGTGAAAGTGCTTCATGAGGGAGAGAGTGATCAACTTCGTCAAATACTGCCAATAAGTCAGACAAGATGAGGACTGATGATTAACAATAGATCTGGGAACATGGAGGTCATTGGTGGCTTTGATGAGTGCTGTTTCAGTGGAGTGGGAGCATGAAAGGGGAGCAAGTGGAGAAGGTGAGAACTGAGGTTTTATTAGAAATTGATGTCTTTTCAAAAACTGGTTTACTGAACACATGCATTGCAACAAGCTCCCCTGTAGTGTTTATTAGAAATATTGATTTTGGGGGCTCCACTTCAGAATCTCTGGAAATGGCAGCCTGTAATCCTCATTTTTAGCAAGTCTCACAGGTGATTTTCAGGCACATCAAAATTGGAGAACCAATATCCTGCCCCATGCACTTAATCTTGCATCTATTAAAGCCACTGTTTGACTTAAGATACTGTAAGGATGTTCCGTTTGTGTAACCCAAATGAGCATTTGGTGGATAATAGTTTGTCCTGGATGCATTTCTACATTTTCCTTCAGTCTTTTTTTGTTGTTCTTGTTTTTTTTTGAGATGCAGTCTCACTCTGTCACTCAGGCTGGAGTGCAGTGGCACAATCTTGGCTCACTGCAACCTCCCCCTCTGGGTTCAAGCGATTCTCCTGCCTCAGCCTCCCTAGTAGCTGGTTCAAGCGATTCTCTTGCCCAGTCTCCCATTAAGTTACAGGCGTGCACCACCACGCCAGGCTACCTTTAGTCTTTTTATTCCCTGAAGTTTTAAAGAAAACCAGACAAAGATATTCTACAACCCCAAAGAGTAGCAGTAGGTAAACAAATCTCTCTTCTGTAATGGCTCCTAGGAACCTCTCACATTTTGGAAATTTCAGAATCAGCATGTTAGCTTCCTGAGAATGCTGGAAATAGACAAAATTCATGCAGATTCAGGAGGAATTCAATATTTTCTTGGTCACTGAAGTGCTTAATTTACTTAGCTTGTCCACCTGGAAAGACAGAGGCATTATTCCAGTTGGGTCTACTGGGAAGGATGGGGGTCACCTGGGCTTTCTTTTTCTTTAGAGCAAGGGTTGCACCATTCAGCAGTATCTGTGGATTGTTTTTTATCTGGCCTGAGATTTTTGCCCTAGGAACAGATATGTTTCAAAGAGAACAATGCGGTGTGGGAGGAATAGAGGTGGTAAAAATTTAAACTTAAGTTTTCCATTGTGTACTACGCAGAAGAAGGGCCTCATAGGTTTTAGGAAAGGTTGTTCCTTCTCTCCTCAATCCTCTTTTCTTTTTTATGGCCCCTTTCCAAGGCCTAGAGACTTGTATTTTAATCCCCTTAGTCCTTTCTCATAGCTTGCAAACTTCAGGACCTGGATGCCAGTGGAGGTTCTCTGCTCAGGCGTTCTGGTCCCAGAAGAGAGTGGGAGGATCTAATCCCATTAATGGAAGCTCTATTTTCAATCCTCCCTTTAGTGAGAGCTGCTACTGATTTCCTCCCTAGTTTACTCAAGAAGCAAGAGACCACTGACAATGTCTTTCTTAGAGGTAGACCAACGTGGCTAACAAAGGTGTATAGAAATTGTATTCCAGTTACTCTTATATGTATTTATGTTATCCATTGTGGCCAAAGCAATTTAAAATATAACAGAGACTAATGAAAAACATGACAATGATGCATGTAAATTTAACTGTGGGGCCTGGCATGGTGGCTTACGCCTGTAATCCCAGAACTCTGAGAGGCTGAGAACAGGTGGATCACTTGAGGTCAGGAGTTCGAGACCAGCCTGGGTAGCATGGTAAAGCCCTGTCTCTACAAAAATATGAAAATTAGTCAGGTGTGGTGGTGTGTGCCTGTAGTCTCAGCTACTCAGGCGACTGAGGTGGGGTTTGAGGCTGCAGTGAGCCATGATTGCTCCACTGCACAGAATGACATCTTGTCTCAAGAAAGCAAGGAAGGAAGGAAGGAAGGAAGGAAGGAAGGAAGGAAGGAAGGAAGGAAGGAAGGAAGGAAGGAAGGAAGGAAGGAAGGAAGGAAGGAAGGAAAGAAGGAAGGGAAGAAACTAGATTTACCCAAGAATGGCTCCATGAGAAAAGAAAGTTATCTGCTGATCAGAACCCCTACCTTCATCACCTTCTGTATGAGACCTGGTAGCCCTGGCACGCAGGCAATTAATGGTAACATCTGGAGTGGGAGTCACATGTGAACACATGGGCATCCTTCATTCTTCCCTTTGGGAAGATCTCCATGAAGACCTGTGATCTCTGAGATTGATCTTTTTAGTTTATGACATCCCAACTGATGGTGTTAGTAGATAGTTTGCAATGTTAACTGCATTTTTTTCTTTACATATTTGAACCAAATGCCTCTTTAACTCACAGTGAAAATCTGTGCAAAACAATGCACAAGTTAGCATCCTTGGGGTGCTTAAAAATAACAGACAAACAAGACTGGAACTCTAGTTCTAGCTAATGAAAAAACTTTAAAGTCTGGAGTAATTTCTTTTCCTAATAATCACTCAGTATGTTTATAGCAAATGGCGCCAAGTTTCTTTCAAGAATATATGTGGTTTAAAAATTACAAAGTCTAACATTTTCTTTCTTTTAGTGAATAGATTTGTCAAACATTTCCCAAATGTACTTTTTTTCTCTTAAGAGATGCAGCAGTGACACTGAACAAACAATAATTCTCGCATAATTAATACGTAGCAGGTGGACCTAGCAATTTCAGTTTGGAATCCCCACTCCTTAATCCTTAACTGCATTGCCCTGTCATACTCCTACCACATCTCCTATGATGCCCGAGAACCTCTCCTGACTCTTGTAAAAAGCACAATGGACACAATTTAATTTGCCTTTGAGGGCAGCTCTTAAATTTACTGCAAAAGTAAAGACAGGCACTCTCAGATAAATATATGTGTGTGCATATATGCAAACGCACATATTCATTTTCCTCAAACCTCATTCTCAAAGCTCTTTATTACCTCTTTAGTTCAATACACCTTCCCTAACATTCTGCATCCCCATCTAACACCTGCTTGTTAATTTCATTCAATTTTCAGCTAGTCTTTTAGCAAGCGAAGGCAACCCACTCAAATGATATAAAAGGACTTTTCCTTTTTCTTTAATTCTCGGATCCTTTTACTAACACTAATCACATGCCTACCATATGCTTTCCAAGATACTAGTTTCCATCCTTTTGTTAACTTGTCTTGTGTATCACCCAAGGTCGAGTTTCCTTTGTTGAGTACAGACAATACCACAGGGTAGGGGTGGGATGATATGAAATGAGTATCTGAAAGCACAGCTTCCTGCTTCCTGGGAAGTGTTGCTTCACTTGTGCACAGGGGATGGTGTGAGAGAGGCCGGAGTGTCAGAAAGGTCCCCCTGCTCTTTTCAGGTGTGGCATGACTGCCTTTCCCACTAAGTTACATCCCTGATGGAAGAGCTACCTAGAGTTGTCTTAATTTAACTTCTTTTATTGTTCTTTTTCTTTTCTTTCTTTTTTTTTTTTTTTTTTAGACAGGGTCTCACTCTGTCACCCAGGCTGAAGTGCAGGGGCGTAATCTTGACTCAGTGCAGCCTTGTCCTCCCGGGCTCAATTGATCCTCCCACCTCAGCCTCTCAGCTAGCTGGCACTACAGGTATAAGCCACCATGTCTGGCTAATTTTTTATATTTTTTGTAGTAACAGGGTTTCACCATGTTGCCCAGGCTGGTCTTGAGCTCCTGGGCTCAAGTGATCCACCCACCTCGGCCTCCCAAAGTGTTGGGATTACAGGCATGAGCCACTGAACCCTGCCCAATTGTCCTTCTTAAGCATTTTTCTATCTCATTCCAATAGCTGTTTAATTTTTAAGTTACAGATAAAAGATCTGGTTTTGCTTGCCAGTAACTACTGTAAAGCTTTGGGCAACTTACATAACTGCTCTAACCCTCAATTTTCTCATCTGTTAAAAAAGAGAATTAGATTAAATACATTCTAATGTTCCTTTCAGCATGATGTTCTCTTAGACAAGAGGTAAAACGGCTCAAGAGAAAGATCTGTGCTGCCGCAGATCTCGTCTGTGTTCAGCAGTACAATAAGAGGAATGCCCCCTTAACATGTTACCACTTATTGAGCACCTACTATATGCTGGGTACTCTGTCAGATGTTTATACACATGGTGTTTCATTGAATTTCCATGGCAACCCCAGGAGTTAGACTTTATTATTATTATTATTACTAATCTGTTCTACAGATGAAGGTGCTAAGACTCAGAAAGATAAGTAGCTCTTTCCAGATCATAAAGTAATTGACATAGCTGGACTTTGACCACCAAGCATATGTTCTTAACCATGCTGCTACCCTACTTCCCACTTTACTTGCTTTTTTTCATTGCCTGACAATTTACAAATGCCTGTTCATGGCTGCCATCTCGGAATCAGATGGTCTGGGATCCGGTCTTGGCTCTATTGCTTACTGACACTTTGGCCAACTTGTGTAACCTCTTCAAACCTCAATTTTCTCCTCCGAAAAGAAGACAATACCTACCTGCTATGGTCTGAATATTTATGTCTTCCCCAAATTCATATGTTGAAATCCTCACTTCCAAGGTGACCGTATTGGGGATGAGGCTTTAGGAGCTGATTAGGTCATGAATGTGGAGCTCTCATGAATGGGAATAGTGACTTTGTAAAAAAGGCCTGAGAGAGACCCTTCACTCTTTCTGCCATGTGAGGTTAGAGTGAGAAGATAGCTGTGTATGAGGAAGTGGGCCTTCACCAGACACTGCCTCTGCCAGCACCTTGATCTCAGACTCCCAACCTGCAGCACTGTCAGAAATAAGTTTCTGTTATTTATAAGTCACCTAGTCTATGGTGTTTTGTTATCATAGCCTTAACAGACTGAGATACTACCTCATAGCGCTGTGGTAAAATGAAAATATGTAAGATGTGTGGCAGTAGTTGCCTGGTTCCATATTGTTGCTATGTGGCCATCATTTAAGCACCACCTGCAGGCTCAGCCCCAGCTCAGGCTCCAGGATCCGTCCTTCCTCCATGGGAGAAGCTTTAAATACCTCTTGTTTATGCTGAGAGGGATTCAGCATCAACCACGGTTCCTCCCGGTCCTGATGCCTCAGATATAGTAAGTGAGCCTCTAGCCTGAATGCAGCATGGTAGAGTTAAGATGGACCCTGGGACCATACTGCCTGTGTTTTAATCTTAGCTCTGTATTACTGATGACTTGGGCAAGCTACTTTGCCTTTCTGTGACTTGAATTTCTCATCTGTAAAATGGAGAAGAATAAGAGTAGCTATTTCAGAGGGTTGTTGTGTAGATACATTAAAAATAGAAATACATATAACAGCATATGGGAAATATTTGTTATTTTTATTTTTACAGAACTTACCTGATATATACACGTATATGTAAGTGACATAATACATGCTTATATCATTAATGCTTTTTAGGTCCCTGCATGGTTGCCTCAGGTTCTTGAATCACTTGCCCAGTCTCTGAGGTTGCAGGCCTCATTGCAATCATGCACTTGGGCAGGGCTCCTGCCACTGAACTCCTCTTCTGAGGTGGAGCCTTGCAGTCTGCCGAGAACTTCCTTGATGCTGACTCCCTTCCCGCATCTCTGAATATTGCTTCTCCAAAACCGTGTTCTGGAGTTGTATGTGGTTCCTTGGTGCAGACCACTTGTTACCCATCAGCCATATTCCCTGGAGCCTGCATCTGCTCCCTCCTGCATCCTTCCCCATTGCTTGTGCTTTGGACCTGCTTGCCCGGTCCTGAGCTGGTACAGTGTGTGTGTTTAGAAGTGACCACCTCAGCTTGACACAACCTTATCAAACAACTTTGTGAAACAGTTTACACATAAAATGGTTATGAATCTCAGTACACATCAGGTAAACAAGAGACATCACATTTCTCTACTTTTTTGGGGTAGTAGCGATATAATTCACATATCATACAATTTATCTATTTATAGAATTCATTTTTTGGTATATTTGCAGAGTTGTGCAATCGACACGCTTATCAATTTTGGAATGTTTTCACCTGTGCCTGCAAATCCTCTATTCTTTAGTTGTCACCCCTCATTTCCCCTAGCCCTAGGCAACCACTAATCTATTTTCTGTCTATAGATTTGCCTATTCTGGATGTTTCCTATAAATGGAAACATACACTATGTGGTTTTTTGTGACTGACTTCTTTGATTTAGCATAATGTTTTTAAGGTTCATCCATGTTATGGCATGACTTACATACTTCCTTCCTTTTTATTGCTGAAAAGTATTTATTCTTCTCTACTTTTGGCTCAATAATCAATTATTACTTTTGGCCCCTGTTCCATAGGTCGGTGAGAAATTCAACTTCAGTCATTCTTGTGCTTCCCATTTGGGGCTGTGTCAAGATTCCAGGCTTTCAAGCAGAGCCGAGATCTCAGAGGCCCAGGAGGGCATCAGACATATGAGCACGCAGGTTACTGCTGAGATGTCACTGTCTCTCCCTATGTGGTCTTTAAGAGTCTCCCCTCTCCTGCATTTATGCTAGCCTCTGGAATATGAGAACCGTTGTGGTTGGGAAAACCTGGGCTAATGTTCTGCCTCTTGGTGCACCAATGGCCAGTCTCTCTGAGGTCCTGCTGTGTCCTTGGGGCCCTGCTAGGGAGTAAGGCAAAATACAGGGTACCTTAAAATCTGACTCCTCCTCTAAGTCAGAGAGACTTTCATTTTAGATGGGGGTTATTCTTCCCCCAGAACTATTTAAATTTTCTTCCATGCCCTCAGGTTTTTAAAAATAAAAATCAAACATTCCAACCTTGAACTTTCCCCCAGGCAAAAGCAGCACAGATGTCAAAGAGGAAAAACAGAAGGGAAAAACATAAGTAAACTTTAAAAAGTTATCTTGTGTTAGAGTTCTTTTCTGGTTGTTCAATCTCTGTACCAGCATAGGCTCATAATGTATTTGAGCATTTTATCCCACTGCATCTTTTCATATTTCCAGTCAAGTCACTGTAGCTCTTTCCTGTACTACCAGCCCACCTGCCACTGTTCTCTGACAGCTTTTTAACTCCTGCAAGCCACTGGTTGCTGTGATGGCAACACCACAACCTGGACGCTGTTGCTTGAATTTTTACTTTAATTGCATAATGGAACTCTCTCTCTTGTGGTAGAATGAAAATATTAAATATCTCATCTATGCTGTCAGAAATGTAGGATTTGCATTTCTGTTACACATTTCTATCATACATTTTTTATTTCTATTACATATTTCTGTTATAACTATCTATTGTACTAGGTTTTGTTCTCAAGATTCCTTTATGCTCTTAAAAATAATTAAAGATCTCAAAAAACTTTTGTTTATTTGGATTATATCTGTGGATATTAACTATGTTATAAACATTTTTCTTTCTTTTTTTTTTTTGAGACGGAGTCTCGCTCTGCTACTCCGGCTGGAGTACAGTGGCATGATCTTGGCTCACGGCAATCCCCGCCTCCCGGGTTCAAGCGATTCTCCTGCCTCAGTCTCCTGAGTAGCTGGGATTGCAGGTGCCCGCCACCACACCTGGCTAGTTTTTGTATTTTTAGTAGAGACAGGGTTTCACCATGTTGGTCAGACTGGTCTCAAACACCTGACCTCGTGGTCTGCCCATGTCAGCCTCCCAAAGTGCTGGGATTACAAGCGTGAGCCACTGCGCCCAGCCAAATGTGCTATAAACATTTTAAAAACAATTATTTATTCATAACAATAATAAACTCATTGCATGTAATATAAATAACATATTTTTAATAAAGAATGTATTTATTTTTCCAAGCAAGAGAAACTTAGTGATTAGCATAGCATTGTTTCACGTTTTTATGTTTTTTGCTTTTTAATGTCTGACAATAGAAGATGGCTGGATTCTTATATTGGCTTTTGCATTCGATGTGGTATGTTACGTTGTTTTCATTGAAGAATATTAAGAAAAACCTGGCATCACAGAGTGATGTAGTTGGAAAACAGAGGAGTATTTTAATAGCCTTTTGGATAATTGTATCTTCTATCCTAAACCTCAGCTAGAGGTAGTTTCTTAAAGGTTATTGGGCAATAAATATTGCCATATATTTCCTTTGGAGTGACAGGCTCACTTTGTACAGTTTCAAGGAAAGGTTTGGCAAATACCTAAATCTGAATACGTTGGTCTTTCACGTGAAATGTTGTTTCATGAGGAGAGTGGTTAGTTCAACTTGCAACTCAAGGAATATTTTATGGTAGAGACAACCATGCTACTTCAGTATTCAGCAGAAGTGCTTTCTGTGTACTTGATAGTTTGTCACACAGAATATTACAAAGACATGTACTGAAATGTTGAAATTCAATGAGGTTAACAATTTTTAATGCTTCATCAAGGACGTTCTTAAGTAAACTGGCTTCCTTCTTTGTCTGTTCCCCACTCCCACCTCTTTTATTGTGAGTGTGTGGTGTGAATAATGTGATGACTGTTAGGTGCTGTTTGGTGCCACTGCTTTGACTTGTACTAAGATGCTGGCAGTTTGACCCAGGATTACTTTTGTACCATCATTGTAAATGTCCACACAGTGAAAAAGGCAAATCATTTTTATAGTATTATTATGAAAATAGTTTTGATTTCACAGATGCCCTGAAAGGGTCTCCAGGACTTTGCAGACCACACTTTGGGAAGGTGAAAAGCAGGGGTGATGAAAGGCTCCAACGGAAGAAAGTCTTCCTTTCTTTCTGACTTGTTGCTGCCTAGGACCTTGTATTCTGTATGTGCCCAGGTCTATCCGAGCACCTGAGATCACAAGGTCCTAGGCTTGTAGTGGGATGGCCACGACGCAACACGACCGTGTCTTTGGGAGCCCTAGGCACTGAGCCTTTTTACTTGCTCTGCTTGCCCAGTGTAGTAGCACTGGGAGGGGTAGTGGCATGAGATGATGTCTTTTCCCCTTTCCTTCCAACTGTAAGAATTTAGTAATGAAAATACTGGCACGACTCCATAAAATCTTCAAACTGCTGAATAAACCATCTAGAAATAGAACTGACCAGAAATGTACACCCTTCTCCTTGTGGTTTGAAAGCATGTGTCCCTTAAAGGGGCTGTATTGATTACCTTCAACATTTTTCCTACACAGTTTAATTTCACTGGATTGTAACTGAAGAGTTTGGGGAAAGTTCCTGGCCTTCTATGTTGTACAGAGGAATAGCCTGAAAGACAGCCTTTCTGAGCATCACCACATATAAACGGATCTGGAAGCTTTGAACTGTGAGTCTGTTGGGCTCCCTTCCAAGCTCACGATGGTTTGTTTTATGTAAAAACATGATACAAGTTACTTGGCAACTTGTATCAAGGGTCTAATCCTTTATTATGCCACCATAACTGGGTTAAAGAGTATATGTGGTAAGCAAAAATACTTACCTGTGATAGAAGATAAGCATAGGATTAAGTACATTTTGTGATTTCTGAATTAAATATGCTAAAAAAAGCTTTTATTTAAATCCAAAATTCTGTTTTGCTCTTGGAGATTTTAGACAAGAAAATTATATGTTTCCAGAATCATACATGTTGGCAGATCTCTAAGCATCCATGGCTGTGTGTTTTGTTTTTTTTTTTAAAGAAAAATTCATCTATTTATTAAGAACAATATTTATCAAGGGCCTAATTTGTGCCAAGATGCTTCTAGATATGGGGATGGAGCGGTGAATAAGATATACACAGTCCCTGTACTCATGAAGCTTTTAATCTAGAAGGAGGAGAAAAAAAGTAACAAGTAAATAAGCAAGATAATTTTAGACAGACGGGCATATGAAGGAAATAACATAGGGTGTTGAGATCATGAAACACAGGTGAGATGGGGTGGTCAGAGAAGGTCTCTCTAGGGAGGTGACATTGGAGCCGAAACCTGAATGATGAGGAAGAGTCAGGTGGAAAAGCAATTGAAGCAGAGTGAACAGCAAGTACAGAGGCCCTGAGGTGAGACTACATTTGGTGGCTTTGAGGAATGAAATGAAAGTAGTATGGCTTGAGTGCAGTGAGCAAAAGAGAAAATGGTGCAAGATGAGATCAGACCACATATAACTTTGTAAGCCATAGTTAGTGTGTTAGTCTTTTTGGGCTGCTATAACAAAAATAATATAGACCAGGTGGTTTAAACAACAACAATTTATTTTTTAAAAATTTCTATTATTATTTTTTGAGACAGTCTTACTCTGTCACCCAGGCTAGAGTACAGTGCTGTGAACACAGTTCATTGCAGCCTCTACCTTTTAGGCTCAAGCAGTCCTCCTGTCTCAGCCTCCTGTGAGGCTGGGACCACAGGCTCATGTCACCATGCCTGGCTAAGTTTTTGACTTTTGTAGAGACAGACTCTCACTTTGTTGCCCAGGCTTGTCTTGAACTCCTGGGCTCAAGTGATCCTCCTGCCTTGGCCTCCCAAAATTTTGGGATTACAGGCATGAGCCACTTCACCCAGCAAAAAATTTATTTCTCATAGTTCTAGAGCCTGGGAAGTCCAAGAGCAAGGTGGCAGCTGATTTGGTTCCTGGTGAGGACTTTCTTCGTGGTTTGCAGATGGATGACTTCTTTTTCCTGTACCTTAACATGGTGGAGAGAGAGAAAAAGAGAGAGGAAGCAAGCACTCTTATGTCTCTTCTTAGAAGGGCATTAATCCCATCATGAGGGCTAGACTCTTATGATACCCTCATGACCTATTTACCTCCCAAAGTCCCCAATTTCATATGCCATCACAATGGAGTTTTGATATATAATTTTGGGGGGACACATTCAGCCCATTGCAGCTAGGCACTTGGATTTTATTATGAGTAAAATAGGAAGCAATTGGAAGGTTTTAAAATTGAGAGTGACATGACCTAATAGGTATTTTCGAATGACTGCTCTGAATGCTATGTGGAGGATGATTGCAGGGGGTCAAGACTGCAGCAGAGTGGGCAGTTGAGAGGCTATGATGATGGATTGGATGGGTAGGTGGTGGAAGTAAAAAGAAGAAGATAGGTTTGAATATATAGTTTAGAGGTAAAGACAGAAAGGAGGCATCAAGGACATACCCAAATTTATATTTTCTTGAGCTTCTGAATGAATGGTGATGGTAGAAATTGACATGTTTATGATTGGGAAAGAAATAGGTCTGTGAGATGGTTGGGGAGGTGGTCATCAGGTGCTCTCTGAAGATGAAAATCAAAATGTTTATTTTGTATGTTATGTCATGTGTGGTTGTGTTCAGCTGCAGAGGAACCAAAATCCTGACAAACCATATCTCAAACAAACAAGCTCTTTGATTAATCAATTAATCTATTGTCCACACAAAAAGCGTGTCAAAGATTGGCAGACCCAGCTAGTATGGTAGCTCCCAAATGCCACTGAGATCATGGGCACATTCTCTTTTCTCCTTGAGCATCCTTATCATGTCTTTCACTCTCACCTTTACAAGAGAGGGACTGAGCTTTAGGCATAGGGTCTGCATGTAAGACAGGAGAAGGGGAAAGCTGAAAGAAGTTGGGGTGGTGCCTATGTCAGGAAAGCAAAAGCTTTTTCAGAAATCCATCCCCCAGACCTCCATTTTATGTACCAAAACTATATCATGTGTCCAATTCTAGCTGCAAGGGAGGCTGAGCTTTTTAGCTGGTCACAGTGGCTCACTGAACAAAACTGGAGGCATTTTTATAAGAAGTAAAGGGTGAAAGTGTACTGTGAAGGTAGGCAACCAGTAATGCCACCAGGGACACATTAAGTTTAAGGTCTCTGGTAAGCATTCACATGGAAAAGTCAAGTAAGGTTGAAATTATAAGCCTCAAGTTGAAAGTTCAACTTTCAAAGTTGAAAGAAAGAGCAGAGCTGATACCAGTTCAAAGGGAGAGCAGAGCTGATAACAGTTTGGAAATCATTAGCATGTAGATTATATTTAAAGCAAAAAGGGCAGATGAGATCAATTAGTGACCGATTAGAGTTGAAAACTTGTCAATTTTGTATTTATTACTGTGACTTGCTTTAATTAATTTTATTAATTCAACAAAATTTTAATGTATACCTTCCATGTGTTTTAAATTGCTTTGAACCCTCAGGGCAGAAAGATGAAGATGTGTCTTTTGCTTTTAAGAAGCTTAGAGATAGAAAAGAAGATAAAAATTAGTTTTGTTAACTGATTCACTACAATATATATTAAAAATTAACCTATTTAAGTATATTTGTGACATTTGGATAATGGTAGTAGCTCTACTGAAGATTTACTTTTTAAGTGAGAATTTAAGTAATTTATCTTGAGTAATGCAAGATTCACCTGTCTACATATGTACATTTGCATATTTTAATTTGGGAATGCATTAAGAAAAGCCTGAGTGTTTTAATGATTAAATAATAATCTTATTATTAGTAAATTTGCTGCTAAAATGAACACAATGCATTATGGAACCTTAATCTAAAACTTTTGACTTCTAAGGAAGAGAAAGGAACTACTTGTCAGATGACCTTGTTTAGATTTGGACTGAAGAATGGTTTAGCGACTCATTGCTACCTATAATTCCACTTGGAAGACTCATGGGTCTCTCAAACTAATCATGTTTCAAACTGAGTTTTTTACCTTACCCATCCCTCATTCTTTTCCCAACATCATGCTTTTCTGTATTACTTTTGAAGTAAGTGACATTACTATTTTGACTCAAGCCAGAACTCTAAGTATTATTCTAGACAGTTCTGTCTCCTTCACTCCACTGTTACCAGTAAAACTTACAGATTTTACCTCCTGAATATTTTTTGAATTTGCTCTGTCTTCTCTGTCCTGGCTCACCATTATTTCACATCTTCTCTCCAAGTGTGCTCCTTTGAACTCCATCTCTGTAGCTAGAGCAATTTTATGAGGCTAAACTGCTCAATTCATTACTCTTGTTAAAATCTGGCAAAATATCTTTCAGCATTCTGTAAAAATGGTGTCCTGAAGTACAATCTATTTAAAAAATATTGAGCTAAATTGAGACAAAGAGGTTCCTTTATTGTAAGACTTCTCAGAGCCTTCAACATGCTAACGCATGCAC
Source organism: Macaca nemestrina (assembly GCF_043159975.1). Classification (NCBI taxonomy): domain Eukaryota; kingdom Metazoa; phylum Chordata; class Mammalia; order Primates; family Cercopithecidae; genus Macaca; species Macaca nemestrina. The sequence continues at coordinate 65,064,628 of NC_092134.1, forward strand.
TGTGAATTACTAAAGGGGTGAAATTTAGGATGTTTCCAAACAGAAGTCACAGTGAAGCTATTATGTTGAGGAATACCAAGGAAGGTTTCATGAAATGCCTCTGCGAACACTAGAAATTTCTATAAACTGTCTTAGGAAATTTGGTCTATAAGGAGGAAATTCAGTCACCTCAACATGACCTATGAAACTTCTTGTGACCTAGTCCTTATCTTCCTCATGAGCCTCAATCTTTTATTCCTCCCCATCTTGAAACCACAACCAGTTCCTGTACACAACATGCTCCTAATGATTTTGTTTAAGCTCTTTCCCCTGAAATACCTTTTTTTTTTTTTTTTTTTTTGAGATGGAGTCTCACTCTGTCACCCAGGCTGGAGTGCAATGGCACGATCTCGGCTCACTACAACCTTCCCCTCCCAGGTTCAAACAATTCTGCCTCAGCCTCCTGAGTAGCTGGGATTACAGGTGTGGGCCATCACGCCTAGCTAATTTTTGTATTTTTAGTAGAGATGGGGTTTCACCATGTTGGCCAGGCTGGTCCTGAACTCCTGACCTCAAGTGATCCATCCTCCTCAGCCTCCCAAATTGCTGAGATTACAGGTGTGAGCCACCACGCCTAGCCAAAATAACTCTCTTTATCTCGTTAACTCTACTCACCTTTTGACTTTCAGCTCGAAGACCTTCCTTGGATTCCACATTGAGCTAAGTGCCTCTTTTCTGAAGTCCACTTACCATCTCACAAAAAATGGGCATAATCTGTGTGTGTGTGTCTTTTCACCCTAGATTACCGGGGGATAAAGACTGTGAGAGTATGCTGCAATGATGATGGTGGTGATTATAGCTAGTTATTGCACATACTAGATGCCAGGCAACCATATACGAATTATCTTATTTGATAGTCACAAACTCCCATGAAGTAGGTATTATTAGTATCCTTATTTTGCAGATAAAGCAGCCAGAGCTTAGAAAGGCTGAGGAACTTGCCCAAGGCTATCCAGCTACTGAGAGATAAACTGTGGTGTGAATTTACAGAGCTTGACTCCTGAGGCTCCACCTGTGCCAAAATTCCAGCATGACACTTGGGAATGCGCACTTAGTAGATGCTTGTTGATCTAAACTCAGTGTGTGTGTGTGTGTGTGTGTGTGTGTGTTCCTGTCACATCCAAAACTACTAGCACCAAGGAAGTTGGGCATGGTGTAGGAAAGAGAAACCTTTGCTGTTAAATCTCATTTCCAGCAAAACTGTCAATGGAAAGGTGGCATGGAAGGGACAACTAGCTCATGTACCAAATTACTCTCAGCTTCCTTGTTGTCTTAGACATATGTTCTGGGAGTGGCCAACCCTTGTTTTACATCTGTGTTAGTCTTTGCAGAATAAAAAGCAAATTAGTGTTTAATGGGGACTATTAATCTTGTCACCTAATTGAGTAGATCTAATAAATCTTGTCATTCAAAACCCAGTGGAAATTTCCAGTTGGAAATGAGTATGGGGAATATCCAATCTCAAAAATATTTTCATACACAAAGATTATATATAAGTTTGTGAAAGATGTTGAATGCTCAATGAAATTTAATGAGTATGAATTGAACACTTATCCTGGGCCTAGAACTGTTGGCAGTTGCTTTTGAGAGTTACAGAATACATTTATGATAATTACTGCACTTACAAATTTTGCTATGTGGTTTGGGAGTATCTGAAGTGTCTTATAGTAGGTCTCTAAACAGGTAATAATAAAAAGTTCAAATACATTATTTTGTTACACTCCACGAGGATCAAACTTCATCATGACATGATTATAATTTGAAATATGAGTAAGAAATATGTAGGGTCATGATCTCTATAAGCCCATTCTTTGCTTCTTAATTAAATTTTGCAGCTGATAGAAACATTGAAAGCAGAGCACTAGCTTATAAATAATTCAGAAAAGGATTGGTAACTCCCATAGTATATGTTTTATGAGTTTTGTTTAAGAAGAGTCTATTTCGTGTTAGGTAAAGTTAGCCATTGTTTAGAATAAAGACCTGCATTACTTTCTATTCTAAATTAAACTGATAAAGGGAGTGCTTGCAAATAAATGCCTTGGTGCTTTTTTTTTTCTGTTTAATAGGAGCAGCATCACTTTGGATCAATTATTTAATTTCCTTATGTCAGAGTTCTTTCAATTTAAAGAAAAATATTTGCTTTCCTCATTTCTTTTTGTCTGAGGATGAACCAGACATTGGAAGTTGTAGCCTGGGATTGTACTGGAGTTCTCACTGTGGTTGCATTCTTTCTTCACATTTAGCATCCTCCCTTAAGCACACATTTTTCATGCACATCTATTAAATTACCTGGGAGAGAGTTCTAGACATTATCAGTCAGTAAATCCGGTTGTCTCATTTTTCATTTTAGCTATTGTTGGGGTCATATGCCAAGGCTTGTATGAAGGGTCTAGAAAAATATCTGCTGCAATGTGATTTCTTTTATCCTTGTATGAGACCATAGCATGAGACAGTAGACTGGCGAATTGGCAGGGCGGGGAGTGTGTTCTTACAGCGAGCAAAGAAAAGAGTTTTGATTCTTCTTTAGCTAAATGTTGTAAAACTTTAAAGCTTACATTTGAATAATCGTTGCAGATGGGTTAGATAAAATCCATCAACTCACAATGTTTTTCCTGTTTCCATTCACTAGTGAGTAACAGAAGCTTAAAAGAAGGAATGTTCTCTAAAATAAGATATAGAATGTGGGTTAGGTTTACAAGTTAAGAGTTCCTCTTTGCCCTGCCCCCAAATTATTTTTAGGCCCCAGGCCTCTGAAGCCAAGGTAATCTGCAGGCAGCTTTCTCATTTTATCACAAGTCAGTGGTCTCTCCCCTTCCTTGTCCCTCCTATCTTGTCGGCAAATGGCTCTGTGGGAAACCAATTCTGCTTCCTGTTTAAACTGTAGAAACAATTCACTTAATTCAATATCTAGCTTTTGATTCTATTTGCAAAAATAGAGTTGTAAATAGTTCCATTCATTAGTCAATACTTTTTTTTTTTTTTTTTTTTTTTGGTGTGTTAAGCATATTTGGGTCATTTTATAGTTAACCTTGGCTGAGGGAGAAAAGTTCTTTGAAGCTCTTACTTACTTGTGATTTTTTGGGTGTGATACGGAGGATTTGCAGGGCAGAAGCATGGCTTGACTGACCCAATGCCCATTTCTGGCTCTCTTCATCCTCTCTGACCTCTATAATAGAGAAAGGGAAAACTGAATATTCACTGCTGTAACCTCCCCTGAAGCAAGGGTGGCCTTGTAACAGTTCTGGCCAATGTGGCATAAGCAGAATTCTGGTGAGGTAGGTTTTGGGAACGGCTTTTGATTTCCTAATAAAAGAGGCCAGAACCGCAGGCACTATTCCTTCCACCCCTCTTATCTTGAACATGGCTACAATGTCTGGATCTATAGCAGTCAGCTTGCAACTTTGAGACAATATGCCAATTTAAAAATGGCAGAGCAGAATTATAGATGAACAGATGAAGCCTTGGTTTTTATTAGATCATGGAGCCCCATATTATACAGGACTGCTTCCCTTTAAACATCATACATGAAAAATAAATCCCTTTGTGGTACGTTAATACAAGGCCACAAATTCTTTGACACTCCTCCCAGCAAAGTCTAATTCACCCTCCCTTGAATATAGGCCAGCCTTACCGACTTGATTCCAACCAATAGAATCAGTAGATGTGACACTGCATGACTCTCCATGCTAGGTTCACAAGGTAATGCGGTTGCTGCCTTTTTCTTCTTCTCTCTGACATGTGCCTTGGGAGCATTGAGCTGACATGTTAGAAGTCAGTCTACACTGAAGCTGCCATGCTGAAGAACTCATGTGTGAGAACCCATAGAAATCGAGATGCCTGAGGAGCCCCAGCTGTACCAGACTCCAGCTCTCTGAGTCTTCTCAGCAAGAACTGTCAAACATGAGAGTGAAGCAGCCTTCAGATGACTCTGGCCCCAGTCTTCAGGTGCCCTAGTTGGTGCCAAGTGGAGCAGACAAGCTGCCACCCACCAAGCCCTTCCCAAATTGCAGACTAGGAGCAGAATAAATGTTATTTTAAGCCACTAAATTTTGGTTTGTTATATATTGTAGCAATAGAAAACCAGAACCCCTTTTGCCACTGTTAGTTGGATATTCTGTTACTTGCGGCCAAAAGCATCCCTATCTGAAATACTTAGTAGTAGAGAAGATTAAAATAAATCACTAAAACGATTCTTTTGAGTTGCTATATGCATTGATTATCCAATCTACTCCTCTCTTATTCTGTTTGTGGCAATCCATTTCACTGTAGTACTAATATCATAACTTCCCATTGAAGTCAGTACTGCTTTAGTTATATAAAGGTTTTATTTACAAAAGGGCTGGACTAGTAGAAACATGGAAAAAGAGAGACTTCAATTCAGGGCACCATACTGCTGTTTTCCTGCTCTTTTGGCATTTTGATTATAATAAAGACAATATTAGTAACTTTTTCACTAGCAGGTACAACTTGAGAGTTCCTAACTTTATAAAACTCTCATCAGTGTTTGAAGCTGCTTTCTTAATAAAATGCTCCTAGCATTTGACAGCTTTATTTTTTTATTGACATTTGAAGCTTTTAAAATAGATGAGTATTGAATATCATGTTTAATAGGTCAGATTCTTTGAAGAAAATTTCCATTAGTTAGTTCCCATTTTCTAAAGAATTGATGGTCACCCAGTATTGTTGGAATTCTTAAAAAAGGTTTTAATCATAAATTTATTTTTAAGTCTGGCATATGGAAACTAGCAAGGTTGTTCTAGATTAATATTCATATCCTTACATGGGAGCTACACTATAAATTAAAAATCTTTTATTCCAAAGTAAAATAATACTATTTTTAGTGATGGAGATTCCTAAGAAGCTTTGCAATATTGTTTGGGCAGTCTTCTTATCCTATTGCACTGAAACTTTAAACCTGAAAGAACAGAACTGCAACTCCTGAAAGCTAGTTGCACAAAAGCCAACTTCAATTTTGTGTCTTTGTTTACTCAATGTCCACATCCTTAAACTTTTGGCAAATTTGCAGCTGGGTGGAGCAGCAAAAATGTCGTTGTGCTGATGATATGGGGAGGGATGGGTGTGGAGGCTAGATTGGGGCACCAGAGGGGTCTTTGCAAAGGAAAGTTACGTAAGTGATATCATATGCAGAAGCAGCCTCTGGGTTGAAAAATAACTGCACAGGGAGTGTCAGCCTTTCTTGGATTTCACTCCCTGATTTACTATCCTTAAGGGTCAGACCTATATTCCTGGGTGGGCTGGAGAGTCTAAGTGCAGTGAGTTCCTAATAGCAACCCTGCACAATAGCTTAAAAAGTCTGGCAATGTTTTTTTGTTTTTTGTTTTTTAAATTTTGTCTCAAGGCAGCAAGGTGCTGTATGCAAAAGCTGAACGAACATCTCAATGAGAAGCCAAAACAGGACAGATGTTTCATGCTGCGCCTCAAATCTGGTTGCTTCCAGCATGATTCCCTTAAACAAACAGGAAACACAGAAAAACAGAGAAGACAACTGGTTTTCCATGGCAGCTCCAAAGCAGATTAAAACAAGCACTAATTTCTCATCCTGTGCTTCTTCCGCCTAGCCATTTTTTTAGGAAACTAAATTATTAATTCATTAGATAATGCCTTGTATTCATGCCACCTGGTATTTTTATTTTTGTAACCTGTGAAAAGTAAATTCTCATTGTGTGTCTATCCTGTGTCAGAGATTCCTTGGGGGCCCATGTCATAATTTACTTGGTACCGAATCCCATCTAGCACCTGAGGGAAATTATATATACGCAGTCCTATAGACCGAGGGAATGGTGGGAGTAGGGATGAAATGTAACAAAACTGAGACAACTGCAAGTACATATGAGATCTGCCACCTGCCTAGGGTGACCCTGAACTCTGAGCACCCTAATATGTTAAGTATCACTTGAGATCTTCACATCATTAGGGAGAAGCAGGTATTTCTGTTCTTTGGCCATCGTGTGCTCCACATCTTACTTGATGGCATTCTTTGGATTAGGACCCTTGGTGTCAGTCCTAAGCTCCTCGGACACCCTCTCTTAGCTAATGCCTTTCTGTGGGTTTCTCAGATGCCTGCAGCATCCTGCTTGCCCCCAAGCTCATTAGCAGATACAGCCTATTAATTCCTTTCTAATGCCACTGCCTGTTCCTGAAGTCCTACACAGCTCCAGAAAACAGAAAACCTTCACCCATATAAACGATTGCCTTTAGAAGCATCACCTTCTCAAGCTGCAGCTAACTCCTTCCAGAAGCTTGAGTTTTCTCATTCACAGAGGCAGTATTTCCCAAAGGATCAGAATTATGTAGCATGCCTGTTAAAATACAAATTCCCACTGAATCAGACTGTCTCAGGGTGGGATTGGGAGTTGGCATATGTAACAAGCTCCTTATGCAGGCAGTTACAGCTTCCATTTCAGGATAGAGAGCTAGTTAATTTCATCCTTGTACACATCAAGTTTAGCATTTCCTCTTAAGAATGAGAATACTTTTCCCCCCTCACAGCTTGTAGACCTTAGGAAAAGGCTGTCAATTTCAACTACCACCCAACCCTTCAACCTGCAGCAGCCTTAAGAAAATTGAGGCTTTGTGGGTAAAAACTGAGTCTAAAACCTGCACCAATCTTTCACCTTTGGCCTTGGTCAGACTTCCATGCTTACCTTTGAGGAGCTGCCTGCAAAGTTATCCATACTCTCCTGTACTCTCATGTTTTCATTGTTTTGCCTCCTCACCCCTGCCTTACCACACTTCATGTTCACCCCCATTTCTTCTACCCTCTGGACTTTTACTCCATGGTAGACTCCCTCAGCCCCCAGACCTCAGCTGAAATCTGGGTCTCACTGGGATGATCTTTGCCTTTCAGTCTTCCCACATGCCGGTTGCCCTTTTCTCCACTTGCATTCGGAACCATAGAGCTGTGGGTGACAGACGAGGGATAGAGTTAGAAAGGGGTTGGCCAACTTTTCCCGTAAAGAACCAGAGAGTAAATATCTTTGTGGGCCACACAGTCCATCATAACTACTCAAGTCTTCTGTTGCAGCACAAAAGAAACCGTAGACAGTATGTGAATAAATGAATTTGTTTCAATAAAATTTCATTTATGGACGTTGAAATGTGAATTTCACATAATTTCCACACGTTACAAAATAGTATTCCTTTTCTGAAAAATTATCAACCATCGAAATGGTAAAAACCACTCTTAGCTTCAGGGCAATACAAAAACGGAGTGGGGGGGCGGGGCGGGGGGAGTGCGACTGGAGTGGCCCGTGCGCTGTGGTCTGCTGATTCCTGATAGAAACCAGTGCTTCTCAGACTTCAATGTGCTTACATGTCACTAAGGATCTTGCTAAAATGCAGACTCAGATTAAGTACATCTGGGATGGAACCTGAGATCCTGCATTTCTAACAAGCTCCCAAGTGGTGTTAGTGCGCCTGGTGAGCGCACAGCACTTTGAGTAATAAGGCACTACAGTCAGTCAGGTGTAGAAGCTTCTCTTTTATATAATAAAGGCATTAAAAATAGCTTAATGACATAGGAAAATGTCCTGACTGTAATGTGTGTTAGATGGAAAGTGAGACAGTCGAGAGCACAGGCTTTCAAGCCAAACATACTCCCACTTACCAACTAATATGCATCTGGACACATTTCTTAACCTTTCTCAGTTTCTGTTCATTCAACCGTAAAACAAAGAAAAATTGTCTCTGCCTCGGGTGGTTGTTTGGATTCTAACAAGACAATGCTTGTAAAACACTCAGCACCTAGCAAGGCCTCAATCCTCGCCCTTCTTATTTTTAAATTTAAAAAGCAAGACATGAATCTGTACATAACAAACTAATAGGAATGTTAATTTTGAGTGTCTCAGGGGATTTCCTTGCCATCTTTTTTAGAAAACATTTGCAAGAGTCATGCCCATTCATTCATTCATTCATTCAAGAAACATTTGTTGAGTTCCTACTTCTGCCAGGCAATGTGTTTTGCTGGATCTGCCAAGACGAGCGAAACGTAAGCTCACATAAGTTGGGGGGCTGGGAACAAAAAACAATCTCAGCATAGAGGAAGAGCTGTATGGGAGTGCGCAGTGTGCTAGGGAACATAGAGGAAAGAGTGTTCACTCTGCTGGGAGGAGAGGCCAGAGGGATTCCACACAGGAGGCCACTGTTAAGTTGCACTTCAAAGGATACACATGGACTGCCTAATGGGGGAGGAAGGAAGAGAGTACGCAAAGGCAGTGGGGAGTCCAGAGAACCTAGACCATAGGAGTGTGTGGGAGTGACCAAGAAGGCCCTGGCTAATTGGAACAGGTGTAGGCCTTTATGCAGCAGAGATTTGAACTGGCTGGGTATCAGTTCTGGAAAGGCCATTATCCCTTTTGGAAAACATCCTGACAATTACAATAATATGTGCTAGCAGGGACTTCAGAAAGGACAGTGCCAGAAAATCCCTCACCACTTTTGTGGGAGCTGTCTTCATAAGTAGTTCTCTGGGACCGTACTTGACTTGGTAATTGCCTACCAAGTGTCTGTTACAGGAGGGAGGCTTTGCATAGGGCTGCAGGGATGCTGCAATGAGGTCTGCCATCTGCCACAGGAGAGGTTAATCACTACACCACAGGGTGAAGGGAGCCAAAAACGTCTCCTGGAGCTTTATAAGAAGGAGAAAAAGATGAAGGGGTATGGGTCTGAAAGTGAGAGCTCCAGATGGGCTTCATGGAGCAGGCAGCATTTGAGTTGGCCTTAGAGATGGCCCATTCTGTCTCTGGGCATTCTCTCCAGGATCTCCAGCTTGATGGCGGATTCAAGTCTATTTGTGTAAATCGCTAACTTCAATCAAGGGCATGGGAACTAACAGTAGGTTCCTGAACTGACCTTCTAGTGCTGAGAAAGGGACAGAAGGTGTCATCTGAAAGGGTCCTTAACCTGTCTCTCCGGGGGAAACCTTGCTATCAGCGAAAACTTGGATTATAACTTACAGAATTAAAATTTAGAAATGGTTCCTGGCAATCTCTCTTCTGTCTTCCATTCCTGGTTCTCTGAGGCCTTCTGTCCTCTATAGTAGTTCTAAGACAGAGGGTTATGTGTGAGACAGAGTAGACCCAGCAGCATGGGGAGGAGGTACCTATTTGGGTTGGTCCATTTGCATTCTGATTCACCGTGTCCTGAGTGGCTTAATACTGTTTCCAGCCTGCTCTCTTCTCTGTAAATTCCTCCTTTCTCAGTGGTACGAGATGGATTTTTCTGCCCTCATAGTCTCCTAAACCTTGCCTGATCTTTTTAAAACAGATTTCTTTCCATCTTGTTTGCCCTTAATTGAGATTTAGCCATGCCCAGACCTGTCTGGTGACCCCAGAGGGCCCAAGCTGAGTGGCTCTGCCCCAGGGGAGATTTGTGCCTGGGTCTTGGAGCTGAGAATGTGGGGAAGGCACCATGAGGCTGCTCCCCAGACCAGCCTGTGGACTAGGTTTATGCTCAGTAGAGAGGGGTCTGCAGGCGGAAGCAGAGGCGCTGATTTTTACGAGGAACTCTCTGAGACAAAGATTCATAAGCAACGTTGCTCAGGGTAAACCCAGACATTGTTAGTTGCTTCTAGAGCTAGTGCTTACAGAGTCCTAACACTTGACCTGAACTGGCTCAGCTCGGTCTTTCCACAGTGTTAGGGGAAAGGGATACTTTCTCCACGGAAGAGAGTTTTTCTGTCCCCAGAGTTGTAGTTTGGGGGATTTCTTAAACTGCTTCCTAGGCAAGAAAACAGAATGCCTATGAAGGGCTGGGCTGAGAAGCTGCTCCAAATCGCTATTTCTGTAGCCGGGTTGCCAGAACATAAATAAGAAGCTTGTTTGTGAACACACGAGATGCCTTTGGATGCTCCCAAATATAAGCATGTGAGAAAAGATTGCAAAGGTCTCCATTTATATGGTTGGCAGAACACATTACTAAAATGTGTGTCGTTTAGTGTAAGCTCATTTGTACTCACTGGCTGGCCAGATCAGGCGAAGTTTGAGTTACATTTGTAACTGTACTTAGGTACATACGAAATCGATACTGAAAGCCCTATTCTAGTAACAGTGTTACCCAACCCAGTCAATCCAGTCACAAACACCATGGCACGCATAGGTCTCTGTTTACAGGTGCCACATTTAGTGTGGCTATGAGTCATCAAACCTCTAATTACTTCTTAAAGTTTCCTAAACCACTCTTGTCAGTAAATAGCAGTATGGCATGCGGCTCTACCTCTGCAAATGAGGGCGGGAGTATAGTTAGCTGAATTTTTATTCATAGATGGTCTATTTTATTTCCTAGAATGTGTAACTGGGATTTTGTCATTTTGTTTACTTCTGTATCTGCAGTGCCTAGAACAGTGCCTGGTACACAGTGGGTGCTTAATATTTGTGAATAGATAAATGAATGAATGAACGCTTGGATTTTATGTATGAGTTGGAGGCCATCTCTCTTCTCTCTTCCCGCTCAGTTGCTGTTACATCTGCCAACTTCTGCTTTTACTTGAGTCCCTGGCGTATGGAAAATTACACCCTCTCAGTGTAGACTGTGGGCAGAACTCGGGACATTATGGGTCAGCATGTGGGTGTGAGTTCTTGTACAAACACAGAGGCCCCTGGCTTAGCAAGTCCCAAAGGCTCTGAGCGACTTTCAGGCAGAACACTATCACGCTCATCTTCCTTAAACCATGCTATTTTTTTCCCATTATGAAAATAACACATGCTCATTAAACAAAGTTTGGAAACGCTAGAAAATATGAACGTAGAAAAATTACCCACAGTCCCTTTACCCAAACACAAATCCACCCTTCTCTTTCTCCCGGTTTATCAGATAGCTTTTAAACCTGCACCATTCTCTTCAGTCTTGCATCCAAGCCAGTCACAGCGCCAGCAAGAGATCTTTCTAAAACACAGATCTGAAAACACTTCAAAGGCTTCCTGTTGCCTTTAGTGTCCAAACTGCTCCACAGGATTGGCTCTGCTTGTGTCTTCAGCTTCCGAGCCCTCTGAGCCCCTATCATATTACACTTGTGCCAAATGGAATTTCCTTCAATTCTTCAAACAAGCTGCACCTTCTCAGGTTCACTCTGCTTGGAACCCTCTCCACCTTTCTTGGCTCTATTCTTTTAGTCTGTTTGCTTGTCCGTGTTTATCTGTTTTTTCTCGTACATTTTCTCTTTGATTCAGCATTTAGATAGCATTTCCCCTAAAAAATTTTCCTGACTGTCCTTCCCCTTTTCTCTACCAAATCTGAGTATGGAAGTCCTCTTGTGTGTTTCAAAAACCCATACATTTCTCTCGTCATGTAGCTAGCTCATCATGCAGTATTTTAGTGCTGCTTTGTAAGGGCAGTTTTCTAACCTGAGTGCTTAGCCCAGCCCCTGGCTCGTGGCACACAGCTCAATAAACAGTAGTCAAAGAGATTTAGATTGACCATTAGTTACATTTTTAAAATACTTTATTAAAATTTGTTTTTAATTGACAAAAATGGCATATTTTTATGGTGTGCTAGAAACATTTCCTCTTAATCTTTGCTTTAATCACATTGTGGTTTTTGTTTTTGTTTTGAGACAGAGTCTCACTCTGTCGCCCAGGCTGGAGTGCAGTAGTGTGATCCCAGCTCACTGCAACCTCTGCCTCCGGGGATAAACGATTCTCCTGCCTCACCCTCCTGAGCAGCTGCGATTACAGGCGCATGCCACCACGCCTGGCTAATTTTTGTACTTTTAGTACAGACCGGGTTTCGCCGTGTTGGCCAGGCTGGTCTCAGAATCCCTGACCTCAGGCGATCCACCCGCCTCAGCCTCCCAAAGTGCCGGAATTACAGGCATGAGCCACCGCGCCCAGTCTACAATGTGTGTGTTTTCTATTTTACATAGATATAATTGTGCAAATTTAATGTTATAGATCATATTGTATCCAGAATTCGTGGGTTCTTGGTCTCGCTGACTTACAAGAATGAAGCCGCGGACCCTCGCGATGAGTGTTACAGTTCTTAAAGATGGAGTGTCAGAGTGCGTTCCTTCAGACCTTCAGATGTGTCTGTAGCTTCTTCCTTCTGGTGGGTTTGTGGTCTTGCTGTCAGGAGTGAAGCTGCAGACCTTAGCGGTGAGCGTTACAGTTCTAAAAGGCAGCACACCTGGAGTTGCTCATTCTTCCCAGTGGGTTCGTGGTCTAGATGGCTTCAGCAGTGAAGGGGCAGACTTTCCAGATGAGTGTCACACCTTTTAAAGACAGCATGGACCCAAAGAGCGAGCAGCAGCAGCAGCAAGATTTATTATCGTAATGAGAGAAAGAATAAGGCCGCCACAGCAGCTAAGCGGACCCCACCAAGGCTCGCTATGGCTAGTTTAGGCAGCCTGCATTTATTCCCTTATCTGGCCCCACCCACATCATGCTGATTGGTTCATTTTACAGAGAGCTGATTGGTCCACTTTATAGACAGCCGATTGGACCATTTTGACAGGGTGCTGATTGGTGCATTTACAATCCTCTAGCTAGACAGAAAAGTTCTCCAAGTCCCCACTAGGTTAGCTAGATACAGAGTACCAATTGGTGTATTTACAAACCTTGAGCTAGACACAGACTGATTGGTGTATTTACAAACCCTGAGCTAGACACAGAGTGCTGATTGGTGTGTTTATGATCCCTTAGCTAGACATAAAAGTTCCCCAAGTCCCTACCAGATTCAGGAGCCCAGCTGGTCTCACCCAGTGGATCCTGCACCAGCGCTGCAGGTGGAGCTGCCCACCAGTCTGGAGCTGTGCCTGCACCCCTCAGCCCTTGGGCGGTCCATAGGACTGGGCCTCACGGAGCAAGGGGCAGCACCCCTCAGGGAGGCTTGGGCCGCACGGAAGCCCACGGCAGAGGGGAGGGCTTGGGCATGGCGGGCTGCAGGTCCTGAGCCCTGCCCCACCAAGGGGCAGCTGAGGCCCCACGAGAATTTGAGCACAGCGCGGGCAGTCATAGGGGACCCGGCGCAACCTCGCAGATGCTGGCCCGAGTGTTAAGCCCCTCACTGCCCTGGGCCGGTGACCCCGACTGGCCGCTCCCAGTGTGGGGCACAGGAAGCCTGCGCCCAATCCTGTTGGAACTCGCTCGCTGACCGGGTTCCTGCCCAGGCCTCTCCCTCCACACCTCCCAGCAAGCAGAGGGAGGCGGCTCCGGCCTTGGCCATCCCAGAGAGGGGCTCCCACAGTGCCCTGGTGGGTTGAAGGGCTCCTCAAGCGCTGCCAGAATGGACTCTGAGGCCGAGGAAGTGCCGGCAGTGAGGGCTGCTAGCACGTTGCCACCTCTCAATATCATGTAAAAATACTAATCTTAATTCTTTTTACTTAACATTGTGTGAAGTATTTTCACTTTTAGCCAATCTTCATATACTTTTTAATAACTGCATACTATTCCATCAAGTAGATATACTCTCGCTTACTAATCTTCTATTGTTGGACGTTTAGACGTTTTAGGTGGTTTAGCTTCTTGCAAATTATGAATAATTTTGCTATAAGTATCTGGATATCTTTGGGCATAAAGGTTTTTCATGTTTTGAAGGTTCCCCTTAGAATACCTAAAGTAAAATTTCAGAGTCACTCAGCATTTGGAGTTCCTAATGCTTGGTGCCTAACTGCCTTCTCAAAGTGTTATCAATTTCTATTGGCACCAGCAATTTATGAAATACTCATTTCACTTACCCTCACCAAGGCTACTTCCTTCTCATCCACTAAAATCTGAAGAACTTGGACCTTCCAGAGGCAGCAGCACTGAGTACCCAGGCCAACACTTGCCCCTGTTCTCACTCCCTTCTAAGGACAGTATTTCAGCTCCAGTTTGTGGAAGGCAAACTTTCCTGGTTCTCACCCACTCAGGCTGTGCAACCTTGGATAGCATATTTAATCAGAGCATGTTTCCTCCTCTTAGAAGAATGAGACAACTCTTCGGTTGCTGTTTATTCTATTTCAAACTCTTTAAATGGACCTAGGGCATCCTCCGCTTGCATTTCCTACCCTTTCATCAACACACATGCACACGTGCACACATACGTATACACACGTGCGTGCTTCTGCACACACCACCCTCTGAAGACCATCTTCCCTCTCACCTCGTCTTTTTCTTGGCTCTCTGATTTCTTTGCTTTTCCCTGTAGTTCTCAGCCTCTCCCTCCCCACCCCATCTCCCTTTTTCCCTCCCTCCCTCAATTCCTTCCTACCTGCCTTCCTCCATTCATCCAACAAATTTATCAAGGACCTACTAGTCCAGCCATAAGTGCTGGGAAACATGGAAAAGAAGGCAGCAGCAGTTTCCACCTGCGTGGACTTTACATACTAGTGGGGATGACAGGTCAAAAACAACAACAAACAAACCCATACAATAGAAAGTTACACATTGTGATGGACATTAGGAAGGAAATAGATGAAGGCTAAGAGAGAAAACCTCAGGAAAGATCTTTTGATAAGGGAGTAGTACCCCCCTCCCTCACCCTTGCTTACCCCCTTCACTCCTTGCTGGGCTTTCATCTCCACAACACTTACCACCAGCTGACAATAAACTTTCCTGGTGTATTTGTTTATTGCCAGTCTCTTCCAGCTTGAATGTAAGCTCCACGAGGGCAGGGCTTTGCTGTTCACTGCTGTGCCTGGCCACTGCGAGCCTCCATAACATGTATGTGGAACTGGGGCTGTTCATGAGGATAGGTGGTGTCGGAGGTACAGGCGGAGGGAACGTAGTGTTCAGAGGCTCTGAGAAAGGGAAAAGGGGTGGAAAGGAGCCCAGAGGGGCTGAGTCGGGTGAACAAGGGGGCAGCAGCACTAGGAGAGGTTTGCCAGTCCTTGCAGGCCATGGTCATGGGTTTGGATTTCACTCTTAGGGCAGTGGGAAGCCCATGATAGTTTTGCTGCGATGGGACACTGAGATACGCCTCCCTGCCCTGGCAGAGTATGACTAAAATATTTGTGAGTGGGAGTGGAGCTGGGAGTGGGGAACCCACATGGTGAGTTCTTGTGCATGGTTTTGTCTTAACCCTATGACCAAATACTCCCTGCTGGGCGTGGGGGACTGGACTCCTTCCAAGCCTGTTGTTTTGGGACCCTGTGATTATCAGGCAGCAAACATATGACTACACTCCCCGCGTTATCATGTTTCCTTGTGTTTTGACATCCAGCCTAGTGGCTGACCAGATGGGAAACCTTGCTCCTGAAACAGGCAGGCTCCGGAGCTGCCATTTTTAGGATGACAGTAGATCTGAATGACATCTGGTGGTTTACAGGAATATCTTGTCACTGACCATTTCAAGTGCAAACAACTTCTTTCTCACCCACCTGCTTGCTGCCTGCTTCCCTTTCTTTGCCTTCCTTTCCCACTGGGGAATGCCAGCCATTTGATCTGCATTTGTCAGCTCAGTTAAGCCACATCATTGTCTGCCCAGAGGGACCTATTTCCCTTTGCTCAGTCTGGGCCCTTGAGCAAACCTGGGAATTCATGGGATCGGTGGAGCCAGGAGGTTTGTGAGTAGCACAGAGTAACACAGAAAAGTGCAAATGGGAAGCTGGACAACTCAGGAGACTGTAACATGAGGTATGTGGGAGATACCATTTCTCTTCTTCCTGGAAGGGGGATGAAGGTGTCTTTTTTTGGTTTTGTTTTGTTTTGATTGTGAGCAAATGGCCCAGCAGAGATCCAATTGTTATAACTGAATTAAATTTACAACAAACTTAGTGTGGCACATTTTGAATAGAGCACCTAATTATTATTGGGTTGCATGGCAATAAGTAACACCCTATAAACCATTTATTGATACAGTATAGCTTTCATTCAACCAAACCACACTTTGTTTCTCTCATCTCCCTTTGCCTCTCCAGCATCTATAATTGGCATTCCTGGTATTCCCTGACGGTGCTGGATTAATATCATATGGGCAACTAGTACTTGGTAGCAATTACTATCCTGAAGAAGAAATTAGAATCCACTCACATCATTAACAAGTGGGAAGACCAGCACGATGTTCCAGTCCTGGGATTCAGACTTCAGCCCATCATTCATTCAGCAGTGGTATGCGCTATGGTGTAATCACTGTCACCCCGCACATCCAAAGGTCTTAGGCTGTCCTTTGCCAAGAGTGGAGTGGCTGGGGGCGGGGTAAAGACATTCTTGCAGCAAAGTTCACTGGATCCTGGGGGCTGTGGTCTTAAGGCAGATGGGGGCGGGATAAGGTTAAAGGAGTGGGGCTGGCAGCAGGATCCAGGGACTCTACATTTCCTTTACCCCCACTCCACCCCTGCATCAAAAATATGTAGAAAGAGCAGGGAGGGCATGGTGGCTCACACCTGCAATGCCAGCACTTTGGGAGGCGGAGGTGGGCAGATCACCTGAGGTTGGGAGTTTGAGACCAGCCTGACCAACATGGAGAAACCCCGTCTCTACTAAAAATACAAAATTAGCTGGGCATGGTGGCACATGCCTGTAATCCCAGCTACTTGGGAGACTGAGGGAGGAGAATCACTTGAACCTGGGAGGCAGGGGTTGCGGTGAGCCGAGATCGTGCCATTGCACTCCAGCCTGGACAACAACAGGGAAACTCTGTCTCAAAAATAAATAAATAAATAAAATAGAAAATATGTAGAATGAGTTTGGATCAGGATTAGTCTTACTGTAATATCAGAAAAATTCACTGGTCAAACGATGGCTCTCTCACTTGCATATTCACCAAAGAGACAGAGTGTTTTATTACAAAAAAGGCATAAAGATGAGAAAATAATATAAACGATCCAACCTTTGGGGATATCTGAAGAGGGGAGGCAGAGAATGCCTTAGGAGGGTGGGGAGCAGGTGGAGCAATCAATGAGAGGGTGAGGTGTATGTGTGAGGGGAAGGAAGTCAAAGCGGGGTCTGAAGAGAAGACAGACTTCTCCAATTGCTGATGTTGCCACATGGTCCTGTATGTTACAGAAAGAGGAATCTTCATGACAGTCTTTTCTGTTTGAGAGCACCACACCCATTCCTTTGGGAATATGAGTTTTCTCCACTTATTTCCTGCCCTAGGAGTTTCATGAATTGGCTTGCCAAGGACAGGGTCAAACTATCTCTGACAGCAATTAGAATTGCTTAGTGGCCTACAGAGTAAGCGGCTTACTTCAGACAGATGGGACAGCAGTGGAAATTTGAATTCTGCTTCGTGGTGATCACGTGGATACTTCATTTTTCTTGGTCATTGAACCTATGTACAACCGCAGAGAAGGGAACAGCAAAGTGTGAAAAGATGCTAAAGCCAATTGAGCAATCTGTTCTTTGCAGGCTTGGGAGGCCTTAAAAAAAAAAAAGCTACTTCAGAATAGGTCAAATGGACGGGTGGCAGGCAGTTCATGGTTGCTACGGTGACCAACAAACATGTTTGGCTTCTAGAGGCCCTGCCCCTGAAGAGGATGATGGCTTTTGTTATGAAATTTGTGAATGTCCCTTCATCTGTTTCTTCACTATTTATTTTCAAAGTTGTCAATAGTAACGAACTCTGCATCACTTGTGGCCCATCTCTGTCCAGGTTTGGTGCAATCCTTGGCCCCAACATTTATCTCTGCTGCGATGTGAGGTTCTGACCTCTCTCAGAGCCTGCAGAGGTTTATGGGAACCACAGAAAAGCACTGGGGAGTGTGGCCATGAGGAAACCAGGCCTCTGCTGTGTGACTTTAACTGTTGTGGCCCTCAATTGTATTAAAAGGGGGGTAAAAATATCTGCTCTTATTAGGAAAAATGACTAACGCATGCTGGGCTTAATACCTAGGTGATAGGTTGATAGATGCAGTAAACCACCATTGTACACGTTTACCTATGCAACACACCTGCACATCCTGCACATGTACCCCAGATCTTAAGTAAAAATAAAAATTAAAAAATACCTGCTCTTCCTACCTTCTGAGGTTTTGTGAAGGTATATGAGATTTTAGATGTAAAAGTAATTTGAAAATATTGAGTGCATTATATTCATTTGTAAAGGAGCATAATAATTTAAGTCCACAATCCTGGGATATGATGCTTATTACAGATGGTAAATATGTAAGTGTCAACCCTAATTGAATGATAGTGGCTGCCTCTGTGTTGAGAAGGATGTGAGGCTGCATCCAGGCTCAGCTGGCAATGGCGCCAGTCATTTAGTGATGTCTGCTATGTGTATACAAGGCAGAAGTGGCATCACAAGTGCCATGTATTTGCTGCCTTGGTTTAGGACATTCTTCCCTGCTTCTTGCTGCTGCCTTTGGAGGTTGGGAACTCATTACTACTCTGTAACTTGCCTGGTGTTGGTTTGTCAGGGCTGATTCATGGGAGTAAACTCCTACCCTTTCAGCCTGAAACCTGTAATTTTGTTTTTTCAAATCAACATTTTGATTTCTTACTGGTAAAAGTGAAATGTGTTTATTGTTAGAAATTTGACAAATAGTAGAGAAGCACACAGAATAAAATAAGAACAGCCCATAATCTCATCATTCCTGGATAACTTTTAACATTTTGTTTATAGGTTTCATGCCTTCTGATGTAATTTATTTTATAAAAGGATCATTAGTTGCTTTATGGAGAACAGATTATAGGCGGGCAGTGTGAATTCAGGGAGACTAATGGGGTGGCTCTCATAGAAGTCTAGGGGAGAGATGCTGGTGGCAGAGGAGTGGGCAGTGCTGATGAGGAGAGGGGCTGGATTTGGTGCATATTTTGAACATAGAGACAAAAGGACTTGCTACTAATGGGTTGGAACGTAAGGTATGAGAGAAGAAGGAAGGCATCAAGCATATGATGCCCTGGTTTCTAGTCCCATCTCTGGTGAAAGGATGATCCATTTACTGAGATGGGAAACAATGAGATGGAAGCAGGTGTGTGTGTGTGTGAGGGGAAGGAGACAGTAATGGAAATCAAGAGTTCCATTTTGGATATAAGAAGGCCAAGTAAGAATTTCACACCTAAGCAAGGATTTCTAGTCGGGAGCTTAGGGGAAGAGGATGGGCAGGGAGATTTTATCTGGCAGATTATCGGCATAGAGAGAATGTAGAGGAGATGGTCTCAGGAGTGACATGTAGATGGCCAGGAGGTCTGAGGATGGAGACTGAGCCCTCCAATATGGATTGGTTGGGAAGAGGAGAAGGATGCAACATGGGAGAACAAAGGAGCAGCCAGTAGACTAGAAGAAAACTAGGAAAGAATGCAGTGATTGGAAGCCAAGGGCAGAGGTTAGTTCAAGAGAAAGGAAGTGCTCCTTCTCTCTTTGTACACAGAAACACTCACATGCATATATACATATGCACACACATATTTTTACATGAGACTATGTCCATTTTTATATAAGTGTAGGGCTTTTCATTTATTATGGTGACTTTTTTATGCCCTTAAAAGCCTTCCAAAAGATTATTTTGAATGGCTTTAGTCTATACTTGTAGATGTAACCTTAGAAGGAACAACCTTGTATATACATTTTACGTTTCTTTAGATTAAATTCTTGAAGTGGAATTACTGTGAATATGAAAACCTTTAAGGCTTTTGATATCTGTTGTCAAAGTGCCTTTCAGAGAGGTTGTACCAAGGTTGTACACTCCGCCAGCAGTCAACTGAAACCAAGCATTTGGCAAGCACTATTAGCATTAAAACTATATATATGTGTGTGTGTATATATATATATACGTAATTTTTAAATATATATAAAGAGAAAACTAGATAACATCGCACACACACACACATATGTATGGATATATATGTGTCTATATATGCCTGTGTATGTATATGTGTATGTGCAATGCTATCTAGTTTTCTCCACTTGCATGACTTGATTACTGGAGGTTGAACAAGGTTCAACATAAGGCTGCTTGTGTGCGGTCTGAGTGGTGAACAAGTTGATCTGGCACCTACACCCCCTTAAGTATGAAAAAAATGAGTGTAAACATCCCCGAAGTCAGTCATTCAGGGCATGAGGGCTGCGGAGGAGGAGGAAAGCTGGTTCTGAGCTAGTTTCTCAGTGGGGGTGGAGTAGATCTTTGTCAGCAGTGAAGGAGCCGGTGTGGTTCCCACAGCTCGCAGTGCCTCCTCCCTTCCCGGCCCGACTTCCTGTGGGCCCAGCCTTGGAGAGAGCGTGGTCACCGAGAGGCAAGAAGCAGCCCTTCTCAGCTGCACCAGCCCCGATGTGATAGGTGGTGAAGTCTGTGTTGCCCTGTGAACCGCAGCCCACATTGCCCAACTCGGCAACAAACACGAGCCATGGGGCCCAGGCCGACTGCCCCACATACAGTGTCCTTTGCTGCCTGGGTGGAGCCTTTTCGGTCTGAGAGCCCGGGCCTCTGCAGAGAGACCTTCAGAATCCTCCCTACGGCCTGGCGGGGCCTCTGTCCAGCTGAAGCGGAAAGACCCTGTGTGCTGTGAAACTGCAGCAGGGCAGCATCCTTCTGTTGCTCTGGGGCGTGGCAAAGGGCGATTGCACCACCTTGTTAGGCTGTGGGTGTGGAAATCGACAATACTGAGGCGATAGAAATCTTAAAAGAATGTGTGGGACATAAAGATAGGCCAAAAATGAGGATTGTGGCAATCTTGTGTGTAATATTTCTCATTTCATCACTGTACCAACTGCAATGGAACTCAAAAGAAAAAAGAAAGCACCACAACCCTTTGCTTTCTGGGTAGCACAGACACCTGTAATATTTTCTATGGTCGCCAAGGAGGAATTCCTGAGAGACTGCAATTAGCACAGGCCCAGAGTCGTCAAGTCCAAAGGAAAGGATTCTGTGAGAAGTTAAAACTGCAAGATGAAAAATGTTCAATAGAGATGGCGCTGATACTGTTTCTTCAGATGTTTTTCTTTTTGTATTTATAAAATATTTCCATTGTAAAGCATTCAATTAATGAAGAATGGTGTAAAGTAAAAGCTAGTCTTCCCTCACTCCCTCAAACCTCACTCCCACTTGCTAACAGTTTGGTGTGTGTTTTCCAGTGCTTTTATTATGCAATTATGAACATTTATATAAGTATAGTACATAACCCATGTATAGTCTGTTTATCATGCTGCTAGCATACAGTTAGTGTTCAATAATATATGCCCACACATATAATTTAAAAACTGAAAATGAGATTATGCTATGCAAATTCTGCAACTTGTTTTAAGTTTTATTTAAATGCAATTTCTCTTTGTCTTTTTGGCAGGTAGTTTAGTTTCATAAAGACAAAAAATCAAAAACTTTTTCCAGCCAAGGACTACCAGGTAGATGAATTCATTCGACTATTATTTGTTGCATGCCAATGATGCATCAGGTTTTGCTCAAGGAGCTGGGAATGAATGAAATAACAATCCTCACCCTCATGGAACTGACATTTTGGTGGAGGGAGGCAGGCAATAAACATGTTTAATAAGTGGATTGTCAGATGTTGATAGCAGAGCAGATAGCAGAGCATGTTGGGGATGGTTAGGGAAGGTCTCCCTGAAAAAGTGACACTTGAGCCAAGGTCTGGAGACGGAAGGGGTAACATCACATGGCTATCTGAGGAAGGGTGTGTCAGGGAAAATGAACAGAATGTACAAGAGCCCTGAGGAGGGAGGTGCCTTCCTCAGAAACAGTAAACAGGCAATGTGGCTGGGTAATGGTGAGAGAAGGGAGGACAGATGGGGTGATTGGAAAGGACCGGTGGGGCCTTGTAGGCCATTTGGAGGTCCTGGGCTTTTAATCTGAGGGGGATAGCCTGTTCCTGGGGGCATGGAGCAGAGCAGCCTCATGATGTGATGCATGTTTTCACATGAGCACCCCAGCTGCTGTGGAGAATAGACTCTCTCAGGCAAGGGCAGAGGTAGGGATGCCAACTGGGCGGCCATGGTGGTGATGAAGCAGAGGAGTGATGGTGAACGTTGGGCTGGGGCGTTGGCAGTACAGGTGGGGACGCTGTTGGATTCTGGGTACACTCACAAGGTAGAGACAATAGGATTTGCTGATGGAACAGATGTGGGATATGAGACAAAGTGCAAAGTCAAAGATGACTATCAGGACCTAGCAATGCATGGAATGTTCCTAATGAGAGCTTTATTCATTAGTCAGTGCAAGAAATGAACAACATGAGAGTATGGATGACAAGAGACATCAGAACATGGAGATCTGGAGGGCCATTATAGACCCTCTTTTCCTCTATTTTTGCCTCCACAGTATCATGTGCTATGCCACATGTGTGTCTCCTCCATACCGGCACCTCTCAATCCTCACCCTGGGAAACCCCCAATGGCAGAGGAGAACAAACTATGAATCCCAGCTGTCTGGGCCAGAGCTCATGGGGCCCATTACAAGCATGGCATTACATTAATACCTTGTACTAACAAAATCCATGTTAATGCTGGATTCTGCTCCAGAATATCTACATGTTCATTTTGATATATTCATTACCGATAATTAAGTAAAATTGTTGGTCTTGTATGATGGGCCCTTGACATACAGCAAGAATCCCTGGGGAGATACAAGGCTTGGAGATGTTTGGCCCATGCTTTTCCTATTGTATGTGCAGGAATACTGCCTCCCAAGAAGAGCCCACTTATTCGTGGGTTGCCTGGTCCCTGACGCACCTCTGCACTTCCAGGACCATGCTGTATACCTGCACTGAGATGAGCAGGCAACCGGATCAGTCACAATACCGAATGAATTTCTCAGCAGCTTGGGCTCTTCCATCTCTACACTGTAGTACAGGCGCTTTCTTACACATTGAAATAGATTTTTCTTCCTTCCTTTTACCTTAGAACATTCTACTCATCCTTGGGTTTTTAAACCCGTTAAAGCTTTTCTCAAATTTCATATCCTGTTCATGATGCCTTATGTTAACACTCAAAGTGATAACTTGTTTCAATTAATCCTTAGAGCACTTACTTTCTTTGAGGACCATCATATATATTGGGAAGACAAAGCTTGAGTCAGAAGAGCAGCGCCTTGGAATCAGACTACTTTGGTTTAAATGCAGGCTCTGCCATGACCATCTGTGTGATTTTAGGCAACTTTCTTCACCTCGAAGCCTATAAAATGGAGTTCAAAGTGGAACTGGAAGGATAATTAAGTGAAATGGACACGTGAAGCACCTAGCACAGTGCACAGCCATTTGATAAATATTGTCTCTTCCCCCTTAACCTCTTAATTTGGTACTTTTTAGTATTCTACTTGTATGGTTCCATCTTTTGAATTTTTATGTGTTTTAGTTCTCTAACTAGACAATAAACTCTTAGAGTTTGGAAACCACATTATATATTTCTTGACATCCCTGAAACATCCATCACAGTTCCTTGAATGTGGGAGATGATTAATAAATGTTTGCTGATTGATTTATGGATTTTTTTTGACAAGTTTAAAGCTGAAGGACATACTACTGTCTGGAGTTGAGAACATAGCAATGAGCCTCAAAGAAGAAAATGAGCCTCAGTGTTCATGGAGGAAGGTCATTGCTTAGCACCTTGGGGAGACATGCAGGTGATGGATGAGGAGGATGCCGGATGGCTATGCTGAGTTGGCTGTAGACTCTGCTCACCAGCTTTGGAAGTGTTACCCAGACAGATGACAATATCCTGATAACCCCTCCATGACCAAATTCTTTAGCAAAGCATTTCAACAGGCCATCACCGTGGCATGTGGACTGACGGGTTGCACAGCTGTTATTATGTGCTTACAAGGGAAATTAGGAGTAATTAATGGACTGGGATCAATTAACAGTATTATATTGAAGCGAATGATTTAATTTTCTTTCTAAGTGAAGAGGTAAGCACAAAGATTTCACATCATTAAAACAGATGTGAATCAGCATAGCAGGTTTGAAGAAACTACATTTTTTTGCTGTATATAAAAGTTTAATTTTTAAACTTCTGTTTATTTTTGAAAAGGTAATGCATGCATAAGGTGACTTGAACAGTTCAAAGTAGTATTAAATGATTACTCCCCAGAGACAATCACTATTGCTAGTGTCTTGAGTGTTCTTCCAGAGGTGCCATATGTATTTGTGTGCGTGTGTATGTGTGTGTGTTCCTTAGCTGGAAGTAGTTTCGAGAATCCAGGAACTTCCTGTTGGTCTGCTATATCTGTTTGGTTCATTCATATATCTCTGGTTGTTACCCCACAAGCCAGCCTATACAGCCCAAAATTTATGGTCAATAATTATATATTGATTGAGTAGATCTATTTTAGTCAGTGACTGATTTAATCTGTTTTAGCAGTTTTAAAAAAATGATTGGCATTTGCTTGATACATCTTTATTGTGAATTAACAAGACATGTAATTTGACATGTCTAGATAATAGAGCATCTTAATGAATTCTAATGTATTGGTACAATAATTTAAAACTACTGGTGCAGAAGCTGCCTCTCTGAATATTCTTCACTAACTGGAGGGAGCTCTTTGGAAAATATGTGCCATCTGAGTTTAAATAAGAATGAGTTAAGAAGCAAAAAAAGAAGTTTAAAAAACATGTCAGAACACACATGCAAATTGGTGCAGTTATTGAATGTTGCTAGTTGGGAGGTTATATATTTTAAAAATTGCCTCCTTGAGTTTACAAGCCACGTATTACTGTGGCTGCTGCCACTTCTACTGTTATTGCTGTTGCCACTACTAACATTATTATTTATTTGGCATCTGCCCCAGTACCATGTAAGTATTTTATATGCATTATGTCCTTTAATCTCGTAGCAACATTATCAGGTAGGTATTATTATCATCTTCATTTTATAGATGAGAGAACTGAGGCAAATAATGATTTCATAACTTGCTTATGTTCACAGAGCTAATAAAATGGTGGAAGAGGGATTGTGGCCCAGTGTGATACTGGAGCACATACTTCTGAGTCATGCTTCATTTTTGACCAAAAATGGAACATTCTTATTGATCATCCTTTCTATTTGCCAAATTTAGCTCCAAATGACTTTTCAAAAATTTTATATTTTTTATTAAGATGGGGTCCCACGACATTGCCTAGGCTGGTGTTGAACTTCTGACTTCAAGCAATCCTTCCACTTCAGCCTCCCAAAGTGCTGGGATTACAGGTGTGAGCCACTGTGCCAGGCCATCAAATGACCTTTTTTTTTTTTTTTTTTTTTTGTGGAGATAGGGTCTTACTACGTCGCCAAGGCTGATCTTGAACTCCTGGTTTCAAGCAATCTCCTGCCTCTACCTCCCATAGTGTTGGGATTATAGGTGTGAGCCACTACCCAGCCAACTTTTGACTCTTTCGACAAATGAAATCCACTTTCAAAAAGAATGCTGTTTTGTTAGCAATGGCTTTTCAAAAGATATGTGTCAGTTGCTAAAATCAATTTTAAAAGAGGAGTTCCCAAAATGGTTTACATTATTAAAATGGGTGAATACTTTGAAAGGGATAATAACTCATTTGTGTGTCTATACATGTGTGTTTGCTTAAAAAAATCTGCCCTTCTATTTATTGTCACATCTCATATATTTAATTTATTTAAATATAGGAGAATACAGGAATTTCCTGTTAGAGTTACATAGTTGGAAAATACCAAATTGTCTGTATTTCTTCACATTTCATTACTAGGCATCCAGATAGTCCTAGGCAAATCTATGACTTATGCAAAATGTGTCTTGCCACATCCCTTTCTTTCAGCACTTCCCTTTAATTATTTCTCCATCTACACTCTCCTCTCCTCATTCAGAAATACCAAGAGCTTGGTGACCCTCTGCAGCCATATGCAGAGTCCTCAAGTTTAAGGTCCTACCCCATCCTATCCTTTCTGGGTACTCCTTTCATGTTCTCTAAAATCATTCCTTTCTTTAGCCATTCAACTAAAATTTTGTTCTTGTAGAATAACGAATAACATGTAACGTTCAGGGGAAAAGACAGCAGAGAAAACTAATCCACATTAAGGTGTAAATGACTAACAGCTCTAGCTTAATATAGAGATCCTGACAGTAGCACTGATATTTAGAAAGAGAAGATTATCAGGTCAAAAGGAGTATATTCTTTCTGGCCTGGGTCCCATTCTTGTCCTTTCTCGACCATAATAGATCCTGTGTGGGGAATATTTTGTCCTACTTCAGCTCATGCAAATCTTGTATCTATGGTTGGACATTATTCTTTGATGACATCAGAGACCTACTTCTGCTTTTGGAATATGATAGGGGGCACTTGTTTATTTTGGTTGGGAAAGGAGGAGATTGTTATAGGCACTGATGGGGGAATGGGGGCCATGTTTCCCAAGGGGATTCCAGGATGTGTCCATGAGAAACACATTTAATATATTATTTGGGAAAGAAATGTTTATTATTGTTACAGTGGTTTTGCTTGATGATTTTTGTTTTTAACAGTGAGAAACTGAAAAATATTCTATGATCATCTCGTTGCCTCTAACAGTCTTTTGACTTACAGGGTGTGTGTGATTCCCTGAGATAGCAACTTTTCTGCCAGTTTCAAAGTTTAATAGTATTTGGGGCATGCCACCTAGTGGCGATAGCTTTTGGTTTATTGCTCATTGGAAGAGAATAAATCAAAACCCTAGTAAATCAGTCTCCTAGACTTGAAAGCCACATGGGAGGCCATCTAGGTCATCCGTTAGCTTTTGCGTAAGCAGGCAAGTAAATCACCCTTTCTGTGGATCTGAGACAGAAAAAGCAGGGCATCTAAAGCCTCCTGGGCTCAGAATTCCTCCCGCTCCCAGTTCCCCAGTGAACTTTGAATGTTTGTGGCCTGCATGGCTGAGATGAGGCCCTGTATCTCTGTAGGCATTTTGGCAATCTCAGCAACAAATGCTTGGAAGACAAGGCTCCTCTGACTCTGAGCCCTGACTTACCGCGTCCTCGCTCTGACCTCTTTTCTCCCTCTCCCCTCCTCCACTCTTAGCTTCTCCTTACTCTCTCCACACTCCCCGCTGCTTTTATTGCCTTCCTTCCATTGTCATGCTTGATGGACCCACCATACATACTTTTTTTTTTTTTTGCCATAGCGTCTTTTAAAATTTCTATTTTAATTTTCTGTCCCTAAATAGAAAAGGATTCATGCTTAGTACAGAAAAGTTTGGTAAAAACGCTTTTTGTGTCTATGTGTGTGTGTGTATGTGTTGAGTGTTGTTTAAAAAACAAAAATACTTATGGCTAGCCAATTTTCCCAGCACCATTTATTAAATAGGGAATCCTTTCCCCATTTCTTGTTTCTCTCAGGTTTGTCAAAGATCAGATGGCTGTAGATGTGTGGTATTATTTCTGAGGACTCTGTTCTGTTCCATTGGTCTATATCTCTGTTTTGGTACCAGTACCATGCTGTTTTGGTTACTGTAGCCTTGTAGTATAGTTTGAAGTCAGGTAGCGTGATGCCTCCAGCTTTGTTCTTTTGACTTAGGATTGCCTTGGAGATGCGGGCTCTTTTTTGGTTCCATATGAACTTAAAAGCAGTTTTTTCCAATTCTGTGAAGAAACTCATTGGTAGCTTGATGGGGATGGCATTGAATCTATAAATTACCTTGGGCAGTATGGCCATTTTCACTATATTGATTCTTCCTATCCATGAGCATGGTATGTTCTTCTATTTGTTTGTGTCCTCTTTGATTTCACTGAGCAGTGGTTTGTAGTTCTCCTTGAAGAGGTCCTTTACATCCCTTGTAAGTTGGATTCCTAGGTATTTTATTCTCTTTGAAGCAATTGTGAATGGAAGTTCATTCCTGATTTGGCTCTCTGTTTGTCTGTTACTGGTGTATAAGAATGCTTGTGATTTTTGCACATTAATTTTGTATCCTGAGACTTTGCTGAAGTTGCTTATCAGCTTAAGGAGATTTTGGGCTGAGACAATGGGGTTTTCTAAATATACAATCATGTCATCTGCAAACAGGGACAATTTGACTTCTTCTTTTCCTAACTGAATACCCTTGATTTCTTTCTCTTGCCTAATTGCCCTAGCCAGAACTTCCAACACTATGTTGAATAGGAGTGGTGAGAGAGGGCATCCCTGTCTTGTGCCAGTTTTCAAAGGGAATTTTTCCAGTTTTTGCCCATTCAGTATGATATTGGCTGTGGGTTTGTCATAAATAGCTCTTATTATTTTGAGGTACGTTCCATCAATACCGAATTTATTGAGCATTTCCTTACTCCTTATATGAAAATTAATTCAAGATGGATTAGAGACTTAAATGTTAGACCTAATACCATAGAAATCCTAGAGGAAAACCTAGGTAGTACCATTCAGGACATAGGCATGGGCAAAGACTTCATGTCTAAAACACCAAAAGCAACGGCAGCAAAAGCCAAAATTGACAAATGGGATCTCATTAAACTAAAGAGCTTCTGCACAGCAAAAGAAACTACCATCAGAGTGAACAGGCAACCTACAGAATGGGAGAAAATTTTTGCAGTCTACTCATCTGACAAAGGACTAAGATCCAGAACCTACAAAGAACTCAAACAAATTTACAAGAAAAAAACAAACAACCCCATCAAAAAGTGGGCAAAGGATATGAACAGACATTTCTCAAAAGAAGACATTCATACAGCCAACAGACACATGAAAAAATGCTCATCATCACTGGCCATCAGAGAAATGCAAATCAAAACCACAATGAGATACCATCTCATACCAGTTAGAATGGCGATCATTAAAAAGTCAGGAAACAACAGGTGCTGGAGAGGATGTGGAGAAATAGGAACACTTTTACACTGTTGGTGGGATTGTAAACTAGTTCAACCATTATGGAAAACAGTATGGCGATTCCTCAAGGATCTAGAACTAGATGTACCATATGACCCAGCCATCCCATTACTGGGTATATACCCAAAGGATTATAAATTATGCTGCTATAAAGACACATGCACACGTATGTTTATTGCAGCACTGTTCACAATAGCAAAGACTTGGAATCAACCCAAATGTCCATCAGTGACAGATTGGATTAAGAAAATGTGGCACATATACACCATGGAATACTATGCAGCCATCAAAAAGGATGAGTTTGTGTCCTTTGTAGGGACATGGATGCAGCTGGAAACCATCATTCTTAGCAAACTATCACAAGAACAGAAAACCAAACACCGCATGTTCTCACTCATAGGTGGGAACTGAACAATGAGATCACTTGGACTCAGGAAGGGGAACATCACACACCGGGGCCTATCATGGGGAGGGGGGAGGGGGGAGGGATTGCATTGGGAGTTATACCTGATGTAAATGACGAGTTGATGGGTGCAGCACAGCAACATGGCACAAGTATACATATGTAACAAACCTGCACGTTATGCACATGTACCCTACAACTTAAAGTATAATAATAATAAATAAATTAAAAAAAAAAACCAAAAATAATACAAAATACTATTCACTTAGAAATAGATCATGAGCATTTTCCCCATGTTAATAATGTTGTACTCTAGGATTTTAGTAACTGCATCACAGGATATACCAGAATTTACTTAATTACTATTAAATTCTAGGAAAGAGAGAATGATAGGAAATATTTTTAATTCACGGTCACGTTCAGTTCACACTTTATTGAACATCGATTGTGTGTTATGCTCCTGTATAAGCCATTTTTATATTCATAAGTACTTTTAACTTTCATAAGATCTCTATAAAGGCCGGGAGCAGTGACTCACACCTGTAATCCCAGCACTTTGGGAGGCTGAGGCGGGCAGATCACCTGAGGTTGGGAGTTCAAGACCAGCCTAACCAACGTGGAAAAACCCCCGTCTCTACTAAAAATACAAAATTAACTGGGTGTGTTGGCACATGCCTGTAATCCCAGCTACTCGAGAGGCTGAGGCAGGAGAATCGCTTGAACCTGGGAGGCAGAGGTTGTGGTGAGCTGAGACTGTGCCATTGCACTCCAGCCTGGGCAACGAGTGAAACTTGTCTCAAAAAAAAAAAAAAAAAAAAAAAAAAAATTTCTATGAGGTAGGCATTGTGATGTCATTTTACAGAGGAAACTTGAGGATCCGAGAAGCAGCTTACCCAAGATCACATCGTTTGAAAGGAGGAAACACAATAAAATTTTGATTTCTGGATTTACAGTCCCTCAGCCACTTCCCGAGGTCCCAATAGATACTGAATATGAACATAGCTTTTCTGAGCATTGTTGCTCTTTGTCTTCAAGATGGGAACAGAGAGAGACCCCTGAAAGGAGATTAGTATTAAAAGGCTTTAGAGTCAAGGTGGGGATTGCAAAATAGGGTATGAGAAAGAGGAAGGAGAGCTACCTAGATAGGAACTGCGTTTTCATAGCCTCAGGAATAACTCTTGCTAAATGCTCTATATACATTATCCAATTTTATGCTCACAACACTGGGAAATATATACAAATATATTTTTACTTTATAGATGGAGAAAATTAAGATCAGAGAAGTAGTTGGTCTAAGGCCACTTTGCTGGCAGGTGGCAGAGGCAGGATTAGAACCCACCTTGTCTGATTCTAAAACTTCTTCAACTGTAATATGAATTTCCTCTCCAGGTTAAATGAGTGTCCTAATCATTCTAAGAATGAGTAGTAATAAGAATTTTATAGTGATATAGTCATCGGTCCCACCCCTGGTTTTCAGGGTGTGTTTGAAGGGGGGTTATGGAGCAGATGAATGAAGTAGGGGGAAGGGAGGGGGAAGAAGAGTAAAGTGAAACAAAGCCCCCCCCAAAATTTAAAAAGCCTGAAAGAATGCCAGTTGCAATGAAAGCAAGCCATGAGGAAGACAGACAGGCAGTCTTTGATGCAAAACATATGGAAAACAATGCTCAGCTGTTGAAAAGGTTGAAATTTCTGCTTTCTCATATTTTATAAGTAAAGAAGAAATCTAAGAACACTTGTTAGAAAGTTTTTTCTCCAGTGGTCGGTCCAATGTACATTTCCCAAAAATGGTTACCTCCAAAAACTCATCATATTACTTAGCCTAAGCGCCAGTGAAATAGTCTTTATATCAATTATCCCACAAGTTTATAGTGCAGGGTGAGAGATTAGCAGAAAATATACTTTTTCAGACCTTGTGGCCATTTCAATTGCTTCTGATTTTTTGATGTCTAAAATAGGTAATACTCCCTACCTAATTCATAGGTGTTGTGAAAATTAATGAATAAATACTAAGAGCTTTGGGAGGGATTTAAAAGGGAGATGTTATTGTATGCTATTATTATATCCTTGTTTCTATTCTGAAGTCATAATGCTCTGATAGTGACACTGTCATCATCACCATGGAAACCCATGATATATGTCACTTTTTTCTCTGGGGCCTTTCTCCATCCTCCAGGCAGTTCCTGATGCCACCACAAAAATGCTTAGCCCCCATTTCTGATCATCTTTAAGTTCCCTCACTGGTTTGTAAATGCCTTTACTGCTAAGTATATGCCTTTACTACTAAGCTTTTCCTTGAATATGTCTCCGTCCCTTCACCTACATCTTTCTTCTCTTTTATTATCCTGTACTCATTCCTGTGATTCTGGACACATAGCTTTCCATTCATTTGTTCTCTTCTACCTTGCTCTTCCTTTCCTCCTGTGTGTGGGAATAATCTTTGTTGATTCAACAAGTTGTTCTTTATCCCTATTGATGTCTACATGGAGAAGCCAAGGCAACTCAATGTTATCAACTTTATTATTGAAGTTTCAACGTCTGTGTAGTGTTTTGCTTCAATTATTAAGAAGTTGGCTTGGCACAGTGGCTCTCACCTATAATCCCAATACTTTGGGAGGCCTCGGCAGGAGGACCACTTGAGCCCGGGAGCTCAACACCAGCCTGGGCAACATAGCAACACCCTGTCTCACCAAAAAAAAAAAAAAAAAAATCAGCTGGGCAGGGTAGTACATGCCTGTAGTCCTAGCTACTTGAGAGGCTCAAGCGGGAAGGTCACTTGAGCACAGGATTTTGAGGATACAGTGAGCTATGATTGTCACTGTGCTCCAGCCTGGGTGACAGAGGAGACTGTCAAAGAAGGAAAGAAAGAAAGACATTGAGAAAGAAAAGAAAGAAAGAAAGGAAGGAAGGAAGGAAGAAAGAGAGAGAGAGAAAAAGAAAGAGAAAAAGAAAAGCAAGCAAGCAAGAAGGCACCATAAGTAGATTGCTCTAATCCCTGAGCATGAGTGAAATCAAATCAGTAACACTAGTTACCCATCTATGGGGCATCAGGTGGATATTATACCAGGTTGTTTCTAGTAGTTAGCAGTTTGTAAATGAATTCGATCAGATTTTTAAAACTCTAAGGGTCTTCATTCTTTTGAGAGATATTTGGCACATAAAGACAATATATCTTTATTACAACACTTAATCTGAAGAAATGAAGCATATTAATTCTCTAATGAATATTTTTAATATATTCTCCATGTTACCAAGTAGTGTTCAGTTATCAAAAGAACATAATGAGATCTGATGCTGTGTAAAAGAAAGCAGTACTATCTTGCCTAGAAGGGAACATTCAGGCATTTGCTTACAGCTGTCAGTGGTCATTTCTGCAGTGTTGAATTGTCTCTTCCTTTTCCTCCCCTACTTTTGAGTCACTTAAAATGAAAAATGGGAAAAATAGCATGCTCTGATTTAATGGTTTCCCCATCCTTCAAATACTCTCCTTTTAAACATTTTCTCTGACATTAGTTTCTCTTTCCTAGCAGGAGTCTAAGTGTTTAAGCTCCTGACATATTCCCGCCAAGTGGCTGTGAGTGTGAGAAGCACCGCAGTACTGTGGGAGTGACTGGCTAAGCCTCTTGGATAGGGAGAAAGAACTAGGAGCGTGGCTGTGAAGTGGGTACCCTGGGGACAAGTATCCCTGTCTTTAGAATCTGTGTACCTAGCGTGGCTCTAACTCCAGTTCAGGGCCCAGTTAAAGTGGGGCTGGATATCTTACGAAGTCCTGGATGGCCGCCAGTTCAGAGGGCCCAGTATTCAAGGTGCCACCTTTACTTAGCTCCTGATCTGGGCTGGATGTGAAGGCCCCTGAGCTGACTTCTGACTCTGGCTCACCTCCCGATGCTTATATGCCCCTCCCTGCCCTTGCCAAATGATCTCCCTCTCACTGTGGGTTCTCACACCAAATACAAACCTGAAGGTGAAATAAGTCATTGCTGTGCTCTGCTGAACCCCAGCCTATGCAGGAGGCAGATGACTGATGCCAGGCCGGCTAAAGCCTCGCTTCATTCTTGTGATTTTTTGGGCCCAAAGGAACTTGAATGAGTTGAATCTAAAGTTAAAACTAAACCAGAGGACAGTAAGCCATTTGCTCGGTGGCCTCTATAGCAATCACCCTTATAGTCTAAGGGACAGGGGAATGACAGTGGCCCCCATGGCTCCCAGTGGCTTGTGGTCCTTCGGCATTTCCTACATTTCCCTTCCACCTTCCTCACTGGAATGACACTTGCAACCCTCCAAGCCAGGCACTATATTAAGTGCTGTACATACAGTACTTCACTGCATACATAATAATAGTAATGCTATTATTATTGTGTTATTATTACTATTGCATTTTTGCAGATGATTAAACAAAGGTCCTATAAGCATTTCGTAGCTCTGGTGCTGAGCTCAGGACTTAATGTATATGAAGGGCTCA
Source organism: Macaca nemestrina (assembly GCF_043159975.1). Taxonomy (NCBI): domain Eukaryota; kingdom Metazoa; phylum Chordata; class Mammalia; order Primates; family Cercopithecidae; genus Macaca; species Macaca nemestrina. The sequence continues at coordinate 65,098,142 of NC_092134.1, forward strand.
ATAGTATTTATTAAACTGGAATTTGACCAGTACTAAGCAGTTAGTCTTATCATGATAACAACTCTGGACCTGGAGACAAGGCAAGTGCCTTCTTTTTTTTTTTTTTTTTTGAGACGAAGTCTCGCTCTATTTCCCAGACTGGAGTGCAGTGGTGTGATCTCAGCTCACTGCAACTTCCACCTCCCAGGTTCAAGCAATTCTCCTGTCTCAGCCTCCTGAGTAGCTAGGACTACTCTGCAGGTGCACACCACCACACCTGGCTAATTTTTGTAATTTTTTTTTTTTTTTGAGATGGAGTCTTGCTCTGTCACCCAGGCTAGAGTGCAGTGGCATGATCTTGGCTCACTGCAACTTTCACCTCCTGGATTCAAGCGGTTCTTTTGCCTCAGCCTCCCAAGCAGCTGGGACTACAGGTGTGCACCACCATGCCCAGCTAATTTTTGTATTTTTAGTAGAGATGGGGTTTCACCATACTGGCCAGGCTGGTCTCAAACTCTTGACCTCAGGTGATCCACCTGCCTCAGCCTCCCAAAGTGCTGGGATTACAGGCATGAGCCACCGTGCCCGGTCGGCAAGTGTCTTCTTTAAGACTATGGAGATATTGACTTATCATCATTAGTCTCTAGGATTTCTGTGGGGGCTACTGTTTTGTCTTTGATTCCACAATTGGGCCAGTCTTCCTGGTTGACTATACAGCTGCTTGACTATAACACGGTTAAAAAAATTCCTTGTGATTACTTGATTATGCTCAGATTCATTAGATTCTGTTTCAGGAGAATATGTTGACATAAATTTGCCAACATGTTGATAGGTATAACTTGTAAAGAGGGCTGTCTGGTCCAATATTGGCTTAAAGCAGGGAAGAGGGTTTTGTTACTGCAGAGCTTCCTTGCACCTTTAATATGTTAATATGCATTGGTGATCTCTTAAAGGGGGAATAAATACTTCATCAATTCTAAGTAGCGCTTCCCTCTGTATTTTATTATCTCTGAAGTAGGATGCTTCTGACAATCAGTGGTATCTTATAGCAGTTGTTGGTGAGGCAGCAGTTGTGCTGTGGTGGTCGTTGCCTGGGTACATGCGATGTTGGCCATAGCTATTTTCGTTGTCACATCAACTGAGTTAGGTATATTCCTAGCACAGCATAGAATGATGTTTCCTTGCTTTTGAAAGTATGTTCATAAAGATCACACCATGAATTGGTATTGAAATGAAAAGTTACTGTATATGTCAAAAGATATGGAAACAGAGCAGTCGGGTGTATATAAGATGGTAAAGCGGCAGAAGCTCATCATTGCAGGTTAACTACATGTCTTAGTCTACTTGAGCTGCCATAACAAAATGCCACAGACCAAGTAGCTTACAAGCAACAGAAATTTATTTCTCGAAGTTCTGGAGGCTAGAACATCCAGGGTGAAGGCACTGGCAGATTCAGAGTCTGGTAAGGGCACACACTTTCTGGTTCATGAATGGTGCTTTCTCACCGTGTCCTCTCATAGTGGAAGGGGCAATGAGATTCTCTCAGGCCTTTTTGTTGTTGTTATTAAAGTGACAGCAAGTTTATTAGGAAAGTAAAGAAGCAAAAGAATGGCTACTCTAAAGGCAGAGTAGCCACATGGGCTGCTTGTAGTTATTTCTTGATTATATGCCAAACAAAGGGTGGGTTATCATGAGTTTTCTAGGAAGAGGGTGGGCAATTCCTTGAACTGAGGTTTTCTGTTCCTCCCCTTTTTAGGCCATACAGGGTAACTTCCTGACATTGCCATGGCATTTGTAAACTCTCGTGGCACTGGAGGAATGTCTCTCGGCTTGCTAATGCATTATAATTAGCATATAATGAGCAGTGAGGATGACTAGAGGCCACTTCCATCCCTATCTTGGTTTCAGTGGGTTTTGGCCAGCTTCTTTTCCTCATCCTGTTTTATCAGCAGGGTCTTTGTGACCTGTATCTTGTGCCAACCTCCTGTCTCATCCTGTGACTAAGAATGTCTAACCTCCTGGGAATGGTGCCCAGTAGGTCTCATCCTTGTTTTAGCCAGCTCCTGTTCAAGATGGAGTTGCTCTGGTTCAAATGCCTCTGACGTATTTTCCCTCCCTTTTTACAAGGGGACCCTTAACCCTAACAGTCACAGAGGGATGAAGAGTCATCTTCTGTAACTTCTTCAGGTTGAATAGGGGCTGAATAGGGGCTGAATATTACTGTCTCAGGCATGTTTTTAAGGGCACTAATCCCATTCATAAGGGCCCTGTCCTCAGGACCTAATCACCTCCCAAAGGCCCCACCTCCTATTACCTTCACCTTAAGGGTTAGGATTTCAATGTACGAATTTTAGGAGGACACAAGCATTCAGCCCACAGCACTACAGTTCCTTATATTCTTGCAAAGCAATAACCAAGTGCTTGATAGAACTTAAGAAAGGAACATACCCAGTAGCTGGGGCTGTATTTTGTTACCGCGGTCAGTGCACAAGGAGTGGCTACCACTCACCAAGGCCACAATGCAACTAAAACCAGGAAAATCGCCAAATCCCTGGGGAAAGCATTATGTCCTAGTTTAACTGGCATTGCTTTTTCTTTCCTAGCAGTATGTAATCAATAACTTTGTAGATTTGATGACATATGTTAGTGTGAAGCATTTTCAATCTTACTTGACCACAGGCTCTTGTTTCCCTAGAAATATCTCTTGGAACTACTGTTCTGTAGAATAGAAATATGATAATATTTAATACTTACAGTTAGCCAGTCACTATTTACATTTTTTTCACCTGTATTAACTAAATTAATTCTCACTACCATCTCGAAATAAGCACGATTGGCTGGGCGCAGTGGCTCACGCCTGTAATCCCAGCACTTTGGGAGGCTGAGGCAGGTGGATCACCTGAGGTCAGGAGTTCGAAACCAGCCTGACCAACATGGAGAAACCCCATCTCTACTAAAAATACAAAAAAAAAAAAAAAAAAAAATTATCCAGGCATGGTGGCACATGCCTGTGATCTCAGCTACTCAGGAGACTGAGACAGGAGAATTGCTTGAACCCGGGAGGCAGGGGTTGTGGTGAGCCGATATCGTGCCATTGCACTCCAGCCTGGGCAACAAGACGGAGAGAAACTCCATCTCAAAAAGACAAAAACAAAAACAAAAAACAACCAAACAAAAAGAAATAGGCACTATTATTTTCCCCATGTTGCAGATGAGGAAACTGAAGCACATGGAGATTAAGTAACTTGCCTAAACTCACACAACTAGTGTAGTAGAGCGAGGATTCAAACCCAGGCAGATTGTGCGTTCTTTAGCACTAAGGCCCATGGTTCGGAAAACGCTATTCTGGCCACAGACTAGGGAGGAGAATGCTGCAAATCCGACTCGTAGTTAAAAAAATGAATAAGTGGCACAACCACCACTGCTTCTTAAAATAGCAGGAATCTACAGGGAAATATAAAGATTTCCTTGCTCTTTGTTTATATTGCGAATGCATTATTACCTTTTGTATATGCCTTGTTCACTCCCTCCAGGTTGTGAACACTCTCAGTGCGACACTGAAGTAGTACAAGTTTAACCTGAAGAAAATACCAGAATAAGCCCGATAAATATCAGCGCCAATGTAGGCCAGATCTGAATGCCCTGAAACGATCCGTTACCTTACAGGTTGCTGCTGCAGTGAAAGGGAAGCTGTTGCTTTTTTTCCCCCCACCAAGTTGGTGGGGGGTGGGCGGGGGACTTACAGAAACTAGACCACTTTGTGCCACTCTTCCCATCTTTCGACTTGCTACTCTTTGTGAGATAAATTTCAATGAACCAGATGGACTTGCTGAAAGAAGTACCAATCTTCTATTAGCTCAGTCCCTAGGGAAGAGGCAGGTGACAGAAGGAGTTAGGCAGAAAAATAAACCAGAGAACAAAAGATGGTGTCATTGCTTGGAGCTGTGGTGATGTTCAGGTGCCAGGGGCTCAAGTTTCTCAGGCAGCTGAGATGGGAGGATGATTTTGCTTACTCCACCTTAAGAGGTTTCAAACTCTGCAACATGGTTTCTCCACATGCGGGTTGCTTCTGATTTGTTTGGTCTCCCTGAGATATGTCTGGCCATGTACAAGCTGCTCGTGAACACAACACTAGTACCTAATGGTAATTTAAGGAAATAATACTCTTCCGGAGACAAAATGCTGTTCAGTTGCTATGTATCTGTGCCAACTGGGTAAGAAAGGAAGATGATTCCCAGCCCTGTCAACTGGGACCGGTGAAAGGCTTCATTACACGTTGGTTCCAGGCTGTTTTTTTGGGGCAAATGCTTTGGCATTTGTGGATTCCAGAAGGATTGTAATGATTAGACATGGACCAAGGCTTAACTTGGATGTTAACTTTCTTTTTTTATTTAAATTTTAAAACCTGCACCAAGCTGAATTGGGTATTAACTTTTAGGAGAGAGAACACACAGGTGTTAGATCAGTTGTATAGGGTCTTTCATGTTCTTCAACCAAGGTGGATAAAAGATATGGATTTAACCTTAATACATGAATTGTAACCCCAAATGAATCGATGGCGATGGCTATCTTCATGGCAGCTGGCTAAATGGCAGCTATTGAAATAAAAACAAAAGCAAAATGACAATTCCAGGGCCGAGAGACAGTTAACAAATGGAAAATTCCAGTGTGTTAAAATAAGTCATCCTTGTATACAATAGCCACTCCACACATATATTATGGTACAAGCCAAGTGGTAATACAATTCTGACAAGGTTCATTACACTCAGTTTATAAATTAAGCTTCTAGGCTTAAGCCTCAGAGACACTCTTTGTTCCGGGAAGCTGCAAACTATGAGGCACTTGATAAGAAACTGCTAGAAAGAATCCAGCTGTTAGCCATTATCATGTTTCTTTTGAGCCTACTGTACATGGTATGCATAGGTACAGAGAGAGTATTCGAGGAGATTAAAAACCATGGTTACATTAACGCACACCTATCTCAGGGGAACTGCACTGACTTTTCTCTCACAATGTAGGGATGCTTCCTGCAGTTTCTCTGCTTAATCTGGCAGGCTGCCTTTGGAATCTGTAGTGCCTTGAGTCACTTTCAGCGGGGTTGGAGGATAGAAGCCACTAAAGCATAATAGATGCTAGGGCAAGACAGCTAATAATCCATTTAAATGTCAGTCAAGAATGTGTGTGACAGCTGAAACATCCTCTCCCACAAATATTTTGTTGGAGGTAGAATGACATGTAGGTAACTACCATTTCAGAGTCCTGTTAATTATCTTTGATACAGTTAAATCTGAAGTCTTTCACCCATATGGAAATCATCTGAGCTTAGGAAAAATATATGTTTGAATACCAATGAGGTGGCATAAAACATTCGTTATATAACAAGGTTTCTTAATTCCTTTTCATTTTAAAAGTGCCTACTATTGTAGGCAAACATAACCATTTTAATAACTTTTTAGTCAGATTTGCAAAATCTCCATGTGGCAATCAGAGCAGAAGAGCTGGCCTCTCGCCGGGCAGAGTTTTCTGAGGTAACAGGCCACTGGTTTTCTCTTCTCAAACCAAAAGCCAAGAGGTACAACTTCCTAATTAGGTCACAGGAAAATGACTGATTAGTCCAACTCTGCGACTTGCCACCTCAGTCTGGAGATGGGCTGTAGTCTTTCCTTCACACATGGGAGGTGACGAGTGTTGGGGCAAGAACCCAGCGTTTGGGGCTGTCGCCTTTAGTGTTAGGGTGTTGGCTGCTCAGCCAGACATCAAGGGATCACCCAGCCCCTTCGCACTCCCTTCTGAGGAGGGACAGCACCTGAAGCTCAGGTAGGTAAAGACTAGCTGCTGTTTGGGGGGATATTTGACTGATCTTCAAACAGACGCAAGCTAATATAGCACTACATTATTTGTGAACAGCCAGAACTGTTCCTTTGTAACAAGGCAAAGAAAGTGTGGCTTTCAGAGCACACCACATAACACTTGACCCCTTTCGGGATAGGGCAGTTGGGTAGTTGCCAGTTTACGGGGATACTTATTTCATAACGGACTGATGGTTGGGCCTGAGTGAGCTCTCAAAGCAATCCTATTGACCCCACCTAAAAATGGGGGACAGGGGAAACAGTATTTTTTAGATTTCTTCTGTGATTCATTTAGAATCAGGTAAACAAAAACTGACAAACTGCATCATAAAAAATGTAACTCCTGGCTGGGCATGGTGGCTTACCCCTGTAATCCCAGCACTTTGGGAGGCTGAGGTGGGCAGATGGCTTGGGGCCAGGAGTTCAAGACCAGCCTGGCCAACATAGCGAAAACCCATCTCTACTAAACACACAAAATTAGCTAGGCATGGTGGTGGGCACCTATAATCCCAGCTGCTTGGGCATCTGAGGCATGAGAATCATGGACCTGGGAGGTGGAGGTTGCAGTGAACTGAGATCACGCCACTGCACTCCAGCCTGGGCAGCAGAGTGAGACTATCTCAAAAAGATTAAAAAAAAAAAACAGTGACTCCTACTTATTCGTTCCCTTCACAACTCAGAAGTACAGAAATTTTGTATTACTGAAGTGAGGGTGAGGTTTTGGATTTCGCTTCCTTGGGTCTTCAGTGTATTTTTTACAGTATAATCTTCTTAGATTGTATTTTTGCATTCTTCATGTATTTCCACATGTGAAGATTACTCTGAGTCAGTGATCAATCATGATCAATCATGGGCAAGTTACTTAGCCTCTCTGTGCCTCAGTTTTCTCAGTTGTAAAATGAGGATAATAATATTTCTACTATTTCTAATATAGAATTATTGTAAGGATTAAACAAATTAATATATGTAAAGCTCCTTGGCATATAGTATAGTGTGTATTATAGTAGTATTTTTATATTTTATCAATTTATGAGTCTTTTCTATGGATTCATGGCTTTTCCAGGTGTGGAGTAGGGAAGGGTGGGGCAGGGACACTGAACTTTAGAAAATGGATTTTATAATCTAATACACACAAAAAATGACTTACATTTTGAAACCACATGGAATAATATGCCACAATGTGTCATCAGGGTCAAATGTTGGTTTCAGGTGCTGTAGTAATAGTAAGAATGAGGTCAAGTGGGTTTGTGCACCTCAGGGAGGAAGCTGAGATTGAGCCGGACTGAAGAACAAGTAGATTGAGATTGGTAGAGAAGAGCGAGGAGGGAAATTTAGGCGAGAACAAAATGCAAGAAGCAGAGACCAGAAAGAATGTGACGTGGTCTTGGTGCAGTAGGGAGACAGGGCAGGCAAAGTGGAAGGAAATAAGGTTGTACGGAGTGGAGCCATATTGTGGAAGTTCTAGAAAGTGCTCTCTAGCTAAAGGATTCTGCACTTGATGGGAATGGAAACTGGGAATACTGAACATTTCTGAGTGAAGAAAAGAACAATATTTGGGATCTAAAGAAGATTTCCATTATTGGGGCTGCGGAGCTGAGTCCATGGAGACTTACGAAGAGGCTGTAGCCCTGGCTGCCTTGGCATGAGGAGCTGGGGCTGGACTGAGGCATAGTAGAGGGCAGAAGATGAAAGCAAAAGGTTTAAGTGACATATCAAAGGAAAAATTTCTAAGAAAATTAGCAAGACCTGGCCGGGTACGGTGGCTCACGCCTGTAATCCCAGCGCTTTGAGTGGCTGCGGCGGGTGGATCATGAAGTCAGGAGTTCGAAACCAGCCTGGCCAATGTGGTGAAACCCTGTCTCTACTAAAGATACAAAAAATTAGCCGGGTGTGGTGGTGTGCACCTGTAATCCCAGCTACTTGGGAGGCTGAAGCAGGAGAATTGTGCCATTGCAGCAGCCTGGGTGACAGGGTGAGACTCCATCTCAAAAAAAAAAAAAAAAAAGGAAAGAAAATTAGCAAGATCTGTCTGTCAACTGACTGAATAAAGAAATTGAAGTAAAAGGCAAGTCAGAGATTATTACATATGTTCTATTATGTGGATCTGAGAAATAGAGACGCCATGGAAAAACAGGAGGACAGTTGATTAAAGGGGGAGAGAAACAAATGAGGAGGGTGGTGTTGTATAAATTGAGTTGGTTGGTGAAGGTGTGATGTCCAATATGATAACTAACCTTTATTATTTACTATGTGCCAGGCACTAGGTGTTTTACACATGTAAACTTATTTTATCCTTTATTTTATCCTCAAGGAAACTGTTTGAGACAGATATTCTTATTATCCCCATTTTATGAAGGATGAGAAGTTAAAGATGACCCCAAGTTTATACAGTTAAATTGGGATTTAAACCCAAGCCATCTGAATCCAGTGCTTATTCTAGACCACCACTTTGCTTAACTACCTCTCAGGAAGTCCAAGCTCTGACAGGAAGTCAAGACTGAACATTATGGTTGAGAGTCATCAGTGCAGAGGTGCTCACTGCAGTTATGGGGATGGATGAGCTTTCTGAGGGAGGAAGCATGCAGATAGGACAGCAGGTGACCAAGGATGAATCCCAGGGGAGGCCTACAATGAGAAGTCAACACAGGGAAGGGTGCAGAGCCGCACCGAGGGTGAAGGAGACTGGAGAACAGCCCAAAGGCTTGGCCTTTAAAGGACTGGTTTGGTGATGGGTTTGAAGATGGAAGTCAGGGTTAAGAAGTGAAAGCTCAGGCTGGGTGCAGTGGCTCATGCCTATAATCCCAGCACTTTGGGAGGCTGAGGGGGGCAGATCACTTGAGGTCAGGAGTTCAAGACCAGCCTGGCCACATAGAGAAACTCTATCTTCACTAAAAATAAAAAAAATTAGCCGGGTGTGGTGGCACGTGCCTGTAATCCCAGCTACCTGGGAGGCTGAGGTGGAAGAATTGCTTGACCCTAGGAGGCAGAGGTTGCCATGAGCTGAGATAGCACCACTGCACTCCAGCCTGTGCAACAGAGTGAGACTCTGTCTCAATATTAAAAAAAAAAAAAAAGTGAAAACTCTATCCATGATTGGAGGGGAAAGTGACAAAGTTTAGTTAGGGAAATGAAGAAGAAAGAACAGAATGGCCAAATGAAGGGTTTGCTTGTTTTCCCTCTACCTCCCCTGCAACACACACAAAATAAGAGGAACCTATGCCCCAAGAATATAGAGGAAAGAGGGAGGATGTAATGTGGAAAAGGAAGGGTGCACATGTGAAAGAAAAAATCCTGCAGGCACCGTAAAAGGAGAGAATCAACAGCTTTTACTCTAGCTGTGAGAAAAGGAATTCTGCATTGTCAAGATTGGAAATGAGCCTTAAAATCAGGTCACTCATGTGGCCCTTGAGATAGATACACTATATTGAGGAGGATAAACTTGAATATGTAATTTCTCTGCCAATTTATTTATTTAGCAAAGAAATCCATGTGGCATCTCCACTTGTCATTTTGGCATCTTAAAATTAATAAATCCAAAATAACCCTTAAGTTCTCACCTTGCAACTGGTTCCTCTGTTTCCCTCTCCATCCTCCTAGTTGTTTAGGTTAAAAACTTTGGCTTCATCCTTAACTTTTCTCTTTCTCTCACACATAACGTTTAATTAATCAGCAAGCCATGTCTATTCTGCTTTAAGATCTATCAATAATAGGATCCCTTCTTCACTGATACTACCTTACTCTTAGCCACTGGTAATATTTGCCTGGACTGGGAGGGTCTTCCTGCTCCCATCCTTGTCTTGTTGCCATCTATTTTCTTCACAGATGCAAGGGTAAGTTTTATAACAATGTAAATTGTATCATGACACTATGATGTTCAGAACTCTGCAATGAATTTCCATGTCTCGGAATAAAATCGAAAGTTCTAGCCACTGCCTCCAAGGTCATCACCTACCATTACCCCCAGAGCTTCCTCTGCTACAGCCATATTAGCTTTCTTGTTTTTGTCTCAGGGTTTTTGCATATGCTTTTCCTTATGCAAGAGCATATGGAACAGATTCATTCATTCAACAAATGTTTGTTGAGTACCAACTAAGCTCCAGGTAGTTGGGATACATCAGTAAACAAAGTGGACAAAGAACCTTGCCCTTGCCGTGCTTACATTCCTAGCATATCTGCATCTCTCACCCCCTCTGCTCAAATGTCACTTATCAGAGAGATCTTTAACCATACGATCTCAAACAGTGATCCCTCCCCCACACCCCCTCATCACATACTCCTTTATGCAGGTTTATTTTACTTAATAATTCCTATCACCATCTGACACATGATATAATTCTTTCTTTCTTTCTTACTTGTCTCCCTCCAGTAGAATGCAAGCTCCATAGCAGAGACTTTCCTGTTTCAGTGTCTGCCGTAGTTCCAGAACTGCACCTAGCACTTAAAAGGTGCATTCACATATTTACAGAATGAATTAATGCATGTGCAGGGTGAGCACTTTTAATTTGGAAACTTATGTCTTCAATTCTGGGAAGATTTCTTGCATTGTTTCTTTGGTAATTTCCTTCTCTACTTTTTTTTTTTTTTTTCTGGTTTTCTCTTTCTTCAAACAGAGGTGTTATGATATCATTTTCTGGGTCTTCCTGATAACTGTTGACTTTTATTGTCTTTTATGTGATTGTTTTCTTTTTGTTCTAGTTTCCAAGAGATTTCCTCAGCTTTATTTTCTAACTCTTATACACCATTTAAAAATTCTCCTATAATGTTTTTAGTTTCTAAGAATCCTTTTATGTTCTCTCATTGTTTCTATTACATTGGTATGATCATTTTATTTACAAGTTGGACTGAATAGGGGAAATACTTTATTATTTCCCATTGCTCCCTGCTAAATCCCATTCCCGGATGCAATCTCGTCTAGGTTCCAAACTTCTTCAGTTACTCCTAGTTAGGAAATAAAAAATCTTTTGGTTACTTTTAGTCAGAAGAACAGCCTCCTTTTCATGATTTTTAAAGTTCTCATACAGCATAAAACTCTGATCTGGTTCCCCTTTCCCTTCTTCCTGTCTTTCTACCTTCCCAACCATGTGTCTGGTTAGGACTTGGATATCTGTGTTCAAAGAGATGCATACTTGACATTTCTACTTCTTGGCTTCTCCTTCTACTACTCTCTGCTTTCTAGATGCTATTTCTGACATTTTCAGAGCTGGGCTCACAAGGAGAGAGGATTAATGAAAAAAGGCCTTTTGTGGCTTGTGCAGTTTGTAATCCAGTGATTTCCTCTGAGGTGGCAGGTGCACAATTGCTGGCTCTTTCCCTTGAGGGATGTTTTTGGAGGCCTACCCAGTGAGGACCTCTGACTGCAGCTCCCTTTTTGTGGGCAGGGCTGCACTTCAGGGACCACACTGATCTCACTCTCAGCACCTGGACTTCTGGCAATCCACAGTTGGGTCACATTTCCCCTCCAGGGAATACTGTTAGGCGGGATTGAACATGACTCCAGGTTGGTCCTCTCTATCTGTCCAGCTTGGCCCATGAGAGCTCATACATTCTTGCCCCTTATGCATATTGTTCCTAATGCACCCTCCTTTCTTCATTCTGCTGTTAAACCAACTCCAGCTGCAAACTTTCCCCATTGCATTTCCCACAATTCGATAATAGCCACTCTATCTCACAAAGTGAGAGGAGCACATGGGAAGTTCTCCAAATGTTCCCCTTAAAGCTGTTTACATTCAATTTGAAGTTAAAGAACACATGCCCTTTCCTCCCTCCAAACATACGTTCAAGGAAGCATTGTGTAGGGCACAGTACTTGGAAAAGACTGGAGAATTGAGGACTGTAGATATTAATTTTTCTTCAACCAGAGGAGGAAAAAGGACTTTCTAGTAAGGCAGCTCTGTAAGCTGCCTAACAGTTCACCTGCTACTGAGGGCAGCAGAAATGTCCCAGCTTGGGCCCCAAAGTAGGAATGCATCCCTGACACGTTGCTGTAATCCCAAGATCTATATCTTTTATTCACAATGTTTTAGAATAGTCAAAATATATGCCTCTGGTAGTCACAGAGACAGGACATAATATTAGAAGAAATATTGTGACAATTAATAGTACTCATGTAGATTTTGAAGGACTGTTAGAGAAGAGTTGTTAAGGTAGGATCATGAGCATCAGACCAACCTGGGTTTGACTTTTAGCTCTGTCACTGATTAGCATGTGACCTCAGGCAAGTTATTAAATATCTCATAATTTTATCTGCCAAAAAATATTAACCGTAACACCTACATCCTACATAGTAGACTTGTCTGTATGCTGGACAGCCTGTTGGTCACTCCACACCATCAGCGCCATGCTTGTCTAAGGCTGGGAACTACCTTTCCCAGAATCTCCTTTCTTATGTAATTCCAGGTTGGAGTTAGTGAATGAGACTTTGAGTTTGCGACTTGTGCAAGACTCGGTAGGCAGAAGTGAGGGGAGACCACTGTTCTCAGGGTAAATCTTGCTGAGGTTTATCAGACAGGGTCACAAGATGTGGGAGTCCACAGCCCTTTCTATGAGCTCTCACTCTGTAGTGATGGCAGGATTCTCAATCTTCACCCATCAGCTCTCTACCCATACTCCAGGCTTTAGGCTGAAGTCATCAGCAACTTTTTTTTCCAGTCTTTGGGCCGTCACTGTCTAGACTTTCACTACTTTACCTTCTCTCACATCTGGGCAAGCTTGCATTTCTATATGAAGCCGCTTATTTCTGTACAACCTGTAGTGGCTCTGATTTCCTGACTGAAATGTTATGGTACAGCATGGACAATCTAAAGACATGTAGCAAGGACTTAACCAATTGTAGTCAATACTAATAATAATCAGAACAAGTATTGTTTAGAATAATTTGAGACAAAGAGATGATTGCAGTTAAACTATGTGAGTCCCATTGTTTAGGAACAGCAAAGATGAGGAAGGATGCAAAAGGAAATATTCTTCATAGCCTAATGACAAGAACTGCTCCCATGTCTGTAACACTTTTCAATTCACAAAATGTTTGCACATTGTCTGTCCCTATATTTGCAGCGTTTAGCTTTCCAATCAATGAATTGATCACCTACTTTATGACATGTATGGTTGTTACTGTGCTGCATGGTAATTAGGCATAAGTGGTAGTAGCCGGTTTATAAATGACTGCAATTGGAATTAATTTTAGGGAGCCAATTTTTTTTCTTTTGGTTCACAAATGTGGACAATTTTCCTTCATATCATGTTTTGTAGTTTCATAGATAAAAATACAAGTCTGCACAGCTCCTCAGATCCAGTTCCTTTTTTCTAGCTCTCTTCTAGGGCTGGGGTTTCTCTGCTCCTCTCTGTACCCAATTCCCATCCTTCCTTTGGCTATGGACATCATAAGCAGAATGTCCTGTTTGCTCCTGGATCTGGCTTTCCTCGTTGTTTGAATGGCACCAATGCTACCAGAATGTCTAGAAACACAAGGCTGTGGATGATCTGCCCCCGGAGCAAAACATAACCACTTTGCCACAAAGCAAGGAAGGGGCGACCAGCCTAGGGAAGGGAAAGGAGGAGATGCAGATCCAGTGTTTTGTCTCGGAGAGTTTTGAACCAGAAGTTGGCTGGAAAGCTTATGAAAAAGATAAAGGATTCTTTTTAGGATCCTGGCAATAGGAGGAGTCAGTTCTTTGCTAAGGCAGGAATTGGACAGGATGAGGCAATGTTCCATCTGGGACTCTACACTGTGGCAAAAGGAACTCATGCTGACAGGTACTCTCCTTCACTCCTGAAGGTCTGAAGACTAAGGGTCTAACAGCTGCATTGAAACTAGCTCCCAATAGGACCAGAGTTTTTTTGTGTGTGTAAGCCTTCAAGTATGTACTGCTTGTTAGGAATACTGACTGATTAAACAGGAACATGCTTTCAGTGATGCGCTGTCCATATTCCACTTCAAAGAAGGATGTGTTGCTGCTCTTACTCAGAGTGCTTTCTGCTGTCAGCTCCTTTAGAGGTTACCTCCACGGCAGATAGCCACTTTTTCCAAGGTTACAGCTTCCTAAGGAGGCTCATTTTGGCCCAAGGCAGGACACCTCTGACAAACCAGTTTAGTTCATGATTTCTCATGGGGCTGGCTGAGGCTGTCAGGCCTGCCTTGCAGCTTGACTTCTCCTTCTACCCAGTTCTACTCCGTTGACCTCCCTTCCACAGGTGTTGATCTCAGGAACCCTCATTAACAGACATTCAGCATGTTAAACTTCATCTCCGAGTCTGCTTTCCAGAGAACCCCATCTGCAACAGACTGCTCTCCATAACTTCAATATTTGTTAATATTTCTATTTTACAGTTGTCCCCTCTGCCATTCTCTTTGACATCACTGGTTTATACCTGTTTTATTCATTTGCTGTCATTTCATGAAGTTTTAAGAGGAAATTGAGATGAATGCATGTCTGCCCTGGCATTCAGTTACTGTCATTTTATGGAGTTTTAAGAGGGAATTAAGATGTACATATGTGTCTGACCTGGCATTGTATTGGTCAGAGTTAAATTGCAGATAATACAATTTATTCTAGCTATTCAAAACAGAAAGGGTATTTTCAGGGTATTCAGTAGTGAGGAAGACCTATTGCAATACTAGTCTACCAATTCTTCATTCTTCCTTTACAACGTGACTTTGCCACTCCTTCCATGTAGGGGTTGAGTCTATTTCCCTGGCCCTTGAATCTGGGATGGCCTTTTAACCTGCTTTGGCTAACAGAATGTGGTAGAGGTGACGGTATGCTATTTCTAAGCCAAGTCCTCAACAGGCCTCACATACTTTGAAATCCTTTGGAATCCTCTGTACTTTGGATCCCTTTTGGAATCTTTCCTTTGCCATGAGAACAATCCAGGCTAGCCTGCTAGAAGATGAGAGCCCATGTGGAACCTTGAAGAGTTGTCCTAGCTGAAGCCAACTGAGACCAGCCAGTTTCTAGCTAACCCATCAGCTGGCCACAAATCCACAAGCAGGCTTAGTGGGATTAGCCAAGCTCAACCTACATGAGCAGAACTGGCCAACTGACCCAGAGATTCATAAGCAATAATAAATGGTTATTATTTTAAGTTGCTGCATTTGAGAGTATTTGTTATACAGCATTATGGTGGCAACCGATGATTGATACAAGTGGCTTAAAGAATCATTACGAGAGCTGAAGAAGCAGACTCTAGGGCCACTCCACAGAACAGACTCACTAAAGGAACCTACAGTCAGGAAGTCGTGAAACCAAGAATCTGCCTGCTAAGTTGAGACGCCTTTGCTACAAGCTCCGACTTCACCTCTGCTATGACCAGGAAGCTGCTGGTAGAGCTGCCAACTCCAGAACCATGCTGCTGTTGCTGCTACTGTCAAAAGCAGAGCAAACCTGTGCTCTGCTTTTTTCCCATCTAACTCTGTTTATGCAAGTGCTTCTGATCAGCAGAATGTAAATTATACCCACACTTCAGTTGCAAAGAGGTCTAAGGTCAAAGGGATTTTTAGTTTTCCAGCTTCTGCAGTAGGAGAAGGAGTTTGGCATGAATTTGGAATGACTCAGTCTCAGCGTCACCACAGCATGATTAACTAAAATATGTATGATTCCTGAAACTTATTCCATAGATGGTGCTCAATGATACTAAAACAATATATTTATTTGTGCAGTATTTTACATTTGGACATATCATGCTACACTGTAAACCATCATTAATTCAATTAATAGAAGTTGAGAGGTTGAAGGATGAATTGAATAACGTGGTACTAAGATTTTATGAACTAATTGCTCCAGCAAAATACATCTTTTTTTGAGATGGAGTCTTACTCTGTTGCCCAGGCTGGAGTGCAGTGGTGCAATTTCAGCTCACTGCAATCTCCACCTTCCGGGTTTAAGGAATTCTCCTGCCTCAGCCTCCTGAATAGCTGGGATTACAGGTGTGCACCACCATGCCTGGATAATTTTTGTATTTTTAATAGAGACAGGATTTCACCATGTTGGCCAGGCTGGTCTCAAACTCCTGACCTCGTGATCTGCCTGCTTTGGCCTCCCAAAGTGCTGGGATTACAGGCGTGAGCCACCGTGCCAGGCCATAAAAATCTTTTAAGGGAATCAACAATTAAAAGCCACAAAGGAGAGGAAACTGACTTTATGTTCTGAAAAATTTGTGGTCTCTTATTGATACTTCAGATACCATTATCAGTAGAAAGACCAGTGATTTCAGAAAGAATAATAAGCAATCTGGGCTTAATCTGCAGTTATTTTATTTATTTATTTATTTGAGATGGAGTCTCGCTCTGTTGCCCAGGCTGGAGTACAGTGGCACAATCTCGGCTCATTGCAACCTCTGCATCCCGGGTTCAAGCAATTCTTTTGCCTCAGCCTCCCTGAAACTCATAGGCATGTGCCACCATGCCCGGCTAATTTTTGTATTTTTAGTACAGACGGGGTTTCACCATATTAGCCAGGCTGGTCTTGAACTCCTGACCTCGTGATCTGCCCACCTTGGCCTCCAAAGTGCTGGGATTATAGGTGCACATACATTATCTGTGATGAAAGAAATATTTCAAAATTTATTTTTGCATAAAGGTAGAGATTTACAAGATTCTTAGAAAGGCTGATCTGACCTTAAGACACAGATTCCGATTTGATGAGATGAGAGAATTCATGCTTTCAAATCAGCAGTTAGCAGTTCTAGAAAATATCTGCATCCCTGTGAGGACTTTTCAAAGAGATGGTGATTTAGGACAATGAATAATCAGTGAAGAAAAGGAAAGGGATTTCCCAGAACAGAATCATACAGTGAAGATATTAAAATGAAAGAAGTTTGGTGCCCCAAATGTATTCCCTAGGCCTTGTTCAACTGCAGCACAACATTATTATTATGGTATGTGAGGCTTGCCAGTGGTTTATGCCTTACTGAGAATTACTTTACTCAGCTGCGGCCTTGTATGGTGAGGAGTCCTTTCGACTCACCAAAAAGAGAGAGAAAAAAAAGTCCTGTTGTCAAGAGAACCTGGAGTCCCTCCAAAAGGTGCCCCACTGATTCAAAAGCCAGACACTCCCTTGTCAACAAAGGCATCTCACGGCTAAAAGTCTGGAGGGCAAATTGCACTTGGCTCATTGCTAAGTCTTAATCATAGACCCTATTTATTCGATTCTTACTGACATTAATGTGAAGTATCAGCAATTTTGCTTCTCAGACAGAATCCATGGATTTAATTTTGTCATTTTTTTTAGTTGTGCAATCAGAAATTCATTCATAGGAGGAAAAATCAGTTAATACCTATGGAAAAATGCAAAAGAAAGCCGTTGTCAGCCTGATTGCTTTTTGGCAAAAGCTGAGTTCAAGATTTACCAATGAAAGCCCAATTAAGTGTCACCTGAGAGAATGTTAGCAGAGCTAAAGAGCATTACCAAGCCCAAAGACTGGCATTTCAGTTACCTTGTAAGGTATTTCAGAGAAAATTACATCTATGTAAACACAAGGCTGTGTATCACTACATTGGTAAAACAGTAGTTTCTAAAACAGCTTTACTCTGATTTCTGAAGCCACAAGAAAAAAGAAAAGACAACAGAAAGCAAGTAATTTACCTTTTTAGGAAGTGATCTTGAGCAAATGTTAGTTGAATCTTCTCAAGGAACATCTGGCTTGGATTCAGCTACCCAGGGCAGAACAAAATAAGTGAAAGGCTTTTAGATCAGGTGTTTCCCAGGATGGAATTTAAATTCAGCTTCTTTATCCTGCCTGCTCTTTAATCACCTATCTTAGATCAAACTTTCTGGCTCCAGGTTTAAAAGCATCTTTAGAATACCAAGGTGCTCACATTTAGCCCCTTTCTCACTTTCTCCTTTCTTTTTACTTCCTGTGTTCTTTGTGTATGTATCGGTCCCCCATTAGAAGATTATAATTACATTTGAAGACAGGGGCTATGTCTTATTCATCTTTGTACGTCTCTTCTTCAACCCTCGTCTGATGTGTTTGCTCATATACACTTTTCTTTTGTTAAAGAAAAATAAATATAGTTAGAGGCAAATACAAATTCTCCACTGTTTTAACTGCTACTGAGAAAATGATAGGAGATTATTAATTTGTGAAGCAGTCAACTTCCTTTTTTAATAGAATGAGTAGTAGATGAGGATATTTATATTTCAAGTGCAAATACAATTTGCCTCAAAGGATTTTGATATGTTTTTGTCTCTAAAAGGAGCAACAGCCTTTTTGTGATGTACATGTCAAGATAAATCTAGAAAGGGCCAATGGAGTTATTTTATTTAAGGAGAATAGCCTCAGTGGTAACTATCAATACCTTAAAGTTTCTATATCTTACCAGTAAACTGAATAAAATGCTCTTTTCTTTATAGCTGCCGCTAATGGAGTTGGACTCATGAGTGAGGGAGAAAGTGCCTGTGAATGACATCATTATACATCATACGACAGTTTTTTTCTTTCTTTTATTCACTTGTCTTTCTTTTATCTCAACTGATGGTATACCATACACAGTCTTCTAAGCCTTGCTTTTTTTCTTTGAGAGTCTTCTATGTTAGTTCATAAAGAGGTGCCTCTTGCTTGTTAGGGGTTGTATGGAAATGTGCAACTTAATAAGCTGTTGCATGTCAGTTCCAGTCTCACCCTTCAGACACTGCAAATCACATGGCCAGCTCCCTGTTCTGTTTGCCAAGAAAGGAGGTTAGGGAAAGACTGGGATGCTCTGTTTTGCTTGCTGTTCCTCCCCGCAGCACCTGAACAGTGATCTTCTATCCCACAGTGGCAGTCTCCAGCTTTTCTCTTTTCCAGATGTTCCCAGAGGCAGTCTCATTTTGTCCCCTCAGAGGCACTCCATCCGTGGGACAGTGGCCCTGTCTCAGTGGTCTGAACAACTCAAGGAGGACTCTCCTACAAACCTCCTCATTCTAGTAACCTCAACATTTTCCTTTTGTTCTCTCAGTCTTACAGTATGAGCTGCTTCCTGGAGTTCCTCTTCTTTCGCCTTTTGGCTTTAAGTTCTCCAATAACTAATGAACCAATAGCTTATATTAAGTTCTCTTTGTTGAAATGCCTAGTGTACGGTCTATTTTCCTAGCTGGACCTAACATATCCATGCAGAATCAGAAGGCCCAAAGGAGCAGAACAGTCTGCGCTACTCTTTGGATTTGGATGAACCGTAATCTGTTTGACTAGTTCTCTCTAAATTGTAACTTTTGTAACTAGAAACAGTACATTAAACAACCTTAAATGAATACTTTTTTCACATATATGTGAGTCTATCTGTAAGATAAATTTAAAGAACAGGGACTCCTGGATCAAATTGCCAAAATGCCCTTCATAGAGGTTGTGCAAATTCAGTCTCTCACAAGCAATAGACAGAAATCTATTCATATGAGAAACAGAGAAATCAACGAAGGGAAGAGTGAGCCAGGTGTCATACCATTGTCCCAGTAAGAGGGCCTTAGCTAGTGGAAAGGAGAAGCACAGCATGAGATCTGTCACTTGAGGAATTACCCTTTGGCTTAGACTCCATGGACTTCATTTTGAGCCCTTTGGCGATGAGAAAGGCTAAAATACAAACGAAAAGAAGGTTCTCTAAGATATAGTGTTACTCACTTCAAAGAGGGTAACGTAAAAAGGAGAGGTGCTTTGCCAGAGATTACCACCAATGCCAGGCAATTTGAGGAGTGGCTGTGCCCAGTTGCTATGCCCAGACTCAGTACCAAGCTAAAGTGACTGTGATAGCCAGCAGCAAGAGTGACACCTACAGATGCATGGTTATTGGAACAAGCAGCAGTGCTGCCCAGCATATGCTATGTGGTTGCTGCCAGCACATGTGTAACACCTCCTAGGGACTCCCCAAAAAATGGATGGAACTTTGTAGGGTACTGGGTACTGTTTCCTGTAGTAGCAGACAAGATAAGAGCTGGTAAAACAGGCTACAAAACTCATTTACTAAGGTTGTCACTTTTTTTTTCTTCCATTTCTATATCTTTGCCTCTTAAACTTGGGGAGGCTTTTGTTTAACAACAGTAAAGTAAAATCTTCTTCCTTAAGTCTTTATGATACTTCTCCAGCAAGCCTGGGATGTGACTGAGTTATTTTTACCATCTGCTGTTTGGTTTTCTGTCATTTACTCCCTGTTCAGCAGAGCTCTTCTGCAGTGATCACTGCCCTTGTTTTGCAGACAGGCTACATTCTACACACTTGCTCTTGCTGATTTCACCTTAGCATTTTGTGGTAACAAAGCTGTGTGCACAACCAGAGTTGTGCCTTTCTTACTCTATAAGATGGGCTGCCTTCCTGCAGATGACTTTTGTTTTATGATCCACTGTGTCTTGTTTGTGCCATTCTTAATTTACACGACAGAGATGCTGTCATCACCAATTAACATTAATCAAGGGCCCCCTGGATGCATGGCTGCATTGGGACTAATTTAATATGCTCTTTGTTCCAGATATCAGGTGGCTTCTTCAAATGCATTTTTAAGTATCTCAGTGATGATGAAGAAGAACGGATACATCAATCAGGATTCAGGAAGACAGCTTTTGCAGAAAATGCTTAAAGGAAAGCATCAAGCATTGGTGTTGATATTTGAAAGTTTAAGAGAGGTATACTTTTATTCAGTCAACACATGACAAATGTAAAAGGCACTCATTTGTTGTTCCTGGAACAAGCTTGGCAGCATTCCATTTAGACATCTGCCCTTTCATCGTCCCACTTTTTACTTATTTCAGTCCTTTCAGTCTGAATATTTCCTCCTGAGGCATTTTTCTGCCCTCAGAAATGACTCCCTGCTCCCAGTTCCTGTAGCCTTTATCATACACACCTTTCACTTCGAAATTTAGCACGTCACATTACACCATTATTGAATAAATATATATCCTTCCCAAGTGTATCAGAGAACTATCTGGACAATTTGTTTCTTTCCCAATTCTCAGAATCAGCAGTGTTCTGTCAAGAAATATTTATCGACGATGATGGCAATAGTCGATTAAAATAAGATGAAGTTTCATTTTTAAAAAAAGGTTGAGAGGAGAGACAAGGCTGAAGGTTTGGAAGTTGAGACTCACAAGCATCTTTAATAAACGTTTTCTCATCTAAGCGCTGTATGTACATCATTTAGGGGAGGGTAGAGATTGAGGGAGGAAGAACATCACTGGAGGAAGAGACAGCAGTTTTCGAGTTTCAATAAAGCTTCAAAAATCCTGCCTAAGCTATATTTATTTTTTGGCCTTTCCCCTTTGATGTGACAATAAACTGTAATGCGGCTGTCAGTTGTACGAACCGGTATTCAGCAGAATAGATCTGAACACTTTCCTTTCAGAAAAAGAAGCGTTCGGTTCTGTCATAGATTTTAGAATGAAGAACACACTGGGCCAGCGAGGCTGGCGGCTGGCGAATTCCACCAGCAAGTAGACGCATTGCTGCGCTGGAGCCCGCGAACCAGGGACCGGTCCACCCAACCCAGGAAGGCATCCCCGGGGTCCCGCCCAGCCCGGTTCCGGGAGCCTTATTGGCCGGCCTTCCGCCCGCCATCTCTATCAGCCCCCGGGATTTGGCACAAGCGGTAGGCGGCTCCCTTTCGGTCACTCATTGGTCAAATCCTAATGGAGGTAAGGCACTCTACGAGTTTCTATTGGTCCCTAGGCTCCAAAATGGGCGGGGAAAAACAGAGCGACAGGGCTCTAGGAGGGAAGCGCGGAGTGCGCCGGCGCGTAGTCGGGGACGCCGTGCCGAGGGTTTGCTAGGGAACAGACTGTTACCGCCCCGCCCCCTCGGAGCTTTTTGTCCCGTTAACTGTCGGAGTGGCGGGGGCTCCGGCGCCGGGCGACATGCCGGTGCGCTTCAAGGTGAGGCTGGGGTCCCCGGGCCGGAAGGTGGCTGGGGGGAGCCACGGCTGGGGAGGTGCAGAGCGTCGAGGTCACGCTGCTTTTCAGCTCTGCAGCCCTCGGCCCGGCAGAAGCTGCCAGCCCCAGGGCCTGCCTGAGGGGCCCCAGAATCTGTCCGCCACTTCTTACCTAGTTCTCTCTCCGCTCACTCACATTTGCAAGTTGCCGTGTGCCGAAGAGTCAGATGATGCGAGACAGATTTACTTAAGGGGACTCGAGAGGAGTGTAGATGGGAGGAGGCCACTTTGCGAAGAGAACTAAAGGCGACTTACGTTTGGGACACCTGTGGGCCATTTAGCTTAGCATTTAACCCCCATTACCTTTAAAACTTTAGTGTATGTGGCTTTTAAAGGCTTGAGAAATGGGTTCTTAGTAAAGATAGGGTATAAAGAAATACACATTTTTCATCGTTGTGCATTCTTAGGGTATGTTAAAAGTTCCAGGTAGCTGGTAGCTGTCAGGGACTAGCACCCTGCAACTTAACAGGTGGCCACAGCGTCCCACACCTCCTGACTCATTTATCTTAAAGGCGTGTATTCAGAATGGAAGGGGAGTTTGCCTTTTGTTGACTTTACCAAATAGCAAAAGGTCCTAGGCATAATACATAATATTGTGTACTCGGTGAAAACCTGGGATAAATCTAGTGGAGTGATCAGAATTTAGATTGTCACTAGTTATCCGACAAGAACGCATGCTTTGGAATCAGATAATCAGTGAAAGGGTAACCTCTGAGCCTGGTATTCCTGGTAGCATCTGCCCCAAGTGGTGTTGAGGCTTAAAGGATGTAACTCGTGTGAACTGCTTAGCACAGGGCTGGGTGAATATTAGCTCTTATTAAGGAGCTCGTCTGTGTTTAATTTTCAGTCTTAAGTCTCTTTGGAGGTTCAGAAATTATTTTTCACTGATGTCTGCTTTAAAACATCATTCATTAATTGCCCTGTACTCAAAGTGTACTTTCTTTACAGGGGCTGAGTGAATACCAGAGGAACTTCCTGTGGAAAAAGTCTTATTTGTCAGAGTCTTGTAATTCCTCCGTGGTGCGAAAGTACCCATGGGCTGGACTTAGATCAGATCAATTAGGTAAGTTGAGCAAGCTAATAGCCATTCTAACCTGGGCTAAGTTTATAACTTGGGCTAAGCCATTATAACTTGGGCTAAGTAAACCTTGGGCTAAGTTTGCCAAATGATATATTAAAAGTTCAGTTGGCCTGGTTGATTTATTCATTTATTAATCAAATATTTATTGAAGGTTTACTATGAGCCAGGACTATTCCCAGCAGCTAGTGTGGCCAGCCAGGTTTCACTAATGGAGGCCTCCATCACAACTGTTTCAGTACTGACTGAGTGGTAAAGTTAAATATTAAAAGCTAAGAAAAGCCAGTGCCCTTACACAGAGGCTGGGGAGTAACAAAAGCCCATCAAGAGTTTTGCCTAGGCCTTTCCTGGGCCGTAAAGCATGACAAAATAAGGAATTCTTAACAGGATCCATTTAGGATTAAACAAGTTTTAATGGGGGTCTGCAGAAACTCCCCAGGCCTCCACAAACAAATTTATTGGCGGTCTGAAGGAACTCCTCAAACCTCCGTGATTCAGCAGGAGACAAGATAAGGGTAATCAGCCCAGCACCTAGACGCATTTAGATAAAGTAAGTTTACTGATGCTCCAGAAGAAGGTCTTCAGGACTCAGACCTTACTTATAGATTGAAAGAAGTTAATCACTTACATCCTTAGATGAATGCACACTTACACGTAGACGTATAGCTTAGAAGGTATATCAGCTCTGAAAAACTTTGTAATTTGGGGTTGGTCTGGTGATAATTTCCAGGCCTTCTCCCCGTAACTGGTTATAGAAATAAAAACTTTCTTTCTCCCTAGTTCATCTGCATCTCGTTATTGGCAGAGAGAAATATCAGCCCGACCCTCAGTTTGGTCTGGGAACACTAGGGATATAGCCCTGAACCAAAGTACCTTAACTGTGGAGAGAAACAGTAAGCAAGTCACTCAATAAATAAGGGAATTTCAGGTTTTTATGTAAAATTGTAGGGAAGTGTGATAGATAACATGCAGGAGGGGTAGACTGGAGGGAAAACGCTTTAGATTAGATGGTTGGGAAAGGCTCATTTTGAGGAGGTGATATTTGAGCTGAGACCTGAAAGCTGAGGGGAAAGTGCTGGGGAAGAGTGCTCCCAAGGTCTTGAGAAATGGAAGCTTAGGGAGATTAGGTCGCTGCCCCAGCTTTACAGCTAGTAAGTGGCAGAACCATGATTTGAAATCAAGTCTGTTTTGTGCAAAGCACGCGATTTCAGAGGTCATGTTCTTGTTATCACACATGCCTCCTCCCTGTGTCCCGGGGAAGTCAGGTTCCTGGGCCAGGGTTTCCCAGAGGGTGACAGAACAGAAAGGAGACAGACTGACTTCATTATACCTGCTTGTTTAATTCTTCCTTACTAGTATATTACATCTCTGAGAGTAGGGCTCTGTCTTATCCACCACCTTGTTCCTACGCAGTACCTAATACAGGCCTTGGAACAATCTATTGCTTCTTGAAACTAATTTTTGAATGAATGAATAAGCCGAAATTTGAATCCACAATAGCTGTTGGGCAAATTGAGCTAGTTTCACCAAGTGAGATTTTAGGAAGCCTGTTACATAGGATTGCTGGGAGGGTTTAAATGAGATGTTGCCTATTAAGGGCCTGGTTCATGTACACAGATCAGTGCTTGGTGCCCCACATGTGATGTGTGCGAGCATGGCAGATAAGTCACATAAATGTTAGATGTTTGAAGCCAGGAAAAGACTTATGGGTAGGGTACCAAGCCTGGGAAGTTAGTAAGATGAGGAGGTATTTTCAGAATTAGGTTTGGAGTACAAAGGGAAGAGTGGGCAAGAGTGGGTGTCTCTTTTAGGGTTCCTCTGAAGCATCATGATCTGACCCAGTGCCAAACTTCAGAGACTGGGTGTCCCTGCTTCTCTGGCAGGGTGCTAGGAAAATCCCTCTGCTCATAATCCTCTTTTTACAAATGACTAGAAATTCCACATATTTGAGCCTCCGTTAGATTAAGAATCCAAATAAATCTCTGTTTAAGCATAGATACCCCACCCTGCTGAGCGCCTACAAGGCTATTATGACACTGGAAAATTCATTAAACTGGGTAGTTGTCCAATAACATTTCAGCTTAGATCAGCTGCATTTGAGGGGAAGGTGATGAAATGAGACCATGAGAGCAAAGCCACCTTAGAGCATAGTATATAATGAAGGAAGGAGTGGACTAGGGGAGGAACGTTAGTGGGGAATTTTAGGTCATGGGGAGGGACTGAGCAAGAACTCCAGAATGCTCAGAACGGGAGGTGGGAGGTTAGCAAAAAACAACAGCAGTGTTACCCAGGATGGCTGTCCCTTCTTTTAGAGTAGTGTATTTTTATCCTGGGGATTTGCTGGTGCTGAGAGGCAACAGCAGACCACTTGAGAATTTTCTTTCATTTTGCTCTTCTACCAAAAACCTGCCTCTGTGTTAAAGCAGAGAGGAGTCTAATTGGTGATCTTCAAGCTTTTTAGCTTTTATACTTCTAGAAAAATTTAGAAAAACATTGTGCCTCATCACAATGTTGTGCCTCATCACAATGTTTTTCTAAATTGCTATTTTTTATCATAAGTTTTTATGAATAGTTTTGAATAATAGAATTTCTGGTATATTGCATAGTGCTTATATGTTTTACATATATTTTGTAAAAACTCTGGAACTGCCAGTTTAGCCCATTCAATTTATGGAAAATGTTTATCATGCAACTGGCAAAGTCAGTATTCATTGGCAAGCTAACCGGCCAAATTAGAATTATTTTCTGTGAGAAAAAAGTCTGTTTATCTTTAATTAAGGTAAATGTGTTAATATGCATATGTACATTTCACATGATATCCCTCTCATACCTGAATTTTAATACTAAGAAGGAGATGGAAAATCCATGGAGCTATATGAAATAAGATACTGTTCCTTTGTTATTTCTAATCTCTGTCTGCTTTGCTTTGTTGTCAAATATTCTCCCTCAGGGATATGCTTTCTTGAATTGTCCCTTTGTTTGGCTTCCTACCCCTGAGGTTTTGTTCTACCTTGAGGGGATGCGCTGGAGTAAGTTTCAGGCTGGTTAAGAGGTGTGTCTGTCTTCTGTAAAGTGGGAAAAGGGAGATTATGAAAGGGGCGGTGGGAGATGGAACTGCAGATGGCAGATGCAGCTCTCAGGCAGACAGATCAGCGTCAGGCAAGAGAGCACACACATATGGAGTTGAGGATCTGGAAAATGATTCCCTTAAGCCGCCCACTTCTGTTTACCCTCCACATCTTTGTGTGCCTCCAGACAGATACCCAGCCAGTGTGAAGACCTGTGGTCTAGGGAAGCCTTTTAAAAGGGTGGGGACCCGGGGTGACATGGCCAGCACATCTACAACAGAGGCTAAGGAGTCCTGGGTTCTACCTCATGCCCAATTTTCTTTCCACCTTCCTTTTCTGTTCTGGTCTTAATCTTCCTTCTCCACCCTGCAGCCGTCTTAAAGATGGCCCTAAACTAGGGCAGTCTCTCAGTGGCTGTCATTCTGCAGAGCTGCTCTTACCTCCATAGGTGGTTAAGTTTTTGGACCTTTGCTTTCCATACAGAAATATAGAGAAATCGTATCTTAGCTGTTGTTAAAAAGGCTTATTCTTTTTTTTTTTTTTTGAGACAGTGTCTTGCTCTGTCGCCCAGGCTGGAGTGCAGTGGCACAGTCTCGGCTCACTGCAAGCTCTGCCTCCTCGGTTCACGCCACTCTCCTGCCTCAGCCACCCGAGTAGCTGGGACTACGCGCCCGCCACCATGCCTGGCTTTTTTTTTTTTTTTTTTTTTGTATTTTTTAGAAGAGACGGGGTTTCACTGTGTTAGCCAGGATGGTCTCGATCTCTTGACCTCGTGATCTGCCTGCCTCGGCCTCTCAAAGTCCTGGAATTACAGGCATGAGCCACTGCGCCCGGCCTATTCTTTTTTAATTCTCAGGAAATCAAGGCAGATGTAGAACCAAGATCCAGCACAATGACATCTCATCCCTTCTCATCTTGGTCTGCTCCACTTAAGAGAAGCTTTGTGAAAAGTTCCAAATTTTGACAGTACCAGGGCCCATTGTTCTGTTAAGTAGCACAGGAAAGTAATTAGAAACGAGGCAGCATGTACTGCCTGGCTTGCCAGGTCTATCATGTTGCAATTCTAGTGACTTTTGTTAGGATAACTGGAACATTGTGACCCACTGATTTTTAATTTTTTGTTATGGTTAAATTTTTAATGCTTTTAAAAGCAAAATTAAATATTTTATGTTGAAAAGTTGTACTTTTAAAATCCTATATTCTGAAGGATATTGTGTGTATATATAGGTACATATATCTGAACTAAATTTTAAATTTCATTTCTCCTTCACAAGTGTTCTTAAAAGTTGTCTTTGTAACTTTTTGCTTTGGTAGCTACTAGTTTTGTATACCGTGTTTTGTAGGGATCACGAAGGAGCCAAGTTTTATTTCAAAAAGAAGAGTCCCTTACCATGACCCACAGATTTCAAAATCTCTGGAGTGGAATGGAGCTATCTCAGAGAACAATGTGGTCGCATTGCCAGAACCAGAAGCCCCGGAAACACCAAAATCACAAGAAGCAGAGCAAAAGGATGTTACTCAAGAAAGAGTTGACTCACTAGAAGCTTCCAGGGTTCCCAAAAGAACCAGATCTCACTCTGCAGACTCCAGAGCTGAAAGGGCTTCAGATGTTGTGGAAAATAATGAGGGTGTAACAAACCATATACCAGTTAATGAAAATGTGGAACTGGAACATTCTACCAAGGTTCTTTCAGAAAATGTAGATACTGGGGTAGGCATATTCACTGCATTTCTTTTCAAAAACATAGAATTCTTTGTTGGTTTCATCGTCATTTCTGTAATGTTACATTTTGTGTTTCAGAATTTTCCATTGTTGTTTTCTTGTCTAATGTCTATAAGAATAGTTGATAACAGGCTGTTGACTTTAGTTGTTGTGAATTAGTTCTATTCTTACTACTCGCTATTTTGTAGTAGTTATGCTATGATATCCCTTTATTGGATGGACCTCCTATGTCTGGATTTTATTCATCATGTATTAGCACCTGAGTCCCAAGGGAGAGATCAAGTTGAGACAGAGAAGGGAAGTAGGCCCTTACTTCTGGCAGGGTGCTGAGCTGACTTCTATCTAGCCCCTTTTCAGTTTCTTATCTGTACAAGAAGACAGACAGAAACTCAATTGATGAAATGCAAAAGGAAGGAGAGCTCTGGCTGTCTCTCAGAGATCTTGCATTTTTGCTCTCTTATGTCACAGCTGGCCTGCAGCAGGTCCTTGTGAGCACATAAGCAGAGGCTACCGGAACTTGCATGGGGATCTCAATGCCTTCCACATTTCTTTCTCCATTCTGTTCCACTGCTCTTCTCTGGTTCATGTCCACCACTGACTGGGACTCTGAAGAGGCATTTCAGAGTGTTGGAGAAGAATCCATAGCTTGTTGAAAAAGCTGGGGGTAAAAGGGAACAAGGAAGGTGATGTGTGTCTGGCAGGCAGGAGAAGGGGTGTTCACAGAAGCAGTGTGCAGATGAGGCAAAGTGCTGGGACTTTTTGGTAATAGATTTAATTATGAATGATTAGTAGGAAAGGACTGAGAGTATTATATTTTTCCTGGGATGCCTAATAGTCCTTTGATAGAAAGGAATTTTAAATGGTTTGACACTTGAAAAAAGATACTATTTATAAGTTAAAGTTTGCTGTACCACAATGCGCATGTAGTTTACAATTTTGTACTGTAGACTGAACATTTTGTTAAGAGGATAGATTTTTGTGTTATGCATTTTTTTACCACAATTTTAAAAAAGTTTGAATAGAAATTTTTAATGTCTTTGAGTGGATTTTTGTTTTGAACAGTTGGATAGACTTCTGCGTAAGAAAGCTGGATTGACTGTTGTTCCTTCATGTAATGCCTTGAGAAATTCTGAATATCAAAGGCAGTTTGTTTGGAAGACTTCTAAAGAAACTGCTCCAGCTTTTGCAGCCAATCAGGTAGTTTAATGGATGTAATACATTTCTGAGTACCATTATCTTATCTAGTAATGTAGATTTACATAGAATTAAGAGTTGCAAGAAATTAGGTACTTAAGTAGCCTGGAGGTAGGTTCTAGAAAACCAAAGTGAGAATTTTGCTAAAATCGTCCTGTTACTTATGATTTATGGTAGTAATATTATACTGTCCTAGGCTACTGATGATCATTGTTGCCAGATGCAGCACATATACTAAATATGAGACAGGGTAATGAAAACTTGGGGAACTGGTAAGTTTTTGCATGCTATAAGATTTTTTTACTTAATAAAAAATTTATTAAATTGATTTTATTCTAAAATGTGTTTTGTTGACTAATATATTGCATGTTTTGTGTATTCTAAGAAAAGCATAACTGCTTTGAATATTTATTTTAATAAATACAAAATATGTTGACAATAACACAAGATACGTAATTTTGTCCTTATATCAGACAAATAGTAATAGGCATTGTCGGCATAACTATATTTGTAAAATTCAGAAGCTGTAATGATGTGGTTTTAGATTTCATTGTAGTCCTGCACAGTTTTAGTGTTGAGATACCATTACTAATAAATAGTCTGTTGTTTTACTACCTTCATCCCTTAGGCAGTTCTTAGGCTTTAAACTCTCATTTATGTTCTTAACAGTACTTCTAGGCAGAGACAGGAAATACCTCCACTTCTAATATCCCCAGAGACCTATAATGGCTTAGTCTGTTTTTTCTTCTGGTCTTTGTGTTTTTCTTTATAAATATACACACTTTCACACACCCTTACATTCATTTTCTCCTGTACGTCAGCATTCACTTATGTATTGTGTATAGCCCTAAGAACTGACGGGATAATTAGATTCAGCAAGACAATAACATCTAGTCATCTTACATTAAGATGAAAAAAACACCAGTGATCCTATAAATCGTGGCAGCTTTGGGCTTATTCAATTTTTAAAATACCTTTGAAATTTATATAACATTTTAAGAAGCTATGAAGTAACAAAATGATAAGTACCCGTTATTAACCTAGTGAATAGGATCAGTACTTCTTTTGCTTACCTACAGGGTTTTTTGGAGATTAAGTGTATCTAAAACATTATTTACAACATAAAAATTGTAATTATTCAGTTTTTTATAGAGTGTTTGACCTTGAAGATAGAGCTGATTCAAATGAAATCATATCGTCAACAAATAGGGCTTTTACATGTCAGTGAAAGCGTTGTGTAGAAATGTTACTTTTATGAGAGAAATCACTAGCGATATATTCATTGGTAGTTTTATTGCTTTCTTTAATGTGTTTCACAAGTTTTTTTTGTTTTTAGAAGGAATTGCTCATTGTTCAAAGCATGTTGAATTTAGAGTCTATGGATTGAAGAGCTTTGAGACAGCTTTCAATGCTTGTTGATAGGAAACCTCTAAAAAGGTTGTTCATTTCTATTTTGTCAGACACCTGCTTTCTGAAAGGATGTCTTATATTAATATGTAAAGGAGTCAGAACAGTTTTTGGCAGGAGAGTCCTTGAGGTTATACTGTACTAAAATAGATAAACTGTTTAGATCTGATCTGTATGAAGATACCCTATTCAGCATTACAAAGCAGTAATATAACTTGTTTGAGTTCCCTGTCTTTTCCATTTGCTTTCCTTGTAATCAGTGGTAATATGCTGTGAAATAGAAACCATACTGTGAAATAGGATAAAAGGAAACATTTAACAATACAAGTGTAGTAATTGCTCAGAACATCTTCTTTGCCTTAATAAAATGTGCTGAAAATAAGCCAAGGGAAGAAAAGCTAAACAAATTCAACATATTGGGTGTTTGAAAATGTCAAGAACTTTCTATTAAGGCAGGAATAAAAAAAATCATGTCAGGGAGGAAGAAAAAAACCTGTAGAACTGACAACAGAGTTGCCTTAAAGCTACTGTCTGTGTCATATGAAAATATGCCAATATTTATTTTGGTTATAAGCTATATTTTGATTATAAAACTATTATTCAAAACATGGTAATGAGTATATAAAGTTGACCTTTGGATGTTAATAATATATGTGAAATGAAATTAAAATCATATATAACTTTGCTATTTTTTTTGTCCTGTAATTCAACTTTATGTATGTTTTGTTAAGTAATTGAAGACCGAAGTTCTGCATATTTAATGAACAAAACTAAACTAAGATAATTTTTGTTTTAAGGTTTTCCACAATAAAAGCCAGTTTACTCCACCATTCAAAGGTAACTCAGTCATCCATGAAACTGAATACAAAAGAAATTTCAAGGGTTTATCTCCAGTGAAAGAACCAAAATTAAGAAATGATTTGAGAGAAAACAGAAATCTTGAAACAGTATCTCCTGAAAAGAAGGTATTCATCAACTTTTAACCTTACCAAACAAAATCTCCATTATTTTAGATTCTCCACATTTTCTTTTGCTTACTACCACCTGGGAGTTTTTAGTTTTCACTAGTTCATTAATTCATTTGTTCATCAAATGTTCATTGACCCAGCTACTAGGAGCAGACATGGGTTGGTACTGAGAATACAAGGCTGGCAAATAGCCCCAAGCAGCTCTTGGGCTAGTGGGGAGACAGACATAAATAAAAATGATACAGCATGTTGAGTACTTAACAGTGTAGGAGGTAAGTCTAATACGGTTAATATCAAAGTCTAGTAAGTTTAATATCAAATGACTGGATTTATAGTAACTTCCTGGGGTAACAGTAGTGCTAGAAATACTTGTTTTAAGTTGTGGGAATTAAACACATACATACTCACATGTATTTTATTTTTATTTATTTTTTCAAGACGGAGTCTTGCTCTGTCACCCAGGCTGGAATGCGGTGGCATGATCTTGGCCCACTGCAACCTCTGCCTCTGAGGTTCAAGCAATTCTCCTGCCTCAGCCTCCTGAGTACCTGGGACTACAGGTGCATGCCACCATGCCTGGCTAATTTTTGTATTTTTAGTAGAATCGGGGTTTCACTATGTTGGCCAGGCTGGTCTCGAACTGCTAGCCTCAGGTGATCCGCCCACCTTGGCCTCCCAAAGTGCTGGGATTACAGGCGTGAGCTGCCACACCTGGCCATCACAAGTAGTTTAAACCAAAGTGTTAGCATGCCAGATTATGGCCAGTATAATTCATATGATCTACCTCAGAATATACAAACAACAGCTTCTGTGTGATATTACAGCCATTTAAGCTGCAGAATCAGGCTAACATGATTATAAATTACAGGTAATTGGGGTATAAATACTATTTTTTAATCTCCTGGAATGTTGATACCTGATATTTTATGGGTCCTAAAAATAGTATAAAGTTATAAGTAAATATGACTAAAAGTAAAATGATTTATATACACACATATATTAGACCTATGATATTATCGGAGAAAAAAACAGAATTGTTATTCAGTAAAGCGATTTGGTAACTAATTCATCAGGATCCTATGTTTAATTACTGTAATGCAATTGTAAATTTAGAATATCAAGTTCAGTGTATGGTAACATTATTTAGATATGTATTTGTTAACTTAAAAATTTTCTTCCTTAGCCAAAGATCTAAAATCTTTATTGTTAGAAAATGAGGCTATATCCTCAGCTAAACTTCAAAAATAACTAACCAAATATAATAAAAATTTCAAAACTTGTTTGTTGATTTCTTATTTTTGTTTTCTTCAGTATCTAAAGCTTCTAAAAATAGAAATGTCATTAAATATTCAAGTCTAACTTTATAACATCCATGTTTTCACTTTAATGTGTAACATTTTAAGCATAAAAAGCTTAAATTATTTCCATTTCAGAGTAATGAAATAGACGATCCTTTAAAATTGGAAGCAGAGATGGAATTAAAAGACTTACACCAGCCTAAAAAGAAGCTTACTCCTTGGAAACATCAAAGACTTGGGTATGTATTTTAATAGGAAAATATAGTATTTCAGTGATCAACATAGTGAAATATTTACTTTCATTTCATTCCTATTAGGAAGGTGAATTCCGAATATAGAGCAAAATTTCTGAGCCCAGCTCAGTATTTATATAAAGCTGGGGCTTGGACACGTGTGAAGGGAAACATGCCAAATCAGGTGAGTGTACGTGAGCTCAATAAGCCCACATGTTCTTTCAGCCTCTATTAACACTTTAATTTCACAATGAGTTCCATTTGGTAATAGAGACTACAATTTAAAGAAGTATGATATAATAATAGCACTAATAGTATCAGGAACTTATGTATTAGGATGTAAATTATCAGTGTGTTTTTTTTTAATGCCACTGGTTCTTCAGCAATTACTATTCATTGAGGTCTTTTAAGTTAACACTTTTTACCATCAAACATTTGATTGTGTTAATAGATTGAATTTATAGAATTGTATCATTATAGATTCGATTATTTCATAACTTTCAGACCTCCACTCTCTCAACTGAAGATTAAATAATTTGTCTGATAGTGATGCCCATTGTCAGTGTGTACTCTTACAGTTTGTAGGCAAAAGAAAGATACAGCTTATGTGGTTAGAGGTGTGTGCTACAGGTTGGGGTACTCTAATGTGGGAGAAACTGGGGATCTGAAGATAGGTTTGAGGGGAAGGGTAATTCTAGAGTTGAGAAGTGCTACTTTAGTACTAGCTTCTTATACTCAAAGGATAGAGAATGGAACATTTTTATTATTGTATTAGCATCTTTCAAATCGTATCTTGACTTTTTTTTAACTTTTCTGAGAGAACAAGCTACATTAAAATGTTTCTGTTTAGATTAGACATTAGTAAACATCCCACTTCCCCTTGTCATTGTAAACAGAAGGATAATTTGGATGGGGAATGGGTCTTTTATTTAGCTCATTACTTAAAACCATGGCCCACAATTATGTGTAATCAGCCTCTGGGGGAAAGGGCTGGTGCTCGGTGCTCGGTGCTCGGTGCTCGGTGCTCGGTGCTCAGTGCTCTGAGCTGCTGGTTCTTTGAACTGCAACTCCCAGACACATGTCCTAGTGACTGTCATGCTGTCTGCATATTGTTTCAGGAGGTCACTTGATTCCTTCCACCGTGGCCACTGTTTTGCTTTCTACTTCTCTATTTGAGCATATCTTGAAGACAGCACAGGCAAGTAAAAGACAAAGCTCAAAGCTGTCCCAGATATTATCTGGGGCAATGTTCATATAGTCCCCTTAGTGAAATCAAGTTAAAACTAGGAGCGTCGAAAGCACCCATGATGGAAGAAAGGCAGTGAGTCAGCTAAACTCTTGAGCAGTTTGTGACCATCCCAAGTCTTGGCAAAGATCTCCCTGACTGAGGAATCTGATAGTGGGAGTGAGGAAAAGCAGGACAGAGGCAGAACAGTGTGTGGCCAGTAAATCGGTGTCAGCTGCTGGCCTGTTGTGTTTAGGCATGACACTAGGTTGAGGTTATGAGAAACTCTTTGTTTTGGAAGACTGTGTTTTCTCTGAGATTTCTACACTCGATCTTGGCCAAAAGACCAAGAAGCAGTTTCTTTAAGATGAGTTTAGGTGTCAGAACTAAACATCTAATTGAGAAGATTTGTTAAAACTGAAGTAATAGTAAGATGAGATTCCTTATCCTGCCTTGATGGACAAGAACAGTGTTGTTGTCAATAGACTTTTCAAGGTTTCCTATTATGATATCTTGGTAATGTTGCTTTTTTTGCTTATTAAAGACTATATTGGTGGTTGTAAATATTTAAATTAGTGGTATAGTTTGCCTTAATTTCTTTGAGAAAAATAATTCAGAAAGTAAATTGAAGTTAGAAAAGAATAAGAATTTTTAGCTAAGAAGTCAGTGATCATTGATGATAACAGTTTTAGTTGACCAGGTTATAGGCATTTAATATGGGCCATGTTTTACTTAGATCTCTTGGAAGTCATTTACTATAGGCAGCTGATTATGAGGTTCCTAAATATAAGGTACAGTACTCCTTCATTTTCCCACTCCTAACATTCCAACACTTACGACTAACAAAGTCATAAGTGACTTCGTTGTTGGAATATTAACTCACTTTTTGAGTCACATTAGTTTTTGAGTCCATATATCATCTTCATTTCTTTCTATGTTTGAGATGTACTTTTTGAATATGTTAATAGTCTATAGTCACTGGAAATTCTATGCTAAGTCCCAGTTACCTCTCATAGAGCATTAGGGTGGTTGGTTTTATTTGCCCAGTGGTTGTGTATTGGTCATCTCCATTACAATAACCACTTGACTATTGCTTTTTAAAATGCTCACTTAAGGGATTGTTTCTTAATAGTCAGCAATTACAATTTTTTAGGTTCTATCCTCAGAATAACTACTTAATCTATGTTAAATTTCTTTTTTTCTTAATTGTTAGGTAATCTTTTCATCATCGATTGGTTGAGGTGGTTTTATTCTAATGTGTCTTCCACAAATAGGACTGTGTTTCAAGATAAAGTCCTGCATTTGAGAGCTGTCCTATAAGTTGATAGACATTGTAAAGACTAGGTATAAAGTGACCCCTCATTTTGGGGGGATGATTTTTGAGTAAAAAGAGTTTTTATCCCCAGTTTCTTGAGTTTGAATTTTCTGCATATGTTTTAAATAATTTAATTGAACTCTTAATTTGCACAAAGAAATTCAGAAAAGAAAACATTTTTACTTATAATTATATCATATCATATAATATGATGACATTACTTGACCCAGAAAGGTGCGTGTATGTTGTTTTGAGATGGGAATGGTTTATTTCTATCCTTTTTAGTGGCTCTGGTTGTTGGCTGTAGGGATTGTTCTATTTAACATTGAGTTCATGCCATTCATTTTTTTCCTCTTCTTTTTAGTAGAACATACTACCTTGGAAAATGTCAGCCTTCTAATTTTTCATCTTAGTTTAGGGTTATAGATATTTAAAATCATATATTTGTAAAATATAATAGCACTAAGATTATTAATAAAGATTATTGATATAGTAAATTTAAAGCATTTAGTTTTAAATGTCAGTAACAAATAGAACTGAATAAATCAAAGTTCTACAGAATTTTTATGAAGTATCCTCTCCCCCTCCTTTCTAAATAAAGTTGATGTCAAATAAAACTGGATGACTGTGTACATGGAGAGTATTCATCCATTCTTTCATTCATCATGCATGGATAGGAGCAGCTTCCTCTGCTGCCCCCTCCACCTACACAGTCCCGCCACTCTACCCAACACAGTGCAGGACCAATTGGTCCCCCTTTTGAAGCACTCCTTCAATTTACATTTCATTTGTTTATTATGGCATAGACCCCCATCAATATTATGATAATTTATGTACAGGTTGACCTCCTGTCTCAGACTGTGAGCTCACTGAGGGCAGGGAGTTTCTTGCTTATCTTTGGCTGCCATGGTTAGCTCAGGCATACCACTTAGTCTGCACTCAGGACAGGTTGTGGACTCAGTGCTTAAGTGCTACATTTTACCTCACCTCAAGAAGTTCATAGGTTGATGGACGAGGAGGACATGTGCAATTAATTCCAGTAAAATTGAATATGTATTAATGGGAATGTGCACAAAGAATTCTGAGAACACAGAGGAGGAAGTGATGCTAAAGCATGTAGGTGATGGAGTGGCTATGAAACATTTGAAACATGGGGGCATTTATTGGCAATAAAATCTGGAGTATATGGAGGCACTTTATAACAAGGTTCCTGTGCATTCAGAATACCCTGGTTAGAAGTTCAGTAGAGTTAATTCATGTACCTCACTTCTACCTGTTAAATGCAAAAACCACTGCTAGAAATTTTCTTTAACGTTATAGGAGTTGATAGAAATGATAGATGAACAAAGGTTTTTTTTGTTGTTGTTGTTGGCAGTGAAGAAAATATTTCAAATTATCCTTTAGGATTTTTTTTTTCAGGTATGGTTCACTAGAGTAGGACTCTGTTGGCATTATATGGTTTCTTATGCCATGTAGGTGCTGTCTTTTGCTTTTGCCAATTCCCTAGAGTTGTAACACTTTCATTTCTGCATTCAAAATTGTACCTTGTTAAGGAGCTGAGAATATGTTTCTACAATTACTTTTACGTTGCTGTTTCATTGTTTGCTTTTTTTTGCCCTGAAAGAAAAGCAGTTCTAGAATAAAGATTTTCTGTCTTGATGATAAAAAAAAATTAGTGTTTTTCGAGAATAAATAAAGCTATTGAACAGAATTTTAAGGGTAAAACTTCAACTTAATTTTTTTTACATTGTGGAATTGTACTTGCAGAAGCCAGCAGGTGGCAGTATGATGTATAAAGTGAAAGGTTTCAAATGGGTATAAAGGCTCCTTTTCATCAGAAAATGTTACTTGCATATTAAAGAATTCATATCACTTTATTATTCATCAGAACTTTTTTTATACTGTCACTTTGTTGAACATATTTCTATTATGATTTTATGGGCTATTATTTTAAATTACATATTTAGTACTTTTTTTTTTTAAGTAGAGATTTTGCTGATTCCAAGGGAACATTGAGGAGTTTGGAGAGGGAAGCCTCATAACCTCATAACTCTCCCAGTGAGGGCTTCTGTAGCAGTAGTAGCTGTATGCAAAGCCATGAAATAAAGCTGGGTTAGGGATTTCTGGCGTGTAAGCACCCTTCCAGAGGTGGGGAAATAGGAATAATAATTAGATTGCCTAATTTATCTGTCATCAGCAGCATCCTAGCCATGCAAGAATGTGGCTCGTTTTCAAGATAATAATAAGCTATCTTGGTTACTGAACTAATTACTTAATATACTAAGAAATATTGATTGACAAGTTTGGTAGATATCTAGAAGGGAGAATAATGTGTTTCATTGGTTCCATTAATACTCAGTTATGGCATTAACCTATCATTAAGTGTGTTTCTGTATTCCTTCTCTAGGGTTCTCTAAATGCCATGTGGTATGCCGAGGTTGGTTGCTTTTGAGTTTTTAAAAACTATAATGCATAGATTACTTGTGTAATTTCAGTTGGAATAAAAAGTAGATGTCAATATTTTTCTTAGCTGCTGTAAATTTCTCCCTGCCTGCTGGTCTGAAATAAAACAGCTGCATCGTGCTTTAGCTTGATTGTTTTCGTTTTTGCTTAAATGCACAAAGTCTGATGACTGTATGTGGCTAATTTTGCCTTCCTTTGTCCTTGGTCCCTGGCTGTATTTGTTCAATGTCTTTGATATGCTACTTGGTGCTATTTGTAAAGAAGCATTTACAATAGTATATGATGTCTGAACTCTCCTGTATAGGTTAAAGAACTCCGAGAAAAGGCTGAGTTTTATAGGAAGCGAGTTCAGGGGACACATTTTTCTCGGGACCACCTGAATCAGATTCTGTCTGATAGCAACTGCTGTTGGGATGTCTCCTCAACTACAAGCTCAGAAGGAACCATTAGTAGCAACATCAGAGCATTAGATCTTGCTGGGTAAGGTATTCTTTGTGGATGGCAAAAAAAGTTTGTTGACACTTATATAGATCATAGAATGTCATAGGAAAATGACCTGACTACTCAAAATTTGTCTCCAGTCAAATGGAAATGTGGCAGCCATTTATTTCATTTTTATTCTCTGTGAAAAATAAAGCAATATAGATTGCTTTATTTGTGTATAAATACCACATAATGTAAATCTGGAAGGCTAGATTTTTATAATATTTTTTTTGACAATTAATAGCAGAGTAGGGATGATTATATGGTAGATGTAAAAAGACCTTTAGAAGGTGAAAAGAAAGTCAACAACAATAAAAACGTAGAGACTGTAAGCTATTAATGCATACCTATTATCATTCATTGATGGATTTTTGTGGCTGATTCAGAACTTGACTGCTGATTTTATGGAAGAGCGCTTTGCTGTTTTGGGTTTAAATGAACATGATGTAACTATTTGTAAGCGAAAGTAATTGAAGAACTTAGACCATGGGATCCTAGTTTATGTGTGTAAATGCCAGTTTAGGGCTAGGTATGACTTGTGTCAGCAGATTAGATGTACACAAGCATATGTGAAGGTAGGAGTAAAAGAAGATAAATGCATTTTGGAATATTTTAATAGAAACTCCAGATTATAACTTTGATTTATTTTACTATAAAACAAATTAGATTTCCTTCTTCAATACCTGAGCAAGGCAATATCTATGGAAAACGTGTAGTTGTGAACAGAAGAAGGAAACGATGGACTCATTAAAATTGGTGTAGATTAGGAAAGTGCAGACTATTCACATTTAAAATAAAACTGATTTTGTTAACACAGAGATACTACAAGCCATAAGACTTTGCAGAAATGTCCTTCTACAGAACCAGAAGAAAAAAGAAAGATCGTGGAAGAACAGCCCCAGAAAAATACCACGGAGAAATTGGGCGTGTCACCTCCCACTCTACCTGTTAGAAGGCGTCTGGCTTGGGATACAGAGAACACTAGTGAAGACATACAGAAACAGCCCAGGGAGAAAGAGGAGGAGGAGGAGGAGAAGGAGGAGGAGGAGGAGGATGACAATGAGGAGAAAGGGGACAGGAAAACGGGCAAGCAGGCTTTTATGGGAGAGCAAGAGAAGTTGGATGTACATGAGAAATCTAAGGCAGACAAGATGAAAGAAGGGTGAGAGTTTTAAATTACTCAGTATGGAGAAGCATTATTTACATAGTCGATATGTACTTTGTTTTGTCACTAAATATAGTGGTTTACACTTTTGATTTTATGACTAATAAAGTGCAGATTTTATTTCAACGTCACAAAGGCACTGCTATGTGGTGAATAATTTGATTCAGGTATTTAAGTCACTACTGATTGGTAATTGAATACTTGAATTCTGGGCTACTTTGGGAGGAAGTAGTTAGGATTATTTTCATTTATGTCCTATAATTTATGGTGTGCCAGATTTGCAAATGTGTCTGGAAGAATGACTTTAAAGAAAAAAGCTGGTGCTCTTTAATATCAGATGATTCTACCAAAAAAGATAATGTTTTATGATATTTTTAAAAAAGTGATTTCTGAAAATAGCTAATTCCTGTTGTTTTATGTGTAAATTGCTGTGGGGAGTTGCTCTTCTCCACCTATGATAATAGTGCCTTTTGTCTATAATCTAAATCCCTTATTTATTCATGGATGTTATGGAACTTGAGCCTTGATGTAAGGAAGGATTCTCTGCTGTGCTGGTGCTGACTTGCAGTGATTTTCCCCCTTATCCAGTATTCAGTCACTTTTTTCTTTGTGGGTTGTTTTTATTCTATTGATATAGTCCATATAGCTTATAGTATTTTTTCAGTGTTCAGTTTTATTTTTGATCTTGTGCTTAGTTCTATTCATTATTGAAAATTTTAGTGTCTTTTAACTGCATGTGGATTTGGTGGTGATTTTTTCAGAAACAAAATGGCATTCTCTTACAAGTTTTATATTTTATTGCACAATGATGACAAAGTATTTTTTTAATCATATTTTCTGGAGGAAATGCTTTATAGATTCATAGATTGTTTCAATTTATAGGTCGGATTCTTCTTCTGTATCCTCAGAAAAAGGAGGCCGGCTTCCTACTCCCAAGCTGAGAGAACTTGGTGGAATCCAGAGGACTCATCATGATCTCACTACTCCAGCTGTTGGTAATCAGCAAACACCGTGCAGTTCTTATTTAACCTGCTTTTTCTACATGATAATTTAGTGTAATTGAAACTATCATCTTCTTTCTTTTTCCAGGTGGTGCTGTTTTAGTGTCTCCATCTAAGATGAAGCCTCCAGCCCCAGAACAGAGGAAAAGAATGACCTCTCAGGATTGTTTAGAAACTTCAAAGAATGATTTTACTAAGGTAAATATATTTTGGGGAAAAAAATTCATCTCATCTGTGACTAATTATTGTAGACATGTAATAAATGAATGATAGGTTAAGAATTTAGAGAATCGTGGCTATCATACGAGGGGATGATACCTTTAACCTGCTTTTAGTAAGGCAAAAGTCTTACTAATGCTTCTAACTTTTTTCTGTTAGAAGCATTGCGTTTCTGTTGATACATTTTCAACTTTGTCAGTAGTGACTCAACAGGAAGAGAAAGAAAACAATACTTTTATTGAGCATCTCCTGTGTGGCAGTTGTATTCCAGCTATGTTACAGGCATTGTTTTAGTGCTGGGGATATAGCAGAGAACAAACAGACAAAAATCATGGTCGTCATTGAACTTACGTTCTAGTGGAGGAGAGAGACAAACAAAATAACCAGGTAAAATACACAGTATTTTAGATATTGATTAGTACTAAGGAGAAAAATAAAGCCGCTGAAGTGAACAGGAAGTGGCCAGGGAAGTCCTCAGTGCGAGAGTGGCATGTAAGCAGGATCTGATAAAGGCAAGGGATTGACCTATATGCAGATCTGGGAAGGTCTAGGTGACAAGAACAGCAAGTGCAGATCCCTCAGGTGAAGGGGGTATCTGCCTGTCTGAGGAACAGCTAGGAGATCACTGTAGCTGGAAGAGAGAGAATGAGAGGGATAGCAGTGTTGATAATGGGTTCAGAGACATAATGGGGTGCTAAATTGTGTAGGGCTTTGTAAATCATAGCAAAGATACTGAATTTTTTTCTGTATGCAGTGGGAAGCTATTGGAAAGGCAGAGGAGTGACATAATTTTACTTAGTTTTTTCCCAAGGTCTTTCTGGCAGCTGTGTTGAGAATAGATAGTAGTAGAGCAAGAGCTGGTGCATAAAAACAGTTGGGAGTCACTTACTCTATCCAGGCAAGAGGTGATGGTTGGTTGGACCTTGGTGGTGGCAGTCAAGGTCATATGATAAAGTTCAATTCTGGATATACATGGAAGGTACAGCCAACAAGATTTGCTGATGGGTAAGATCTGGGGTGGGAGAAAGAGAAAAATCAAGGGTGACTCAAGATTTTTGGCCTTAGCAATAAGAATGGAGTTACCATTTAACTGAGTTGGGGAAGATCAAGAATTCCATTCTGGACACACTAAATTTGAGAAGCTTATTTAGACGTACAAGTAGACATGTTGAATAGGGAACTGACTATATAGGTTTGGAGTGTAGAGGAGAAGTTGGGCTATCGGTACAGATTTGAGGCTCTTTACAGCTTAGGTGAATCAGGTATTTAAAGTATTGAGACTGGAGGAAATCATCAAGGGGGTGGGTGTAGACAGAGAAGAATAGTTGCAGACAGGTCTAAGCCCCAGTTTTTTGATATTGGGAAGTTGAGGACTAGTCAGCAAAGGAGACTGAAGGAGAGCAGCCAGTGAGGTGGTGACAAACAGGAGACTGGTATCCTGGAGGTGTCAAGGGGAGGGAGAGTCAATGCTACAGATAGGTCAGTAAGATAGGACAGTTGCTTATTGGATTTAGCAACACGGAGGTCATTGGTGACCTTGATAAAGGGCAGTTTTGGTGGAAGGGAGGAACAAAAGCCTAAGTGCAAGTGAATTCAAGAGGAAAAAGAGGAGAAGAATTGGAGAAAGCTGCCACAGATAATTCTTTGAAGTGTTTCTTTTCCAAGAGGGGAAGCAGAGTAATGCAGGAGTAGTTGGGAGAAGTGAGATCAAGATGGAAGACATAACAGCATGTTTGTATGTGGACAAGAATAATTTTGGAGAGAGAAAAGTTGATGATGCAGGAGTGAGGGGAAAGTTGTTGGAAAGATGCTCTTGAGTAGGAGACAGGGCTTAGGATCTGGCGGAGATATGGAAGGGTTGGCTTTAGACACTGACTGTTTATTTTTACAAGAGGGAAAACTGAACTCATGGGCACTGCTGATGAATGTAGGAAGATGCGATGGCAGCTTTTGTAAAACCTCTTCTTATTGCTTCTTGGTGACGTGTGAAGAAAAATCCTTGCTGAGAATAAGGCTGGGGAAGATGTTGGAGATTTGAGGAAAGTGAAGGCATGGAGTAGTCTTCTCAGAGAGTGGGAGAGTGAGTGGGCCAGGGGAATATGGGATATTTTAGGCCAGTGTTAAGGGGCCATTTTAGGTTGGTGGTCACAAAGTTGGCGGAAGACCAGTCAGGAAGGGTTGTGTGCCTTTCTCCAGCAATGTTTGGCTGCAGAGGTGCAGCATACTTTTATCAAATAGAGAGTTGGATTTACCTAGGGTTTTGAACTTGATAGAGTCAGAGTGTTGCATTTACCTAGGGTTTTCAACTT
This sequence comes from Macaca nemestrina, assembly GCF_043159975.1. NCBI lineage: Eukaryota > Metazoa > Chordata > Mammalia > Primates > Cercopithecidae > Macaca > Macaca nemestrina. Next base: position 65,141,002 of record NC_092134.1, read on the forward strand.
GTCATGAGATTAAGACAAAGTGAGAAAAAGGGGAATGGAGTTAAGGTATATATGAAGAAGGGATTATAATGAGTTGGTGAGAGAAGGACACTGGGACTTGAGAACAGTGCAGAGGTGATAGGATCGGTGGATGGATGGTCTAGGTAAAATAAAAGACTTGTTGGAATTGGGGCACCCTTGGGGATTAGTCTTAAAGTTAGGAAATGGTGGTCAGAAATTTAGATTTGTGGAGAGGTTGCATTTACCAGTAATGACAAGGCTTAACATATAATCGTAGGTGTAAGTGGTTGGAGTAGAATAGAGAACATTCAGAGAAAAGGTTGAAAATCTATAGGGAATGTTGCTGATGGCTGTTTGTGAATTTGAGTACAAAGTAGGAGTTTTCAGGGTTTGGGAACAGGTGGGAGATGGGATCAGAGTACCCTCTACCTCTTAATCCCCAGTGCTTAGAACAAAGCCCAGCTCATAACATGTAACAGATGGAATGAATGTTATTGGAGTGACAGAATATCTAAACTATTTTCTGTTGCTTATGTATACATTGGTTTATTAAAGGAAATGTGACATTAGGAATACAGTCAGAGGACTCATGAGAATCAGATCTTAGTGGACTGTTATACTCCTCCTGAGAAATCCAGGCTGCCATCTGGAAGGTGTGAGCTTTTAAGCAACTGTATACACACAGCTGATTCAGCCAAAATGAGTGACTAATCCATATTTGCAATTGGATTTATATGTATTATTTTCACTTACTGTGGAATTAATTTATTGAGTAATCTAAGTAGAATAATATCATTCCTCAGAATGTTAATGCCAATCTCTCTCGCACTGTGCGTACTATACACTTTTAACATTTTAATTACCAACTCCTCTAAAATAAGCAAGTTTCTGGCCTGGCATGGTAGCTCATGCTTGTAATCCCAGCACTTTGGGAGGCCGAGGTGGGCGGATCACATGAAGCCAGGAGTTCAAGACCAGCCTGGCCAACATGGGGAAACCTTGTCCTTACTAAAAATACAAAAATTAGCTGGGTGTGGTGGCAGACGCCTGTAATCCCAGCCACTTGGGAGACTGAGGCACAAGAATCACTTCAACCCAGGAGGTGGAGGTTGGAGTGAGCTGAGATCACACCACTGCACTCCAGCCTGAGACAGAGTGAGACTGTCTCCAAACCAATAAATACATACATATGTACATACGTACACAAGTTTATTATTGACAACTTGATTGGATATCCTTCCATGTGAATTTTCCGTGACCAGCACTACCAGGGACTATACCTGGAGCTAGCTAGATTTGGTTATTTCCCAGTGTCTACCCCTTAGTTACTGGTAGGCAGAGGAGTCACTAAACTTTGATATACACCATCAGTTTTTCCCCTTATATTCTCTTATAGAAGCATTGATAATAAATTACATTATTATGTATAAAATTAAACCTGTAGGTCATTCAATTTCCAATAAATTATCAGTATGTACCAAAACTTTAGGGTAGAATTCTCATATTGGTTTGATCATCAGGAAGCATTTTCAAATCTTAAAATTATATTAAAAACCCAAGTGTGGATTTGCTCACTTCATTCATTTAGCAGATTTACCCATATGCTGTGGCAATGATAATGGATAGAAACAGATGTGGTACATAATCTTAGGAAGCCTACAGTCTGGTAAGGGAGATACATGTTAATCACACACAAAAAAAGTGAAATTAAAACTAATAAGAGTTTCAGAATAAAAGTATTTAGCGCTATTCTGGAAGGAATTGGCCTAATCATGGAGATGAGAAACCTTCTTGGAAGTCAATGATGCTCCTTTGAAAAAGTCATAACTGAGGTAAGATAAAGGAGAAGAGGAAGCACTAACCAGGAAAAGAGGATGGGGAGCATAGCATATGCCAAGATCTTGTGGAGAGAAAGAAGGCAGAGTTTGAGGAAACAAAGACCAATACAGTGTGTGGCAGGGAGTCTGGTGCAACATGAAGCTGGAAAACATAGCACCATAGGGATTTCTGTCATTATCTCAAGAGCAATGGGAAGCCATTGAAATATTTTAAGTATGGGAATTGTGATGGATATATGTTTTCAAAATCTGTCTGGCTGCCATAGGAGGCAAGAGTAGACTGAATGCCCTTAAAAGGCCATTGTAGTAGTCCACGTAGGAGGTGTTGGTAGCTTGGATGAAGGAGGGGAGAAATAGAAGTGGATGAAACTGCACAATTGTGTAAGGGGAACAATATTAAGGCTTGATGCTGGGTTGGATAATGGGGGATGAGAGACAGGGATGCCTGCTAAGTTTCTGGCTTGCTCAACAAGATTGATGGAGGTACCATGCACTGAGCAAGAGAACTGTGGACAAGGAACCTCTTTGGAGGGGAGTTTTATTTTCATTCATTCAATTCAATATTTAATAGGCTCTTCACAAGTGCCAGGCACTGTTCTGGGATCTGAGGATTCATTAATAAGTCAAAATCCCTGCCTCCATGAAGCTTACATTTTCATTGGGAGGAATAGACAATTTTTAAAGAAAATAATTTCACATAGTAGTAAGCACTGTGAATTAAATAAAACTACAGATCTCTAAGGGATGGGTAAGACTGCTTTAGTTTGGGCCATCAGGACAGGCACCTCTAAGGAGATGACATTTTAACTGAGACCTGACTGATGAGGAAGGTGCCCATGCAGATACCTGGGGCAGAGAATGTTTTCCAGTTAGAAAGAACAGGGGCCGGGTGCAGTGGCTCACGCCTGTAATCCCAGCACTTTGGGAGGCCAAGGCAGGCGGATCACTTGAGGTCAGGAGTTCGACATCAGCCTGGCCAACACAGTGAAACCCTGTCTCTACTAAAATTACAAATATTAGCTGGACATGGTGGCGCGTGCCTGTAGTCCCAGCTACTTGGGAAGCTGAGGCATGAGAATTACCTGAACCCGGGAGGCCGAGGTTGTAGTGAGCCGAGATCGCGCCACTGCAGTCCAGCCTGGGCGACAGAGTGAGACTCTGTCTCAAAAAAAAAGAAAGAAAGAAAGAACAGGAAGTGCAAGTGTTCTTCCCTAGGGCAAGAACCTAGAGAGATTAAGAATGTGGCTGGAGCCTGGAGGGGGAAGGGGAGAGGGCAAGAAATGAGATTAGAAAGGGAGGCCTAGTAAGGATCTTAGTAGTTCTTCTTCTTATTATTTTTTTAAGTTTAATTTTATATTCACTTTTTTTCTTTTTTTTTTTTGGAAACAGGGTCTCGCTTTGTTGACCAAGCTGGAGTATAGTGGCGTGATCTTGGCTCATTGCAACCTCTGCTTTCCAGGCTCAAGCAGTTCTCATGCCTCAGACTCCCAAGTAGCTGGGACTGCAGGCCCCTGCCGCCACATCTGACTAATTTTTGTGTTTTTAGTAGAGATGTGGTTTTGCCATGTTGGCCAGGCTGGTCTTGAACTCCTGGCCTCAAGTGATCCACCTGCCTTGGCCTCCCAGAATGCTGGGATTACAGGTTACAGCCACCATATCTGGCCCATTTTTTGCTTTTGGAGACAAGGTCTTGCTGTGTTGCCCAGGCCAGAGTGCAGTGGTGCGATCATTGCTCATTGTAGCCTCAACTTCCTGGGCTTAGGCAATCCTCGCACCTCAGCCTCCTGAGTAGCTGGGACCACAGACATGTGCCACTATGCCTGGCTAATTTTTGAAAAAAAGTTTTTGTAGACTTGGGGTCTCACTGTGTTGTCACACTGTTCTCAAACTCCCGGGCTCAAGCAGTCCTCCCTTCTTGGCCTCCCAAAGTGGTAGGATTACAGGCTTGAGCCACTGTGCCCAGCCTGAATTTTAGTTTAGATTCAGAGGGTTCATGTGCAGGTTTGTTACATTGATATATTGTATAATGCTGGGGTTTGGGCTGTATTGAACCCATCACCCAAATAGTGAACCTTGTACCCAATAGGTAGGTTTTCAGCCCTTGCACCCTTCCCTCTCTTCCCCCTTTTGTAGTTCCTAGTGTCTGTTTCCATCTTTATTGTGTGTACCTATTGTTTAGCTCCCACTTACAAATTAGAATGTTTAGTATTTGACTTTATGTTTCTGTGTTAATTCACTTAGAATAATGGCCTCCAGCTGCATCCAGGTTGTTGCAGTGGACATGATTTCATTCTTTTTTATGGCTGCACAGTATTCTATGGTGTGTATATGTACCACATTTTCTTTACCCAATCCACTGTTGATGGGCACCTAGGCTGATTCCATGAGTTTGCTAATGTGAATAGTGCTGGAATAAACCTATAAGTGCAGATCTTTTTCACAGAATGATTTCCTTTGGGTAGATACCCAGTAGTGAGATTGCTGGGTTGAATGGTAGTCCTAGTTTTAGTTGTTTGAGAAATTTTCATATTGCTTTCCACAGGGGTTGCATTTCCTTTTCTCTGCAGCCTTGCCAACATCTGTTGTTTTTTGACTTTTTGATAATAACCATTCTGACTGGTGTGAGGTGATATCTCATTATGGTTTTGATTTACAACTCTCTGGTGATTAGTGATGTTGAGCATTTTTTCATGTTTGTTGGCTGCTTTGTCTTAAGAAGTGTCTGTTCATGTCCTTTGCCCACTTTTTAATGGAGTTGTTTTTTTCTTGTTAAATTCCGTATAGATTCTGGATATTAGTCCTTTGTCAGATATGTAGTTTGCACTTATTTTCTCCCATTCTGTAAGATGTCTGTTTACTCTGTTGATAGTTTCTTTTGCTGTTCAAATGCTCTGTGGTTTAATTAAGTCCCAATTGCCAATTTGTTTTTGTTGCATTTGTTTTTGAGTACTTAGTCATAAATTCCTTGCCTTAGCCAATGTCCAGAAGAGATTTTTCTAGGGTTTCTTCTAGGATTTTTGTACTTTGAGGTCTTACATTTAAGTCTTTAATCCATCTTGAGTTAATTTTTATATATGGTGAGAGGTAGGGGTCCAATTTCATTCTTCTACATACAGCCAGCCAGTTTTCCCAGCACCATTTATTGAATAGGGTGTCCTTTTTCCATTGTTCATTTTTTTGGTCATCTTTGTTAAAGATCAGATAGCTGTAGGTGTATAGCTTTATTTCTGAGTTCTCTTTTCTGTTCCATTAGTCTATGTGTCTGTTTGTTTACCAGTACTGTGATGTTTTGGTTACTGTAACCTTATAGTATAGTTTGAAGTCAAGTAATGTAATGCCTCCAGCTTTGGTTTTTTTTTTTTTTTTTTTCTCTTAGGATTGCTTTGGACCCTTTTTTTTGCTTCCATATGAATTTTAGAACTGCTTTCTCTAATTCTGTGAAAAATGACATTGGTAATTTGATAGGAATTGCATTGAATCTGTAAGTTACTTTGGGATAGTGTGGCAATTTTAACAATATCGATTCTTCCAATCCATGAGCATGGAACGCTTATCCATTTGTTTATGTCATCTATAATTTCATTCTGCAATGTTTTGTAGTTCATGTGGAGATGAACTCAAGGAGCTAACCTCCTTGGTTAGCTGTGTTCCTAGGTACTTTATTTTTGGGGGGCCATTGTAGCAGGACTGTATCCTTGATTTTGTTCTCAGCTTGAATTATTGGTGTGTAGAAATGCTACTGATTTTTGCACATTAATTTTTGTATCCTGCAACTTTACTGAAGTCATTTATCAGGTCTTTTAGAGGGATTGTTAGGGTTTTTTAGGTTTAGAATCATATCGTGAGTGAACAGAGATAATTTGACTTCCTCTTTTTCTATTTAGATGCCTTTTGTTTCTTTTTATTGCCCGATTGCTCTGGGTAGGACTTTCAGTACTATGTTGAGTAGAGGTGGTGAGAGTGGGCATCCTTGTCTTCTTCTTAGGGGGGATGCTTCCAGCTTTTGCCTATTTAGTATGATACTGGCTGTGGGTTTGTCATAGATGGCTCTTATTATTTTGAGAGGTATGTTCCTTCATTGCCTAGTTTGTTGAGGATTTTTATCATGAAGGGATATTGGACTTTGTCAAATGCTTTTTCCACATGTATTGAGATGATCATATGGTTTTTGTTTTTAATTCTGTTTATGTGCTAAAACTATTCCCCAAAATCAAGGAGAAAGGATTTCTCCTTAACACATTCTATGAAACCAGTATCATCTTGATAACAAAATCTGGCAAGGCCACAACAACAACAAAAAAAGAAAACTTGACCAATATTCCTGATGAACGTAGACACAAAAATCCTCAACAAAATCCAATCAAACTGAATCCAGCAGCACATCAAAAAGATAATTCATCACTATCAAGTGGGGTTTATTCTCTTGGATGTTACTCTAATGTCACTGGGAAACCTCTGGAATATCAGAAGCAACAAAGCAAATAGGATATGTTTCACAGGGTAAATCCAATCACTGTGGCTCCTCAGTGGAGAACTGCCGTACACAGGGCTGACTACAGCCGTGAGACCTATTGGCCTTTTGAGGCTTTAGGCTCAAAAACAGATCACAGAATCAGTTATGTTAAACCTGGGAACCCCATGTCTTTTATTTTACAGGTTTCTTTCAGGTATTTTCAGCAATCGTAAAACCAATTTGACAAAGATCACAAATTTTGTTCATATATATAGAAAAAGGATTATTTGTATTGTCCTAAGTGATACTTGTTTGAAAAAGAAAGCAAGTGGAAGATTTGTGGTTTTATCCTAGATATTGATTTGAAATGTTTATTAGTTGAGACCAGCAGCCCCTAGGCCACTTTGAAGCAATAAGCTCTACAATCACAGACAACGATATCTAAGTTTAGAAAGCAATGTTTTGAATGTTACATTGATAGAATCAAAGATAATAAGATAACAATTACAAGAAATAATCAGGAAAGTTTGGAACTGTATTTGATTTTACTGGTTTGCCTTCTTTTGCTTTTAATTTAATTTAATTTTTTTTTTTTTTTTTAAATAAATAGAGATGGGGTCTTGCTATGTTAACCAGGCTTGTCTTAAACTCCTGGCCTAAAGTGATCCTCCCATCTCGGCCTCCCAAAGTGCTAGGATTACAGGCATGAGCCACTGCATCTGGACTATTTTTATTTTTATTTTTTGAGACAGTCTCTCTCTGTTTAATACAGTGATGCGATCATGGCTCACTGCAATCTCTGCCTCACCAGCTCAAGCAATTCTTGTGCCTCAGCCACCCAAGTATCTGGGATTACAGGTGTGCACCACCACACCTGGCTAATTTTTGTATTCTTAGTAGAGATGGGTTTCACCCTGTTGGCCAGGCTGATCTTGAACTCCTGGCCTGAAATGATCCTCCCACCTTGGCCTCCCAAATTGCTAGGATTACAGGTGTGAGCCATTGTGTCCAGCTAGCTGCCTTTTTTTAAAAAGTAAAATTGTTAGTGACTTTTAGGACAGTGATACATAGTCATTGTGGAAAACAGCAAATACTGACCAAACTAAAAAAGTAGGTAAGTATCTCAATGTACTGTTCAGGGACATCCACTGTTAAATTTTTGAGGTATTTAGGTATATATGTGTTAGAATATTTGGTTATTTATTTATCATACTGTAGAAAGGTTTTATAATCTATTTTTAGTGCTGTTGTGAACATATTTTCACATCATGAAATATTCATAATCTTATTTTTATGGAGATGTGCAATCTATAGTTACACCATAGTTTTTAAAAACCGGATGCTTATTGTTAAAATCTAATTTTTATTCAGATTTCTATTGTTATTTCTTAATCTGTTTGAAGAAATACTGTAAAGAAATCCATCCATAGCTACATTTTTCTTTATATTATTTTGTGTTTGTGACTACTCCCCAAGTATTATTGTGTAGTCAAAGAACACAAAATTGTAAGGCTTCTGCTATGTTTTGCCAGTCCCCCCAGAATGATTGTACTCCCAATAGCAGTCTATGAGATTGCCAATTTCTCTACATCCTTGTCAGCTCTGGTATCATTGTTCTTTTAAAAATTAATTTTTGAAATTTGGTACGTGAAAAATTAATATCTGAATGCTTTCATTTCATAGTTGATATTTAGTAAGGTAGAATACGTTTTGTTTGTGATTTGTGTGTACAGTATATGAATTGCTTATTCATACCCTTTTTCTACTTTTAATTGGGTTTATATTTTTCTTGCTGCTTTTAAAGAAATACTTATGTAGCAATGATAATTCATTGTCAATCATAAAAGTTGTATATTTTTCCAAGTTCTGCGTTTTTCTTTTAATTTATAAAACGTCTACGTATTTTGTTTATATAGCCAAGTCTGTTCGTCTGTATCATATTTTCCCCATATAGAGGTTGCATAAATTCTCTCTTATTTTTCCTTCTGCTTTTTGGTTATATTTTTTTGCATTTAAATGTTTGGCTTATTTATTTACATATCTACACATAGGCATCTTTTTTTTTTTTTTCTTTTTTGTCGTTTAGAAAGAAAGTCGTGCTGTATCCCTACTGACTTCTCCAGCTGCTGGTATAAAAACAGTTGATCCTCTGCCTTTGCGGGAAGATTCCGAAGACAATATCCCCAGATTTACTGAGGCAACTCTTCCAGTTTCAAAAATTCCAGAATACCCAACAAATCCCCCTGGACAGTCGCCTTCTCCACCGCATGTTCCATCCTACTGGCATCCCTCTCGTCGAATTCAGGGCTCTCTTAGAGATCCAGAGTTTCAGCACAATGGTAATTATTTTGGTTTCAATTTTTTGTCTTTTAAAATAAAATGTTATACTGATAGGTACAAAGGCTAAGAATGCACTTTATATTAATAAATCAGTTATTTAGTATTTTTGGTTAATGTATTAATAAGATTTCTTTAAATAGGAAAAATCCCTCTTTGGGACCAATTGTGCTGCACCTAAGTTCACTTTTTGCTGTTGTATATGTGTGAGATATCTCTCAAGTTCTTATTCATACACAGAGGGAATCCACTAGATAGATGCCAGTAGCACCTCTTCTCTGGATGTGACAACCAAAAATGTCTCCAGACATTGCCAAATGTTGCCTGGGTGTAGAATTCACGGTCAGAAATGACTTTCCTTCAGTTTTAGTAGGCATCGCTCAGCTCTTTTCTAGCTGTCATCGTTAATGTTAAGAAGTCAGATGCTGCTTTTATTCCAGATTTTCTATATGTGGTGTTTTCTTTCTGGCAGCTTTTGAGATCTTCTCTTCATATCTAATGTTCTGAAATTTTGTGATGTGCCTCTGAGAGAGTATTTTTTTTAAAATCATTTTTCTGGTACTCCATAGATCTTTCAATCTGGAAAATTCTTACTTGTGGAACATTTTCTTGAATTATTCAGTCAAAAATTTCCTCTCCTGGCCAGACACAGTGGCTAACGTTTGTAATCCCAGCGCTTTGGGAAGCCAAGGCAGGCGGATCACTTGAGGCCAGGAATTTAAGACCAGCCTGGGCCACATGATGAAACCCTGTCTCTACTACAAAAAAATTAGCTGGGTGTCATGGTGCATGCCTGTAATTCCAGCTCCTTGGGAGGCTGAGGCATGAGAATTGCTTAAGTCTGGGAAGCAAAAAAAAAAAAAAAAAAAAATTCTCTCTTTTCTCTGTTTCCTCTTTCTAGGGCTCCTATTCAGATATTGGACATGATTTTATTTTTTATCTTACCTCTCCTATTTTCCATCTTTGTCTTTAAATTTGAAAGGTTACTAATTTTTATCTTCTATCTTTTCTGCTTTAAAAAATTTTTATTTCAATTGCTTTTGGGGTACAGGTAGTTTTGGTTACATGGATGTATTCTGTAGTGGTGAATTCTGGATTTTAATGCAACTGTTACCCAAGCAGTGTACACTGTACCCAATATGTAGACTTTTATCCCTCCCCCCACCCCAAGTCCCCACAGTCTGTTATATCACTTTCTATGTCTTTGTGTCCTTATAGCTTAGCTCCCACTTATAAGTGAGAACATGCAGTATTTAGTTTTTCATTCCTGAGTTACTTCATTTAGAATAATGACCTCCACCTCCATCTTAATTGCTGCAAAAGACATTATTCCATTCCTTTTAATGGTGGATTAGTATTTCATGGTGTTTGTTCCTGTTTCTCTAGTTCCTTGAGGTGTGATACTAGGTTGTCAGTTTGTGCTCTTTCAGACTTTTTAAGGTAGGCATTTAATGCTATAAACTTTCCACTTAGCATTGCTTTTGCTGTATCCCAGAGGTTTTGATAACTTGTGTCACTGTTATTCATTTCAAAGAATTTTTGAATTTCCATCTTGATTTCATTGTTAACCCCCAAATCATTCAAGAGCAGATTATTTAATTTCCATGTATTTGTATAGTTTTGAGGGTTCCTTTTGGAGTTGATTTCTAGTTTCATTCCACTATGGTCTGAGAAGATAGTTGGTATGATTTTCTTAAATTTATTGAGGCTTGTTTTGTGGCCTGTCATGTGGTCTATTTTGGAAAATGTTCCATGTGAAATGATGAGAAGAATGTATATTCTACAATTGTTGGGTAGAATGTTTTGTAAATATCTGTTAAGTCCATTTGTTCTACACTATTTAAGTCCATTGTTTCTTTGTTGACTTTCTGTCTTAATGATCTGTCTAGTGCTGTCAGTGGAGTATTGAAGTCCCTCTCTATTATTATGTTGCTGTCTACTTCATTTCTTAGGTCTAGTAGTAATTGTTTTATGAATGTGGGAACTTCAGTGTTAGGTGCATATAAATTTAGGACTGACTGTAATATCTTCTTATAGGATTGACCTTTTTATCGTTATATGATGACCTTTGTCTTTTTTTAGATAGTTGTTGCTTTAAAGTCTGTTTTGCCTGATATAAGACTCCTGCTTGCTTTTGGTTTCCATTTGCATGGAATATCTTTTCCTACCCCTTTACCTTGAGTTTATATGAATCTTTGTGCATTAGATATTTGGTTTGTGCTTTTTAATCCATTCTGCCATTCCATATCTTTTAAGTGGAGCATTTAGGCCATTTACGTTCATGTTAATACTGAGATGTGAGGTACTGTTCTATTCACTATGTTAGTTGTTACTTAGATACTTTGTTTTTTCCGTTGTATTGTTTTATAGGCCCTGTGAGTTTTAAGCTTTCAGGAGGTTCTGTTTTGTTGCATGTCAAGCTTTTGTTTCAAAATTTAGAACTCCTGCTTAGCATTTCTTGTAGTGCTGGTCTGGTAGTGACAATTTCCTCAGCATTTGTTTGTCTGAAAAATACTTTATTTCTCCTTCATTTATGAAACTTAGTTTTGCTAAACTAACAAAATTCTTGACTGATAGGTATTCTGTTTAAGGAGGCTAAAGATAGGACCCCAATGCCTTCTGCCTTGTAAGGTTTCTGCTGAGAAGTCTGTTGTTAGTCTGATAGTTTTTCTTTTGTAAGTTGCCTGATGCTTTTTGCCTCACAACTGTTAGAATTCTTTCCTTCATGTTGACTTTAGATAACCTGATAAATATGTGCCTTGGTGGTGATCTTTTTGCAGTGAAGTTCCTAAGAGTTCATTGAGCTTCTTGTATTTGGATATTTAAATCTCTAGCAAGGCCAGGGAAATTGTCCTCAATTATTCTCTCAAATGAATTTTCCAAACTTTTAGCCTTTTCTTCTCCCTCAGTATCACCATTTATTCTTAAGTTTGGTTGTTTACATAATCCCATATTTCCTGGAGACTTTGTTCATTTCATTTGATTCTTTTTTCTTTATTTTTGTTTGATTGGGTTAATTTGAAAGCCCTGTCTTTGAGCTCTGAAATTATTTTTTCTGCTTTTTTTCCCCCTTGGACCTGGCATGTAGCTATCTTCTACTTGTTCTAGTCTATTTTTGAAACTTTCCACTGCATTTTGTATTTCTCTAAGTGTGTTTTTTATTTTCAAATGTTCTGATTGGGTTTTCTTTATGATATCTCTCTGGAAAATTTTTCATTCATATCCTGACTTTTAAAAAATTTATTTATGTTGGTTTTCACCCTTCTCTGGTAGCTCCTTGGGTAGCTTAATAATCAGCCTTCTGAATTTGTTATCTGGTATTTCAAAGATTTCATCTTGGTTTGAATCAATTACTGGAGAGCCAGTGTGATCTTTTGAGGGTACTACAGAACCCTGTTTTGTCATATTACTAGAATTACTTTCTGGTTCCTTTTTTGGGTGCACTATTCTAATTGTCCTCAAATTTATTTTTTATTTGACTATGTGTGTTTTAAAAAAAAATTTTTCCCCTCTTAAGAATGTGACTTTAATGATTATAATTTGTTATAGTTTAATTTGGTTCTTGGTGCTTTTACGGGTGAAGAGTCTTTATAAGTTCTTTGGTTATAGAGAGTCTTTGTATGATGGCTTCCTCAGATGCTGGTTGTAGTAGCTGTGTACTCAGTGTGTCGGCGAGTTCACTGTCTTCTGTGGGGCTGGAATGGCGGAGATCTCTTGAAGCTTATGTCATTCCCCTGTGGTTTGTACTTCTTTATTTATTTAATTTTTCTCCAGTATTTACTGAGTTGATAGTTCAGGCTTCAGGCCATTAGGGGAGGTGTCCCTGGGTAGGAACTTATTGTAGCTAAGGCAGGTGGGTGAATGCAATACCCACTGGTGGGCACAGGTCCTAGCCTTGACGAAGGTGGCTGGTGGAGCACTCAGATGCAAGGAGGTCTTATCAGGCTGAAGGGTGAGAGCCACCTCAGCTTCCCTGCCAGGCCAGCAGGAAAGCTATCCACCTCGTAGCCTCATTCATGTCCCAGTGTCCCAGCTATTCAGATCAGACAGGCACCTCTTTTTGTCTGTAGGAATGTTGATGTTCCAAGTGGATAGGAATTGTGACTCTGCCTCTCATGCAAACCTGCATCTGGGGAGTGCTTCTCCTGTAGGCGAGCAGTCACCCTAAAGTGTTCCAGGAAGGCTGTCTATAGGCACACCCAGTACCGAGTCCTGTGGGAGAAGCCCCAGCTGTGTCTGCAGTGGTGGACAAGGGGAAAGAAGACCCCTTCTCCAAGACCCTTCATGAGCACTAAGGCTGTCTGACTGTTGGGGAGATGGGGTAGACTCCCTACTGAGCCTAGCAGTGTAGTTGTGTCTCTGCTGAAAGAAACTTCCCACCAGTGGAAAGATCTGGAACTCCTGAGATTCCTTGGTTGTAGATAGGCTTAGGGTGCTGGCTTTTTTGCATGTTGGTTATAATAGTAGTGAACTTGTCATGTAGACGGATTCAGGACCACTGGTTAGCTAGGGTGTTACAGGCAGTGGTGATAGCTGAGGTCAGGCCCTGGTTTTCTCCATTCTGGGCACAGCATTATTCTACCTAGAGATGGTATAATGGACTGTGTCAGTTGGCCTCTAAACAGGAGGTGCTGCTTGCGAAAGAGCTGCAGTAGTAGCAGTGGTATTTGAGCTTGCCCTATGTTGCCCAGGGGAGGTATTCTGGCTTCTCACACCTGGGCAGGGTTATAAAACTCCCCAAAGTTTATGTCCTTTGTGTTAAGCTGTGGAGGGGTACAGCCAGGCAGGGGATGGGTTAACTGGGTCTGCTCTTTGACTCTCCACGTGCCATCTGTTAGTTTTTTAAAAAGATTTTTACTTTTTTTAATTTCTAAGAATTTTTTAAACATTGCATATTCCTTTTATACAGCATCCCATTCTTATTTCATGAATGTTTTATCTCTTTGAAGAGGTAAATGATACATATAATGCCTGTTTTGACTATAGTACCCCTGCCCACAGTTGAACCTGGTATTCTTCAGTCAAAGTAGCTCTGGTAAACTTTTAGAGACGAATCTTCCATGTCTCTTTTGAGAAAGAGGGAACTACCCAGCTGTGCAAGTTTAAAGGAGGACCTAGCATATTAACTATTTTTGTAAAAGGATTTTTAGTCAGTTTCCTAGTTCAGTCTTCCATTCACTCCAACTTTCAGTGGTACTCAATACTCCCAAACCCAGAGCCATCGGGGAACAAGTTGGTTGTTCTTGGTTTCACTCTTCTGCTGGCTTAAAATTCCACTTACTTGGGTATAGTTATACATACACTCACTACCCTTCCATTTGCTTTCCGTGTTCCAAAAAGTTTCTTGGTGTCTTATTTGCTCCCATTCTCTTTGTCCTATGAGTTTGTTGTTCTTGTAAATGTGTGTATTTAATTTACCATCTCTAATCAGAAGCCTACTACATTTCTTTAAAGTTAGAATAGATCAATATTATCATTGGAAAGAATATTAGGAAGTTATCCATAGTTTGTTTACGTGCTTGCTAAGTGCATTATGAATTATGAATGGCCCTTTTATGGTAATTTCTTCAACCTTTACTCACATGTAGGTTTGAAAATTAATAAAATTTCTGACAGCCTACTTTTGCTAACAGTGTAGAATATAATTGAGATAAGCTGTTCAGTGGCTTTTAAAGGATAATTTCTTCTGCCTTTTTTTTTTAAGTGGGAAAAGCAAGGATGAACAATTCGCAGTTACCTCAGCATGAAGCCTTTAATGATGAAGGTATTTCAATAGTCACATAACATAAAAGTTTGAGTTCTAGTCTATGATACAGCTTATGAAGTACTTCCACAGATTTTTCCTTAGATCCTTGAAACCCTGTGCGGGAGAGGGGGTGAAATTACCCCCATTTACAAATGAATAAGCTGAGAGTAAACTGGTAAAATATTGTTCTAGGGCAAACATAGTAAGAGATTGTGCCCAGCGTCACAGCTGAGGTCAGTGTTCTTTCTCTTTTTCCACCTTGTCTAGCTGGGGGCTCAGGAATTTGGCGTAGCGTTACATCCATCTTTTAAAAAAATGCCTTGGGAGGCCGAGGTGGGTAGATCACGAGGTCAGGAGATCAAGACCATCCTGGCTAACATGGTGAAACCCTGTCTCTACTAAAAAATACAAAAAAATTAGCCGGGCGTGGTGGCGGGCGCCTGTAGTCCCAGCTACTTGGGAGGCTGAGGCAGGAGAATGGTGTGAACCCAGGAGGCGGAGCTTGTGATGAGCCGAGATCGCGCCACTGCACTCCAGCCTGGGCGACAGAGCGAGACTCCATCTCAAAAAAAAAAAAAAAGCTTATATATTTTTGTCAATTTTCAATGGTCAAACAAATACATGATTAGAGAAAATTGACATTTTTCTTCTTTGTAGTTTTGTTTTGTTTTTTTTTTGAGACAGAGTCTCGCTCTGTCGCCAGGCTGGAGTGCGTGGCGCGATCTCGGCTCACTCTGCCTCCCAGGTTCAAGCAATTCTCCTGCCTCAGCCCTCCCAAGTAGCTGGGATTACAGGCACCTGTCACCACACGCGGCTAATTTTTGTATTTTTACTAGAGATGGGGTTTCACCATGTTGGCCAGGATGGTCTCAAACTCCTGACCTCGTGATCGCCTGCCTTGGCCTCCCAAAGTGCTGGGATTACAGACATGAGCCACCACGCTTGGCCTTTTGTAGTTTTTATTCTGACATTTATTTGCTTATAATAGTGGCAGGAGGAACTTGAATTCAATATGAATAATTGAATCACTATTTTAATTCATCCTAAGTAGTATGGAATTATTGAACTTATAAATTTTGAATTGGAAGTAAATTTAAATTTCATACTCTGTGTCATATATTAAAGACTTTGCGTTTAGCAGGTTTAGGACTTTTTGTTATAATTCATTGTGCTAGAAATCAAGTTGTATGTTTTGAAATGCAAATGTCTGGCAACTTTGAATCCAGTCCTGTTTTCTTTCTAATGGAAGAATAGTGTCTATATATAACCTTATAAAACACTTGCTTACTCAGAATGAGGAATTTCAGTACTAATGAAGGGTAGCATATTAAAGTCAAACATTATTTCTACATTTAGTGAGATTATTTTAGAAATGTGATGTAAATACCATGTTAAGGTATGGCATTTTGTTTTTAAAAAGTTTAGAAAAGCTTTTTGATCTGAATAGCTGTGCTTTTTAAAGTAGGATAAAACGGTATTATGATGAATTATTTTCAAGTAATACGGAAATCATAGGCCATGTGCTTTGTTAATGACAGGATTTCAGGAAGGAAAAAAATTTAACGTTAAATTTTAACATTAAAAGGTTTGATTTCTATTCATGATAAACCTGTAAAACTACTGTCAGGTATCAGGAGAATATTAATATCTTACATTTCAGTAGATTGCTTTTTTTTTCCTGACTGACTTGACATTGATACACAGTTTGATGCTTTTAATTTTCTGTTATATAAAACATAATATTTATTTAATAGATATTTTTGACACTGAATATAATCTTGGGATTTTTTCATTGCAGATGAGGACAGATTGTCTGAGATTTCTGCTCGCTCTGCAGCTTCTAGTCTCCGGGCTTTTCAGACTCTGGCACGAGCTAAGAAAAGGAAGGAGGATTTCTGGGGTAAAACATAAACCTAGTTGAGTTGCCTTTATCTAAGGAAACATTGGCATAATTTTTCTTTATTGCTTACTGTGTTAAAATTTTGAGTGTTTGAAATTTTTCCTAACATTTTCTAGTTTGAAATATTTAATTTCCAATAGAACGGTTTACTTGGAAATTTTTAACATAGGCTTATACAAATTTAACTTTTAACGAATTCTTTTTACATCTATCCCAGAGTACAAAGACATAGATTATTGAATTCTTTACATGTTGTAACTTTTGTAATAGGTGTCATGGATAGATTTTCACCTATCCAGAGAATATTCTAAAAAGATAAACAAAGTGAAGTAAAAGTTAAGATCCCAGTGTGAAGTATGTATTTCCCTAAGATTTGATATATGTATCTTTATAATTGATGATGTTGTAAAATGAATTTGTTGTTCCTTTAACCTTTGCTGTAGTGTTTCTTTTTATTTTAGTTCCTTCTATTCGTGTTTGCAGTGTTAAGATAATTGTACTTTGAAAACACCAGCTGTATATATTTTTCTTATGTAACAAAGTTGGCTGAAAGATATGTATATTTTTGATCTTTGAGTGTATTCTATTTGTGTAAGGACTTTGGCTTACATTTGAATAATGTCTAGATTTTGAAAAATTACCTGTATAATGGAGAATTAAAATTCGGAAGACATTTTGAAATAAAAATTGATCAAGTGTGTTTGGCTTCTCCAGAAAGTTATTACATGGAACAAATAATTATCTTTTAGAAGAATTCTACTCATAACAGGTTAATGAAAAGATATACTTGTTTTGCAGCTGTCAGAATGGAATGGAGCCAAGTCTATGATATTTTCACACAAATGTAGGACAAAGAATTTCCAAGGCAGACTCATTTACAGAAATTTAACACAAAACTTTTTTACTGTATTTCTTCACTCACAGGACATGTTCTGTTGTCTTACTGTTTATCTTGCAAATCATGATAAATTTAAGTTTCTAAAAATACAGATTTTACAACTACGTTACGTAAAATTTTTACATAATACATAGAAAGTACTGAAGCTAAAATATACAGAATATTCATGCTTATTGATTAGAAAACAAGTGAACAATCTCTTCTAAAGTGATAATTTGGTCAAAAGTGCATTTGCAAATCATTGGTTCACAATAAGTTTGTTAAAGATCCTACATTATCATGAGGTTTTAAAGAACTGTAGGCATACAAATATTTGCCTATCTTCCACTGACCTTTAAACTAGTTTGTTCATTAAAGGCTACTAAGGCATTAAATATGAAAATAAAAGTTTGAAATTAGAGTATAACTGGACTTTAGATCACAAATTGGCTTCTATACATATGTGCACTGAGGCATGTTAATTGTAAAATAGGTTTGGAACTTATCTCTCTAGACAATAGATATATCATTGTCCTCTTCCTCAAAGGTTGATTAGTCTAGTTGGTTAGGACAGAGTTTTCAATGGCTGACCACTGATATATGGTAAATAAGTTCGAAATTAGAGCTAGCTTGCAGGGGATTTTGCGTAACTCAGTCTATTTTATCTAAGCTATAGACGTAAAATCTGGGTACACCCATTAGAGTGATCAAACCACATGAACTTGATCTATCAGGTGTTAGATGGATTAGGATATAGTTCTCATGGGGACAAGGTCATGACCCCAGTCTCCATGCAACAATTTAGCTCTGCAGTTATTGATTGCTTCTGTTAAAAACCCTATTCAGTGGCCCAGGGGAGAGAACAGTGTTGAGGGCCCAGTAGAGTTTTATTGCTTACACTAAGGGCAACTCAGAAGACATGCATTTGAGTTGGTGAGTAGTCTTTGTTACATGATAACTGCCTCTTGAGATTTGCTAGTATTCAGGAGCTGGGATTGCTAATTCAAATTTTTATTAGTTTTATTAAGGCATACTTTATAATAACTGCAATTGTTAAAAATTAGAGCTTAATGAGTTTGAATAGATGTACACATCTGTGAAACTAACACAATCATGATACATTATATTTCCATCACCCCAAAAGTTTCTTCATGTTCTTTTGCAGTCAGTCTGTCCTTCCACCCCTGGTCCCCAAGGCAACCAATAATCTGCTTTCCGTTGGTATAAATTAGTTTACAGGAATTTTATATAAATGGAGCCATCCTTTATGCCTGACTTTTATTCAGCATAATATTTTTGAGAGTCATCCATGTTTTGGTGTGCATGTTGCCTCTTAATTTATTCACTTGCTGGTGGACTTTGGGGTTGTTTTCCGTTTGGGATTGTAATGAATAAAACTGCTATCAGTATTGGTGTGCAAATCTTTGTGTAGATATGTGCTTTTATTTCTCTGCAGAATATCCAGGTAATTCAATTTTTATTCACCTTGAATATAACTGCTGCTTTGAGTATACAGTATATACCCAAATAAATATAAACTGGTAGCTTGATCTTTTTGTCTAAATTAATATCTCACAAGCCACACTGGGGAGCCAACCGCAGAACTGCAATGGGAAGTTTTTCTAAAGTGCATACACCTACCTACCTGCTCTTTTCCCTGCGCCTCCCGGTCTTCACCCCAGGTGTTGAGATTCTCAGTGTATCCATGTTTGAGAGCCCTTGTAAAAATGCACCAAAACACATACATGGGAGGTTTCGCACGTTAACTTCTGGTCTCATCTCTAGATCCCCATGGAATTCTGAACTTCAAGTTAACCCTTGAAGGATGGTTTTGACGATTAAGGATAAATAACATGATAAATATGCTTGGTACATAGGAGGAAATGTTGCCAAGAGATTTAGTATAAATATCCTCATTTTACAGATGGGAAAACAGACTTAGCTGAAATAACTGGCCCAAGATCTCAAGGCTGGTGAATTAAATCTAGGTCTCCTTACTCGAAATCCACCCACACTAACTCCTTTGAAGTGTGTATGCTAAAATTGCAAGTCCCTCTGTGATTCAATTCTCTCTCTGGTTGATTCATTTGTGAGTTAATTTTCCACTTTGCCTTCTTGGAAGATAAATGTCTACCTTTTTAGTCGGGAAAGAGAGTATGTGAGCATTGAATTTTTGTACAAATGGATTCAACCAGAATGAAAGCAAATTAATATTCAAAGCAAGCTTGTTCTTATGTAGAGCAGCGGTGAGGTTGGCTACTTAGGGAGCTCAAGGATGGATTATATATTTTTGTTATAATTGTGCATGCACATATCAGACATCCAGAAAATATCCTGACTTCTAGAAGTTTACCAAAGGAACAAATAATGTAAAGTGGTAGATGATCCCAGAATGGTTTTGGAATATGTTTTTGTTACTTTTACATCTGATGGTGGTAGTCATGTTAGGGTGCTCAGAGCCCAGTCTGTCAAACCACCATCACTCAGTTTCCCAAGGTGATTCTGCTGACAGAGACTACTCCAGGCCAAACAACAGTCTGTGTCATTGGACTAGCTAGGGTTGTGCACCAATGGGTCTGGTCACATGGGGTCTCTGAGAAGCCAACTTGCCCCATGAGCTTAACTCACGGACTAAAAGCAGGCTACTGATCTCTTCAGCTCCATGCTGATGAACTTTCTTGCTAATGTTGACTCTGCAATCTAACCATATGTGTCTTTCTACCATGGCAAGTGGAGGCACAGAAAGACCCAGCCCTTTGCTCTCAGGCTTAGAGCCAAGCTTCTTTAAATCCTATGTCATGTTTCATTCCCACCCTACAGCTCTCATACAGGAGGCAGCTCCCCATCCTGCGACTCCTGCCACGTGGCAGGTAAGAGCAAAGGAACAGTCATCTTAAAGATGGCATCCATTTCTCTTCTACGAAGTGCTCTACCCGCTAGTCTCCATCCGTGGTTTCATTCTGCCCTATATCCATATAAAGCATATCTGGAAATTGAGAAATGAGGACTTGGGGGACACTAAGCCACCTTTGGAAATCAGAGCATGAGGCCAACAGGTAGGGTAATGTTTGGGGAGTTTACACCAATTCAAACCACGTAATGGACAATTTAGATAATGCTGGGAAATTGTTCAGTTTCTCCCCTTTACAGTCTACATGCCAGTATTATGCTGGAGCTGACTCATGGCCAATCATTAA
Source organism: Macaca nemestrina (assembly GCF_043159975.1). Taxonomy (NCBI): domain Eukaryota; kingdom Metazoa; phylum Chordata; class Mammalia; order Primates; family Cercopithecidae; genus Macaca; species Macaca nemestrina. The sequence continues at coordinate 65,161,350 of NC_092134.1, forward strand.
ATTTTCAAGAATGTTGTGAGCAAGTTGTTAAAGTTATCACTAGTTTGAAATTGGCCATGGTGGGAGCATTTACACCACTGAAATCAACCGATGCCGTGAATTAGGGCTTCTCCCATTTACTGCGAGGTGGTTTACAAGCCCACCACTAGTTACTACCTTAGTCTCTTCTATTCTTTCCATATCACTTGCCTGACAAAACAATCTACTTCAGAAAAACAGCTCAAGATAAACGGCTTTAATATTTATTATACCACTTACACATTCCTTGGCTTATAAAAATGGTTTGGTTTAGTTTCTTTCCTTGGCTGAAGTCCATCTAGAAAATAAAAACGAGCCACAAATAACAATAGACTTACAGAGGGAGACTATGCAGAGATGGCCTAGGAATCTATATGTGTCATCTTCCAGACGATTCTCATAGGTAGTTTGGGAACAACTGGCTTTGGGGTTGTAGTAGCCTATGTTCTAATCCTAACTCCACCTTGAGCAAGCCAATTGAATTTTGAGCTTGTATTCCTCATCTGGCAGATGGGGATAACTCACCAATTTAGTTTTCAGATTAAATGGCATAAGGTCTGTAAAGTTTTCATATATGCTATTTAAATGTTACTTCAAAATGTTTAGTTTTATTATGTTGGCAAATTTTCATTAAAACAACAAGAAAAAAAGCCTTGTTTTAGAGAGGCTAAGGTTAAATCTAACAAGCAGGTGACAGGGTACCCTGAATCGTGGCCTCTCATCACAGACCTATCAGTTGTGACCTACATTCAGCTTACGCAGAGGCAGTTTCAGGTAGGGGTGCTGAAATGATTTGTCTATTTCCGTTATGTGGTAAAGCGAAAAAAGTCTGACTACAGTATTGTGACTCAGCGACTCTAGAAGGTGGAACTAATTACCTGATATTTGCAGACGATATTAGCGTAACCATGAATTGGAGATGTTATCAGGTTTGAGTCAGGAAATGCAGAAATAAAGTACCCACGATGATTACTGATGAAAGGAAAGATAGTCAAGGTTGGTCTCTGAATGAATGCGTGCCCAATATCAAAGATTTCCTACGTTTGCTGCCAGTTTTTTTTGAATAAGATGAATTAAATAAAACTCAGTTTTGTAATTTTAAGAAGAAAATATAAACTAACCCAAATGCCACACATTATGGGAAGATGTAGGCGCTTTACACTCATAACTTCAACAATAGTCAGTTTGGGCATCTCAGGAAAATTTTGCCCACAGTGAGTACCTTAGTATTCAGGTTCCTGTCAAAAAATTATTCAGGTCAAAACAGTTAAGGTTCTGGGGAAACCGAAAGAAAATTGAAAATAGGTTGTATGGCAATACTAAATTTTGGTTCCACAAGGAACGAGTAATATTATAAAGTTTAACTTGTAATTTTGCAAAGATGAAACATCCAAAGTGCTTTACTAATTTGAAAACATATACCTGGCACTAACAAATACCCTAGCATGATCATTTAAATCAATTACTGGCCAGATGCGGTGGCTCACACCTGTAATCCCAGCACTTTGGGAGGCCTAGGTGGGTGGATCACGAGATCAGGAGTTCGAGACCAGCCTGGCCAACATGATGAAACCCCATCTCTACTAAACATACAAAAATTAGCTGGGTGTGGTGGTGGGGACCTGTAATCCCAGCTACTCGAGAGGCTGAGGCAGGAGAATTGTTTGAGCCTGGGAGGCGGAGGTTGCAGTGAGCCGAGATAGCACCACTGTACTCCAGCCTGGGCGACAGGGCAAGACTCCATCTCAAAAATAAATAAGTAAGTAAGTAAATAATAAATAAAATAGATAAATTACCATGAATCGTTGTTGCCAAGACTTTAAAAACATTATGGATCAATACACTAAACATGTCAGTTTCTTTTGTCAGAATCAAAATGTGGGGACCCGAAAAATTGTATTCAATTTATTTTAATAATTGAAGACATATAAAAATACAGAATAGTAGAGACATAGATCAATATATATAGTTCTTCAGTCACTACTTAATAAAAATAAAACTTGGAAATGGTGAATATTTTTTATTAGAGAGTCTTCTAGAAAAATAACTGATGACCCTCCTTATTATTCAGATTTAGTGGTTATTTTCATTCACTAATTAAAACTGCCTGCAAAAATTCCAGACATTTTCCGCTATGTACAACACGTTAATCTTAGTATCTACGTAGAAATCTGTTTAATCTTAAAAAGTCACAGTCACAAATTACAAAATGATTTACTAGACAACCAGTTTTTTCTTTTTTATTTAATTCCATATAAGGAGAAGGATTAGCTTCTATTGATACTTCAGGAAATTTTAGATTTTCTGTGACAAGTAATTTCCATTTCCTCCTCTCTCTGAACAACAGCATAGCCAGCGAGTCTTACTTTTTCCCATGCTAGGTTCCCTTCGATAAACTCTATTTCCTAGTTGCTAATAAAAAAAAAAAAGCCCATCTAAGCCACAGTAAAATATATGAGTTGTGTGGCTTCCGTGTGTGCATGAGTACATGTTCCCATGTGTGTTAATGACAACACCAACACACTACCATTGTGTCATTTACCGCTGTTCCTTTGTGTGCACTAAAAGATAAAAACGTAACGAATTTTTCCTTCTGCCAAACCAACCTGCTTTAAAGAATATTTGCCTTGTCTTTGCCCTTCCGGTTTTCCATAACAAGCATGGCGCACATTCCCTTTTGTGTCTAAGGCACTGGTTACTTTAGGACTCCAGAATTCACCTTTTCCTTGGCCTTTGTAGGGCATCTCAAATCTAGACATGGCATGACACCAACTCAGATGTGTTTAGAATATATTCACTCACCATATTTTTCTGAGTAAATGATTCAATCTCCACAAGTCTCTGTACAATAGATTTTCGTTAATAATCTTAATAAGACCACCAAGGAGCTAGAAAAAAGAATCAGCCACAAATGTTAATTTTTTTTTTTTTTTTTGGACGGAGTCTTGCTCTGTCACCCAGGCTGGAGTGCAGTGGTGCTATCTTGGCTCACTGAAACCTCTGCCTCCCGAGTTCAAGTGACTCTTTTGCCTCACAGTCACCCAAGTAGCTGGGACCAAGCCAGGCTAGTTTTTGTATTTTTTTAGTAGAGATGGGGTTTCGTCATGTTGGCCAGGCTGAACTGTCTCAGGTGATCCGCCCACCTCAGCCTCCCAAAGTGATGGGATTACAGGTGTGAACCACCACACCTGGCCCACAAATGTTAATTTTAAATGAAACTTATACTATTGGGTCAGACAAGAGCATGTTCTGCCACTCGTTAGCTCTGTGATCCTGGGCAAGTTTCCAAACTCTGAGCTCCAGTTGCTGAGTAAATAGGAATAATAATTATACATTTTCTGAAATGATTTTTGTGAGAATAAATCATCTTATGCATTGAAGTACATAACACTGGCATGTAGTTAGAGCTCAATAATTGCTAACTATGATTGCTCTTTCCTATCTTATTTCCTACACATAGCTCTATTTTGTGGGAGGTGAGAGATCTGGAAGGGATAGAAATTATTTCAACTTGGTGTTTAAAAAAACGTAACTAGCAAGTGAAACACAGGTAGTTAGGGCAGTGGCCTAAGGGCCAGGAGGGTCAACCCGAACAGGCACTACAGTACGTTCGTATCTTTTGGTCTGAGCCCTCCACCCACTCTTGAGGCATTCACTGAAGCACATGGGGAGTCTTCACCTCCTAAGGAATTGGGCAAGGACTGGAAACAAGTGGTCTAATCTTTGGCCAACAGTGCTGGCAGGGGCTTTGAGATGGGAGAGGGAGTGAATTCTCTGTAACGTAGTGAGATACTATTTTGATGTAGTGAATATAGATTCTTCCCACCTCTTTTTCCCAAATCCGATATTTTCTGTTAAACTATTTTTTCTCTCTCAGTTCAGCACTAGGCAAGAAGCCATGATTGTCTATTATAGTATATAAGTCATTACAACCAGACGGTTGTCACTGCATAAAGGGAGAAGTAGAGCCTGGCTTTTGGTTTTGTTTTTGAAAGATAAAAATTGAATGACAATGTGGGCAGGCAAAGCCAATGTTTCCAGCTTCCAGCTGGGAATGAAAATGGGAAAGAGAAGGGGTAAATATTGGTGTGTTCCTAAGGAAGGCCTATTCCCTGAGACTCTCCTAAATGGAGCCCTGGGTTGGCTGAGTGAGGACTGTAGACATTTTGGTTCGTTTGGGGCAATGGTGTGTTGGAGACAGCTTCACCCTCAGGACTCACTGGGGCATTTCTTTCCAGCTCCTCATGTTGCTTGCCTGAAATTGGCCACGGTGGGAATATTTACACTGCAGAAATTGACAACTGCTACAAATCAGAACTTTTCTCTTTGGAGAGCTGATTGTTAAGCATTTGCTCCTCACACCACTGGGTTGGGATCTCTGTCTTACTTCCCTGGTGCAGTCCAGAAAGATGGCAAACTTTTGGAAATCTGCCTCCTCCTTGCCCTATGTCTGGCAAAAAGTAGAAATGGCCGTATGGCCTGTGACCTATCTTGGCAGAAAGGTTGTACGACACATCCAGAATTTCCCATGGCCGCAGAGGGTTATGGGAGACCACTCCAATTTGTTCTGTACTTTGGAGAGAGGCTCAAAAGTGATGAAAATGGAGCCATGCCTGTGTGCATGGACAGTCAAAGATCATTCAGAAAGGCGCACATCTCAGTGGATGAGAGAATGAACAGGTGGGGCTAGGGGCTGTGGCTCATGCCTGTAATCCCAGCACTTTGAGAGGTCGATGTGGATGGATCTCTTGAGCCCAGGAGTTCACAACCAGCCCGGGCAACATGGTGAAACACCGTCTCTACAAAAAAAATTTAAATTTAAATTTTAAAGAACTATAATGTTGGCATAGAATAAGATATAAAGACTGAAAAACACCCCATGCTGTTGCCTTCTCCTTTCATTGTAACATGTAAATCACATCCTCAGGTAAGGATTTGTCCAAGCCTTGCAGAACTATGCTTTCCTAGGGACGTTTATTGAGCTGCTCTTTTTCCCGCTGAAGGAAGGTTTATTACATGACAGATGGACAGGAGCCTCTACTTGCAGAATTGCTCAGGAATAGGAGCTCTACCTGCTCAGACACGGGAATGAGATCACAGGCAGACTTCATATTTGAAGGGAAGGCAGGACATGAGAGCACTGGCATGTAGTTGGAGATAAACAGTCATTATAATCCCTTACCCAAGACAGAGAATCTAGAATATACTGTGCCCACTCCGGTAGGCAGAAAAGTAGTGGCAGCCATAGAGATAATGCAAAAGTTAGAAAGATTCTTGATTACAAGTGCCTGAAGTTGGCCCCATTCTACCACCCACCTAAATGAGACTTTGAAGAGAAGTTAAGTATTATAGTGAAAAATAAATAAAACTGTGTTTCTGGTACACCCGAGCTTGTAGTCTGCACTTTGTGGGCACTGCTTTAGCTCTTCAGAAAGTTGTAATACCATCTGGGGTGTCTCTGCAAGAACCAGTTCTCCAAGCCCCTTGGTTGTACAAGTTCTATGTATTTGATAAGTGAAAATACAAAGTGTTCATCATCTTGTGATTTTTTTTCAGAAAAGCATCTCTATCGGAAGTGCAGTGATTAAACACACGGGCTGTGGGCTTTGACTGGGTTCAGATCTCTGCTTTGACAGGTACTATGTCGTCTTAGGCAGGTTACTGGGCTTTTCTAAGCCTGTGTTGAGTTCCTCACATAAGAATTAAACAAGCAGGTCCACATAGGATTCTTACATAGGCACCTGTACACAGCAAACACTCACTACACATTAGCTATTACTAGAAGGGAGGTAATAGTCATCGGTGATAAGCAGATGAGGGGCACCTCCAGCTTCCTCTCAAATCGGTGACCAACTGAGAGTGAGTTAGATGCCAAAGTTCGACTGAAAACAAGAGATTCTGACTCTCGATCCATGAAGAGTCTACATTATTTAATTCAAGCTTTTGAATGATCTTGTGAGTACTGTCTTTCTTCTGCCAGTAAGAAAGTTGAGGTTAAGCTGAAATCCAAACTCAGGTCTTTTGCCTTCAAAGCCACATTACGTTCACCTCTACTGCCTTGGAGAGGTGAATAAGGGGACACCTCCAGCTTCCTCTGAAATAGTAGCCAGCTGAGAGTCACATGCCAAAGTTCAACTGACAGCGAGAGATTCTGACTCTAGATCTATGAGGAGCCTCATACAATTTTTTTGACATTTGAGGTATAAGTGAAAAATGAAAAGGTTTTCATTAGAGAAGAATAAAGAATGTCAAATTTATTCTAAACATGCAAAGACAGCCATTCAACTATGTCAGTATAAGAATGGTGTCACAGTGGACCCTCGTATTTATTTTTATTTACAAAAAATACCTTAGTCTAAATTGCATATTACTTTGCTTTTACTAAGCAATTAGAGTTTGGTAAAAATAGTTGCACTAGATAGTTAATGAAGCTGTATTTTGGGCATGCCTGGGAGAGCTCAGCTGGCCGTCCCACGGAACCTGAGGCTGGGGCACCACCATGCACCTGGTGGCAGCTACGTAATGTCAAAAGTGGTGACCTAAGACCAAATGCGGTGGCTCACACCTGTGATTCTGGGACTTTGGGAGGCCAAGGTGGAAGAACTGCTTGAAGCCCAGGAGTTCAAGACCAGCCTGGGCAATATCTGGAGACCCCATCTCTACAAATAATGAAAAAAATTAGCTGTCCATGGTGGCATGTACTTGTAGTTCCAACTACTCTATCTACTAGGGAGGCTGAGGTAGGAGGATCACTTGAACCCAAGAGGTCAAGGCTACAGTGAGCTGTGATGGCACTCCACTGCACTCTAGTCTGGGCAACAGAGTGAAATCCTGACTTGAAAAAGAAAAAAAAAAAAGTGGTGACCTAGATGAAAATACCTAGTCTAAGGGGCTAGTCCTTAAAAGTACGACCTTAAGACGCCACATATGAAATTAAGTTGTACTGAGAAAAGTTGCACTTGCTTCTTTGAGACAGCAGGTTTAAATTAAATGAACATTAAATGCAATTATTAAATTGAACCATAATAAATTGCCATTTTTGGCTGGGTGTAGTGGCTCACACCTGTAATCCCAGTACTTTGGGAGGCCAAGGTGGGCGGGCACTTGAGGTCAGGAGTTCGAGAACAGCCTGGCCAACATGGTGAAACCCAATCTCTACTAAAAATACAAAAGTTAGCTGGAAGTGATGGCTCACGCCTGTAATCCCAGCTACTCAGGAGGCTGAGGCACAAGATTCGTTTGAAACCGGGAAGTGGAGGTTGCAGTGAGCCGAAATCAAGCCAGAAATTGCTAGGTTTTTGCAAGTAAAAAGTGGTAAAATATCAGCAATTGAGGTGGCTCAAGCTATTGATTAAATTAAAACTTCAATTCCAGGCTAATTTTTCTTCTTCCCTAAAGAAGTACTGGATAATAATTATAGTAATAGGAGGAGGAGGATTCTTTTTTATCATACTCCTTACACTTACTTAGCTCTTATGAATATCTCACTTCTAGTCTGTTTATATATATTAACTCAGTACCACAATAACCACAGGAAATAAAACAATTATTATTTCTATTTAACATATTTATCAGGCTACATGTGGCAGCTTTATAAATAATATCTGTAGTTTTGGGTGCTCATAATATATTAAGTGTTGTACTAAATGCCCTTCATAAATGATCTCTTTACCTCTGAGGTGCACAAATGACCTCATTACTTCTCATTACTACGATTTTCCTTATTCTTCAGAGCAGGACCCTGAGGTGAGAAGTTCAGAAATTTTCTGAGGTTCACAAAATTAGTAGGGGGCAGAGGAGAAATTTAAAATGAGATTCATCTACTTCTGGGCCTCAGTGTGTAACTATGAAGCTACTCTATTTCAGTCTATGCTTTTTCCATCTGGCCTTTCCAAGTCTTAGCAGCCTCCCCCATCTTCTCTCATAATTTAGCGAGTTTCACTAAGTACTTAATAAATATCCTTGCATGCACACTGATTTCACATGTGGCTGATTTTTGAGAATGTAACATTGCCAAGGTGCTTGTGAAACTAGGCCAATCAAATGTATTGATTCCAATAAAGTTCTTACTAAATTTGATTCCTCCTTGTAAAATTGTGAAATGGTCATAGAAATACCACTAGAGTTAAGTATGTGCAATTTCCTTAAATTGGATTCTCAGATAAGCATCAGCCTCTTAGAGCTTACGATATCTGAGAAAATAACAGCTAAACACCCCGGCACTGATGTGGCAGTGAAATGATTTCTCTGGTAGTGGCTCATTTCTTAGTCACCAAGTAAAGTATTTACAGAATCTTCCCTCAGGTATAGATATTACTGTTATCACGAACAATGAGATGAGAAAATTGAGGAACCAAGGTGATTACAAAACAGCTAAATGCAAACTGGCTATTTGGCACCCACATTGAAAAGATTTTCTGAAGTCTGATGATTTAACTGGTTGTAAAGGACGTGCTGAGTTCAATCAAAGATGTCCAACCTTAGTTTACATTTTCTCCCACACAGGATTAAATTGCTGTAAGTGGCCTGTTCCCTGCTGTGCAGGGTACCCCTCCAGGTTTGCATAGGAAGAGTAGGTTCCCTTGGGAGACTAGCCTCACTCACATGCACACCTTCACTTACATGGCTCCATCAGGAGCTGTGAAAATGTGGGTTTTACTCTTTAACTTAAAATATGAGTTGAAATGGAAAATAAAATAAGAGGTAGATAGTGCAAGTATCTGAGATCCCTCCTTCAAAATGCAACAGGACGCCAAGGCAAGAGGATTGCTTGAGCCCAGGAGTTTGAGACCAGCCTGGGCAACATGGTGAGGCCCCATCTCAAACAAACAAACAAACAATAACAAAACCTTGCAATGATGTGCAGCCTTGATGAGATAAAGAACAGGTTCCCCTTTAGTACAGGACAAATCACATGAATGGTTTCTATTTACTAGGCACTTACTATGTGTCAGACATTGTACCAAATGCCTGAATGTGGATGATCTTATGTAATTTTGCCTATTATTATCTGTATTTTACAGTTGAGGAAACTGAGGTTTACAGAAACTGAGTAACTTCGCCAAGTCCGCATCCTTCATAAATGGTGTAGTTGGGGCTACAAGCCATGCCTAACTGACCTTGGAGACCAGGTGTATTGCTGGTCTTGAGCACCGTGGTATATTGCTTCTCATAGAAAACATAGCCCATACGCAGGCAGACTGAATCTCCAAGCTTCAGTCCCTTGACTATAGAGTCCTGCTTTCTTCAGCTCTCCTGCACAGTATATTCTAGATTCTCTGTCTTGGGTAAGGGATTATAATGACTGTTTATCTCCAACCACGTGCCAGTGCTCTCATGTCCTGCCTTCCCTTCAAATATGAAGTCTGCCTGTGATCTCATTCCCATGTCTGAGCAGGTAGAGCTCCTATTCCTGAGCCATTCTGCAAGTAGAGGCTCCTGTCCATCTGCCATGTAATAAACCTTCCTTCAATGGGAAAAAGAGCAGCTCAATAAACGTCCCTAGGAAAGCATAGTTCTGCAAGGCTTGGACAAATCCTTACTTGAGGATGTGATTTACATGTTACAATGAAAGGAGAAGGCAACAGCATGGGGTGTTTTTCAGTCTTTATATCTTATTTTAATGCCAACATTACAGTTCTTTAAAATTTAAATTCATTCAATAAATAATATATACATATATAGTTCAAAATCAAAACAATATAAAGCAATTACATATAAAAACATATTTTATTTCTACTCTTGTCCCCATTCACCCTGATTCTCCCTCTAAATTAGTAAGCATTTTTATTAGTTTCTTGCTTAGTCATCTCATCCTTTTTAAATGTAAATATAAATACATGCTTATTCTTTTTCTTTTACACAAAAGCTCACCTTTTTCACTCTAAGTATTTTAACAATACATAGAGAACATGCACTTTTTACTCTTTACATCTGCATAGTATTCCTTATGTACCTGTCCGACAGTGTATCTAACCAGCCTCCATGAATGGGCATTTTGGTTTTTTGCAGTCTTGTAATTACCAAAAACATTGCAATGAATTTGTTTATGCAGTGGTATCTGTAGAATCAACTCCCAGAAGTTTATCCAGCTTCTGGGTAGGATAAGCTGGGTCGAAGAGTAAGTGTGCTTTAGATGGTTATTGCCAAATTGTCCTTCACAGGACTCTGCCACTAGCATTAGATAAGAGAGTCTCCTTCACTGCCCTGACAATAGAGTGTGTTGTCACACTGGATTTTTGCCAATCTGATAGGCAAGAAATGGTTTCCTAGAGCAGTTCTGACTTAATAGTTGGGTTTTTTTTTTATGACTGAGGTTGAGAATATTTTCATTTGCTTAAGGGTATATTTCCTTTCTGTAAAAAATATGTGCAGAGGAGTCTATGCCTGAGATGAGTTACAAATATTTTTGCGGGTTTGCCACTTATCTTTTGACTTTGCCTTGCCGTGTTATTATTATTACTACTCTTTTGCCTTCAGAGGGCTTTTGTTTGTTTATGTAGTTAAGCACCATTACTCTCTCACGATCTCTGGATTTTCAGCCATAGTTAGAAAGGCCTTCCCTACACTGATGTTACAAAGGGATTTGTCTGCGTTTTATCATATTTTGACAATTCCTTTCCCCCTCATGTTTAAATCTTTGAATTATTTGGAGTTTATTCTGATGAGTATTATGTTAGTTATGGATCTAACTTTGTCCTTTTGCCCCTGACTACCCAATCGCCCCCCAACTGTTTTATTTAAAAATCATCTTGACTGATTTGAGATGCTGCCTTTATCATATACCAAATCCCCAGAGGCATTTGCTTATCATTCTGACTCTGCATCTTTTCCATTGGTCTATTTGTGAATTCATTTAGCAGTAACACTCTGCTTTAATTATTAAGTCTTTATAGCCTCAATACTATTTGGGGCCTTGTGATATTTCTTTTAGGGAAGAGAGAAAATCCTTTAGTGCTTTCAATGAGACAGAAAGTGGCCCCTGTCAATGATCTTGAATAGAACAGTTTCACATTTTTACAAATCAATATATAGTAGGACTAGGTATCTCTACCATGAATCACTTTGCAAGGGAAGCAGCAGTGGGCCCTTACGAGCTTGGAGCTGGATGATACACGATGCTCCTTTTCACCCCCGAATTTGCCAGGAGGCATGAAGAGAGTGTGAGTTTGGGAGTGAGAGGGGTGGAGGCCTTCTCTTCTACTTGGATGCTTGAAATGATCCCAGGGAAGGAGCCTCGTTGGAGGAGCACTGAGAAACCAATGCTGGGAATGTCTAATTGCTACCAAATGGTATCTAAATTGAAAGCGTTATGCTCGATGCCTATCTTGGAGTTCTAAACTTTTTGCTCACTGACTTTAAAAAAGATACTATGAATTTAGAGCTCTGACTTTGGCTAACAAGCCCCTAAACCATCTTTTATCCCCTTAAACTGTGTTCTCAAAAAACATAACCACCGTGTGAGAAGCTCTCTGGATTGTCTTCAAGCGGGACAATTGTACACTCAATGATTTGCACTTCCAATAACGCTATAGAACAATGTTTAATTAAAAGAAAATGTATATGTAGCATAAAATAATTCTGTGACTTTCCCCAAGGTGTATACAAACTGAGGTTGCCTTTTCACTCAACTATCGTGATAGTAACTTATTATGAGCCTGCTGCTGGCTTAACTGTTTCCGTGAATCCTCAAACAGCCCTGATGGAGTCGGCTCTGAGGCTTTAATACCTTGCAAACTGCCCACAGGAGCGTGGCAGAGCTGTGCGTGCGTGCTTGGGTGACTGTGAGCTGGGCAAGGAGGTGGGAGTAGGAGTGGGCAGGAAACCCTCTATTCTTGATACTACAAATCTCTGAGTCATTTTCTTTCTCAGTAGGAGCCTTTGTTATCAATCCCTCGATTCTCTGCGGTTTGTTTTTAGCACACCTCAGCCTCTCACAGTGGGAATGTCTCGTTCTTTCTTCCCATCACCTTCTCTTTCTCCTACTTTACAGTAGCAATTGCACCTTCTCCTGTTCTCCTTCTAGATTGCTCTGATGTTTGAAGGAAGCTTCAATGGCTGTTCCGGGGTGTGGCAGGCGACCTCACAAAACTTGTTCTGCATGTTGGCCAAGGATCCGCTAATTTCCTATGTAGCCAACATTGTACAATCCAGTTCTAACAGTAAAGGAATTTTCTCATTTAAAAATTTTTTTTTCTCAACAAAAGTAATACATACATTAAATAAAATTTAAACACTGAAGAAATATGTATTGTAAAAAGTGAAGGTGCCTTGTATTTCTACCTGCAGAGAAAACCACTTTAATAGTCTAGTGATCCTCAATTTTTTTCAATAGGTATGCCAGCTAGATTCCTCTTCCTCTTCCTCCTCCTCCTCCTCCTCCTCCTCCTCCTCCTCCTCCTCCTCCTCCTCCTCCTCCTCCTCCTCCTCCTTCTTCTTCTTCTTCTTCTTCTTCTTCTTCTTCTTCTTCTTCTTCTTCTTCTTCTTCTTCTTCTTCTTCTTCTTCTTCGTCGTCGTCGTCTTCTTCTTCTTCTCTTCTTCCTCTTCTTCTTCCTTTTTGACAGTCCGGCTCTGTCGCAACCAGCCTGGCCAACCTAGTGAAACCCCGTCACTACGGGTGGAGCGCAGTGGTACAATCTTGGGTCACTGCAGCCTCTACCTCCTGGGTTCAAGGGATTCTCCTGCCTCAGCCTCCTGAGTAGCTGGGATTACAGGCACCTGCCACCATGCCTGGCTAATTTTTGTATTTTTAGTAGTGACGGGGTTTCACTAGGTTGGCCAAGCTGGTCTCGACCTCCTGACCTCAGGTGATCCACCTGTCTCGGCCTCCCAAAGTGCTGGGACTATAGGCATGAGCCACAGCACCAGGTCAGATTATTCTTATTTTACAAAAATGGTGTCACAGTACACACATGGCTTTTCATTTTGCTTTCTTCACTTCGGAAGCCTATCCAGCCTGTCCATATGTGGCAATCGCTGTTGTAATGGTGCGGCAACATATTTTTGCTCCATTTCCATTTATCTCATCTTTGGTCCCATCGTAAATGAAAAAAGTACCCTGAAGTAAAAGTGAGGAGCCTTGGGTTTCTAGCATTGTTTTGCCACTAGCCAGCTGTGTGGCTATAGACAAATTGCTCAACCTCATTCGTTTCAGTTTTCGTTGTTAAGGGCGGGGAATATGATTTTAAAAGCCCCTCCTAGCTCTGTCAGATCAGACCCATTGGTAATAGTACGTGTTGGGCACCTGCTGTGTTCCAGGAATTGTTCTAGGTACTAAGAAAGCTGCAATGAATGTAGAAGAAAACCCCTATCCTCATAGAGCTTTCATTTCAATGTTGAATGTATTCCCCTCTGAATAGCACCACAAAGCATCCGAAAACAAGTGCCTCTTCTCCCTCCATTTCTTTACCCCCCAGTTATTCTCCAATTCAGCAACTGAACTCTTGCTTCAAACCCTCCCACGGCAGTCCTCTAACAAATGCCAGCAATTAACCTCCTATTCACAACATCCAATGGGTTCTTCTAGTCTACATTTTACTTAAGCTCTTGCTTCAAACCCTTCCACGGCAGTCCTCTAACAAATGTCAGCAATTAACCTTCTATTCACAACATCCAATGGAGTCTTCTAGTTTACATTTTACTTAAGCTCTAGGTGGAAGGTGACACTATTATTTGTTTTCTTCTTAGACTGATCGTCTCTTTCAGCACTGATTTCTCTCAAGAATGACCCTTCCTTTCCCTGAATATACATGTAGTCAACATTTTTGACTTATGGAATCTGTCTTTGCAAATTTGCCTATGCTAAAATTTATTTGTAACTCCAAAAGTGATCCTGATAGGGTTTTTGAGGCCACTCACAAATGTGTGCAGAGGAGCACAAAATTTGAGCTTCCCAATGGGTATGCTCTCAGCTGAGGCTGACCAAGGTGATGCTTTGCTTTCCTGTTTCAGTTCCCATACTATGAAGAAGTTTCCTTATCGTGGCCTATTTAGTGCGCATTTTTCACACATTTGTGCTTTTTGTTGATGACTTTACTGTTTAAAATAGCCCCAGGCCTAGTATTGAAGTGCTATTTAGTGTTTCCAAGCACAAGAAAGCTGTACTATGCCTTATGAAGAAAATAAGTGTTAGATAAACTTTGGGCATGAGTTCAACATTAATAAATTGACAATGTTGATGAAATATGTTAATTTTTAAACAGAAACACACATAAAACAAGGTTACCACTGAAAAGTTGGTGAAAATGTCATGACCAGAGGCTTGCAGGAACCTAACCATGTATTTCCCCTATAAGAAATGGTTCAGCGTTTTCTAATTCAGGGTTCACAGTGGCTTCAGAGAACTTAACTGCCATGAATAATGAAAATCAATGTATTTTTAAATCCAACTTCTCTTTCCTTACCATTCCTTAAATGTTGGCATTCCTTGGGTCTGTCTTGGTCCCATTGCTCTTCTCATCTGGTGAATTCTCCAAGACTACCCCCTTCTCTCCTAGAAAGGACTCCAGACATGCATATCCAACTGCTGTATATGTGTGTTCCATATTCCTGGTCCCCAATAAAAATCCCAAACTAGGAGTTCGAGACCATCTTGGCCAACATGATGAAAATCCCATCTCTACTAAAAATACAAAAAATTATCTGGGTGGGGTGGTGCACGCCTGTAATCCCAGCTACTCAGGAGGCTGAGGCAAGAGAGTCACTTGAACCCAGGAGGTGGAGATTGCAGTGAGCCGAGATCACACCACTGCACTCCAACCTGGACAACAAGAGCAAAACTCCGTCTCAAAAAAACAAGAAAAAAAAAAAAATCCCAAACTATGCTTACTACCTCATTGATGTGTTCTTCCTTGAATAGTCCCAGTTTAATAAATGGTACCACCCAAGTAGGTAGGCCAGATCATGGAGAATCCTTCTTGACTTCTCTGATTCCTTCCCCACTCCCCCTCACTCCCAGGTGGTTGACTCCAGCCCCTTAATGTCTCACAGCTCACTCTCTTCCTTTCTGCTCCCATGGCTACTCCTTAGATCGGGCCCCATGGTTGTGGCCTAGAGTGATGAACTGGTTTCTCAAGTCCTCTACCTACAGTCAGTATTGTACCCCCATTTCTACACCTTCAATCCATCTTCCACATTGGGGCCCAAATGAGAGTTCTATTTAATAGCAATGTAATAGCTGACATTGACTTCATGGGCCTGTGTCCCAGGCATCATGCTAGAGACTTGACACATACTATCTGTAATCATCAGGCTGCAGATAAACACAGTTATACCCATTTTCCATCAAAGGAACTGAGATTCACAGGTGATAAAACCCTAACTCCTAAGCACTAGAACACAGGAGCCTTTATGATTTAGTCTCTGGCCACTTCAGTAATTTCATGTGTTGACACATTTTTTCTTACCTCTCTGTGTATCCTACCCTCTAGCAGTTTAAAACTACATGCGGGTTTCCCAAACATTTTGTGCTGCTTCACATTTCCATGCCATTCTTTAGCTATGCCCTCTGCTCATCATGATCTTTCTTTCCTTGTCTATGAGAGCCTACTGAACTTACTATACTCAGCTTAACAAAAACTGGCTTTAATAAAACTTCTAGAGCTTCCCAAGTAGAGCAGGCCACACAGTCTTTTCTGTTCCCACTATACTCTGTAGAAACTTCTATTGCAGTGTCACCTTACCACATTTACTGCTTAAATGTCTTTCTCTATGTAGACTCTTCTTTTTAGATGTGACACCTTTTCTCTGGGTGAACTAATTTTTGCTTATTACTTATATAACGGTCAATAAGATCATGAGTTTCTAATCAATATTATGGCTCAATTGCTTCTACTCAGCTGCCTATCCTAATATCTGGTTAGACCTTTGTACCAGAATGGTCCAAGCCAAATTAATTATGTTTCTCTAATTTGCACTACTTCTGGATGCACAATGAATGAAACTCCATCTGTCTGCTGTTCAAGCAAGAAAATTGGGAATTCTCCATTTCCCCACACTTCTATCTTCACATAGTGTCTATCTTTAAATTCTATTTACCCTAGAGCTATCCTATTAATACATTTTGTACCCATCACTTTTCTCCCCACTCCAACTGGCCATATCAGATCACTATCTTCCCATCAGTGCACCCAGCTCCTAACTTGTTTCTCTACCTCCAATCTTGCCAAAATGATTCTCCTTATTCTCATCCGAGTGCTGCTTATAAGGAACAAATGGGATCTCCCCAGTTCATTCCATCATAATCCTTCAGTGTCTTGCCATGGCCAGTAGGATAGTGTAAACTCACAAGCATTACAGAACCCTTCATGCTTTTCTCTCTAGCTTTGTCTCTCTCTCTACTTCTCCCTTTCATATAAGTCTTTCAGCGTCATCTAACTATTCACAGATCTTCAAAGGGAGATTTGTGTATGTTCTTTCTTTTTGGGCTGGGTGAATTGTATATATATTTTTTTCTTTCTTTTCTTTTTTTTTTTGGGGGGGGGGGATAGAGTCTCACTCTGTCACCCAGGCTGGAGTGCAGTGGCGTGATGTTGGCGCACTGCAACCTCTGCCTTCTGGGTTCAAGTGATTCTCGTGTCTCAGCCTCCCAAGTAGCTGGGACTACAGGTACAAGCCACCATGCCTGGCTAATATTTCATATTTTTGGTAGAGATGAGATTTCGCTGTGTTGACCAGGCTGGTCTCAAACTCCTGACCTCAGGTGATCTGCCTGCCTCGGCCTCCTAAAGCGCTGGGATTACAGGCATGAGCCACTGCACCTGGCCGAATTGTGTATTTTCTTTATGACTTGGCCCAGAGAATTTCTAGCTTGGATTGTGTCCTCTACTTTCAGAGAAGTCTGCCTCTAACTTTGCACAATGTGCACTTTAAACACCTTAAAGGCAGGAACTGTGTATAATACTCAGAGCATGGCCTAGGGGCCAGCATGGAGGGGGTGAGGTACAGATGTTTGTTGAATGACTGTACGAACTCACAATTTTGAAGGTGTTGACCATGGACATTGCTGACCTGGTAATATTTGATTGACCAATGGACAGGATCACAAGTGATGGCATCTTCTGATGCCATCAAGGGCTGCATTCCCAGGAAGAAACAAATTACTGGAATCTTAGAGATGTTCTCCCTTTCCTATGCCTTCAGAGACATTTCTAAGCTTAGCCATGCTTTCTTTCATCCTCTGAGTTTCAGCAACAGCCATCCATAGCAGTTAAGACAATTGCACATTGCTTAAAGTTAGGTAACAAATTACCTTTTGCATAATGTTTGCATAATGCATGATGCAAAATGTTCCTAGATCACTGATTTTTTTTGGGGGGGGGGGGAACTGTGCTATATCTTTTTGACTTATGTTTTAATTTCTAGGTATTCTTCTTTCCTCCAGGCAAAGTTAACCATAGGGTCAGAGGACTTGAATGCCGGTGACATTTGGTGACAATCCGAAGCCACCAAGGAAAGAAAATATTTCTTCTTTGTGGTACAATTGTTTAAAACATGGTTGAAAGCAGGTTTAAGTAGGACTTTTTTTTTTTTTTTAAAGCATATGTTGGTTTAAGTAGAAACTTGAAAAATAAAACACAAAAAGACAACTACAAAATAATATGCATAGCATGACCTCATTTTTGTAAAAGAAGAATAATCCAGTTAGCATAGCTGAGAAAAAATGGAAAGAATATGCACCTGGCTGTTTAATAGTGTTTTTTTTTTTTTCCTCTGGAAATTATGATTATAGTGGAGCTTCACTTTTAACATTACTTATTTCTGGTTTTGCTATGCAAAAAAAGTACAGAAAACTCCAGGAAAAATTTTATTTATAGCTTTATCCTGGGGGCTGTTTTGCTTTTCTGCATCTTCAGAGTGGAAATGCTGTCTTAACCAATAAATTAACAATTTGCTTAGCTATTGTTACTGCCATCATTTTGCTTTCCTGTGACACTGGGAGAAGGTTTTCTAGCTTGGTCCCTTGTCCAAGCAAATGTTACCAATTTTTTAAAAAGAGACTCTGCACCATCCTCAGAAGTAGTCAAGTTTAGCGTGTATCTTTTGTTTAAATGTGTGGGGATTAAGTTATTCTATAATAATATGATTACACTGTAAAATCTTAGACCTTTATAATTCAGTGGGTAATGATTTCCCAAAAGCTAAAATTTGTCAATTACTTGCAGCTAGTAATTTCCAGTGAGGCTACTTCGACAAAGGGTGAGACTCTGGGAGTTGCTATGGGGAACGCCTCCAGCAGTGAAGCTGATGTAGGCTTATGCCACTGCCATAGGGGCCACACTCTGAGTCAGAAAGGACCTCAGAGGAAAGGAGTTCAAATGCCCAACTGATGCAAGAATCCCTCTGCAACATCCACGACATGCCAGACTCCTGCCTAAAACTTTCTGACAGCTTCCCACGCTCACAGGGCAAAGTTCAAACTCCTTGACGTGCTTCAGGAGGCCTTGCGCAGTCTGGCCTCTACTTACATCTTCAATTTTGTTTTTAAGTATTCATCAATTTGCTTACTAATTCCTTTATCAACCCATGCATCAAATATTTACTGAATGCTTCCAGTGTACCAGGCACTATTTTAGGAATTGAAAATACACAACAATAAATGAAACAGACAAAATCCTCTTGGAGCTTATGTTCCAGTGGTCTAAAAAACAGTAAACAGGCCGGGCACAGTGGCTCATGCCTGTAATCCCAGCACTTTGGGAGGCCGAGGCGGGTGGATTGCCTGAAGTCAGGAGTTTGTGACTAGCCTGGTTAACATGGTGAAACCCCATCTCTACTAAATATACAAAAAAATTAGCCGGGCATGGTGGCACATGCCTGTAGTCTCAGCTACTTGGGAGGCTGAGGCAGGAGAATTGCTTCAACCCAGGAGGCAGAGGTTGCAGTGAGCTCAGATTGTGCCACTGCATTCCAGCCTGAGCAATGAGGGAGATTCTGTCTCAAAAAAACAAACACACAAACAAACAAACAAACAAACAAAAACACAGTTAACAAATAAATAAAAGATGTTGTGTCAGGTAGTAATGAATGCCACGGGGAAAAATAAAGCATGGAAAATGTAGTGATTTTAAATACAGGCACACACTCTTTGATACTCCTCCCTCCAAGAGGTTGAGCCTAATTCCTTTTCCCTCTAGTTTGGACTGGACTTAGTGGCTCACTTCAAATAAATGAAATAAATCAGAAGCAACGATGTGTGACTCTGCAGCCTAGGCCTCAGAAGGCACTATGCCTTCCCCTTCTCTCTCTTAGATTACACTCTGAGAGATGTTGGCTGCCACGTTGTGAACAACCTTTAGAGACAGCCCTATGTGACGAGGAATTGAGGCCGCAGACAGCAGCCATCTAAGTGAACCTTCTCGGAAGTGGATTCCCCAGCCCCTGTCAAGCCTGCAGATGACTGCATCCTTGGCCAACTCTTGACTACAGTGTCATGGGTGACCCTGAGCCAGAATTCTTAGAAATGATATGAGATGACAAATATTCATTGTTTTAATCTGCTGAGTTTTGGGACAATTTGTTATACAGTGACAGATAACTAATAAGAAAAGAAAATAGGGAAGGTGTATGTGGGTGGTGCTGGCTGTTTCCAGGATAATTAGAGGAGGCCTCACCGAGAAGGAGCCTTGCAGCTAACTCTTGAAGTAGGTGAGGGAGTGAGCCATGAGTACGTCTGGAGAAGATTTCTCGCCAGTCTTCCTGTTGCACTGTGGTCATACAGAACTCGCCTCAGTCGTTGGAACACACCATTTTCCTTCTTAACTCCAGGCCTTCCCATATGTTATCTCTTCTACTCACAACTCACACCCCTCACCCTTCCCTGTCACCCCACCTCACTTCCAATGCTGGCCACCTCATTAACTCCTCATTTATCCATCAGGTCTCAGCTTAGATGCCGCTTTTTCCAGAAAGCCATTCATATCTGCCTACCCTTGGGTAAGTACCCCTTCTGCGTGGTTCCTTGTGTTCCCAGTCATAGCATTTGACACAGTGTAGGACGATGGCCTTTTGGGATTTTTATTTTTTATTTTTTTTGGCCGTTACATGGATTATATTCTCTGTGAGGACAGGGCCAAATCTTTTGCAGTTGTAACTGCCATAGCCAGCAGAGTAATCGACACTTGGCAGGAACTCAGTCAATAGCTCCTAAGTGCATGAAGACATTCTGTTCCATTATCGCATGGCAGTCACACACACCCTCACCGTCTCAGTTTCCTATCTCTAAAATACCCCCCTTCCAGGATTATGGTGAGGATAACAAATGCTCACCATATGGTGAGGATAACTATGTAAGTCACCTAGCAGAGTAAGTTCTGTAGAAGCAATAGTCAAATTCTAGTGCAGGAAGTCTGTTCCCTTATAAGACCGTCCCTTTCATTCCATTGCTCAGCAGTTCTATTTAGGAGGAAACTGTTATCTTGAAACTGGAAAAATTGAGGATAAATACCTTCTCTGATAGGGCCCATTTTGATTTTTCATTCACAATTAGATGGATATTTTAGGACACAAAAGAACAATTCTAGTCAAATCTTTCCTTCCTCCTATTCATCAGGTTTATTGAGGTTTAATTTGCTATAGTAAAATTCACCCTTTTTAGGAGTGTAGTTCTATGAGTTTTGACAAATGCATGCAGTTTTACTACCGTCACCAGTCAACAGGTTTTCACTTTTTATTAATTCTCTGTTGACAGCTCCAAGTAGTGTACAGTTCTTACTTAGTACTGCTTCCACTCTCTGCCAAAACGAATTCTCCAATTTTAAACGATCTTGGCTTGTTCATTCAGTGTTTGGTGCTTGGACCTCTGGGGGTGCCTGTGTTTTTGTCTGAATCTCTGCCAGCCAGAAGGGTTGTTATTCCAAAGTGTAACCAACCATTAACCAAAATATTATTACATTTATTCTTATTCCTTTTATTACCATCTCTCAGAGCAGAAATTGTGAATGGGCAATGATAACTCTTTAGCTTCATTTGGGACCCTGAAGAGCAAAATTATTTCTCTTGTGTAATAAAAATAGAAAAAGGAAGATTTTGAAACAAAGAAGGGTTTCTAACAAGAAATTTGCACACGTGCATGTTTCTCCCCTGCTCTGAATCTCTATTATAATTGTTGTCAACACTGTTTGTCACTTTAATGTTCCCTAATTGCCACTCCTTTGTGTTTGTTACCATTAATTTGATTACAAGATGAGGAACTTTTCCCTGTTTCTTTCCTCCTACATACCGAGGATGAGCACAGGACTGGGTACACAGTTAAAACACAATAAATGTTCTTTTGAGAGACTAACTTGTAGGGAGAGGTGACTTTTGGTAAATTCATGGGAAGGTTCTTTGCAGATAGATCAGGATTTTTGAACAGAACTTCCATTTAGAAAGTCAGATCTTTTAATTTATTATGATGAATAAAGTTTTCGCCAGATTAAGTGTGGTTTCCCTCATAAATTATGAAATAAGTTGCCTAGCAATACAGTGTAATAAATGTAGATATCTAGGAAGGTGGGTTATCTCAAAAGATCAAGGTAAAGTTTAGGTTCCATCTGTGGGTACAAAGAAATGAAAGAAGGAAGCCTTTGTGGCTCTTGAGGTAAAGTGATGCTAGCGTCCACTTCTTTCCCCCAATCCTCCTCAGTTTATAAGTCATTGTCGAGAATACTAAACCACCAGGGCGATACAGGGGAATCCCATAGGTGAACACGACATTAGAACATGCTTTCGGAGAGGGTCTCTGAAAGAGGTTTTTTGGACATCTCGGGGGAGCTCATGGATACCTGGCAGTAAGTACGTAGTAACGTCCCAGAAATCAACCGGCTGCAATTTTACTGCAATTTACTATTCTTGGGTCATATACGAAAATATCAAAAGCACTTTCTGCTCTTTCTCAATAGCAATGAATACAATTAACCACAAATATTTCCAAAGAGGTTACAGAAATTTTAATGTTATGAGAAAGTCAGAGGGTCAGGATAGGGTTGAGCCTAATGCACATGTGTTAGAGGCACAGGAAGTTGCTAAGAGACACTTATCCAAAATCTTTTTTTTTTTGAGACAGAGTCTTACTCTGTTGCCCAGGCTGGAGTGCAATGGCACGATCTTGGCTCACTGCAGCTTCCACCTCCCGGGTTTAAGAGATTCTCCTTCCTCAGGAGAATAGCTGGGACTACGGGTGCGCACCACCACTCCCAGCTAATTTTTTGTATTTTTAGTAGAGACGGGATTTCACCATGTTGGCCAGGATGGTCTCGATCTCTTGACCTCGTGATCTGCCTGCCTCAGCCTCCCAAAGTGCTGGGATTACAGACGTGAGCCACTGCGCCCAGCCTTATCCAAAATCTTTACAGTCATTTTGTCTACATTTTTATTAGTTATTTTTGTGGGCTAAGATGTTAAAGGATCTTGCAGAAATACCTGTCTGCATTTAAGCTTTTCTAGTGATTAATGCCTACACATGCATTAGTTGGCCATTATAGTCTCAGTGATCTGGTGCCACCTTGGGTAGTTGCAACACAGGCCAGGTAAATATTTTATAAGTTTGGGCAGGATGTATGATTCAGAGCATGGTGTGCTTCTATGGAGGTTGTGCCTCCACGGAAGAAACATTGGAGACCCTGGATAGCCTGGGGGTCAAATAAGGGCAACCAGGGCTGGTGAAACAACAAGAGGAGAACAGGTCTAATAAAGAAGATGGGCGTGGTTTTGCATCTAAAGTGCCCTCAAGATGGACCTGCAACTGAGCTGGATGGAGCTGCTCGGTGGTGAAGTTGGTAGTCATTGTCATTGGGTCACCCTGAGGCATCTATGCCAGCTGTGGTAGGGAGAACTGGACAACTCTCTTGAGACACAGAGCATCCGCCTTCATGACCCAGCCTTCCTTGAGTGTGTCTCCCAGGCCTGACTTTAGCCTAAAGAATAAGGCACAAAGAGGCTACCGAGGTCATGAGGGCAGGCTTTATCCTTCACAACATGAGGAAGTGGGCGGTTTGCCCCTCCTTCTCCCTTGGTCCCACATGTACTCTCTTTCTTCTTTCTTGACACCCTTTCAATAATTCTCCCAACCTCGGTTTCTAAAGTGAGGGGGATATTTTCTATATGCCTCCTCCCCACGTTCTGCTTGAATAATCATGTAATTTATGTGAAGTTTTGTAGGGTAGCCCTATTCTTACTTCCTATTCTTTTTATTTTACCCCAGGCCATCCCCAGGTCAAATATAAATTGGTGTTGTGTGTGTGTGTGTGTGTGTGTGCGTTAGAGAGAGAGGAAGTAAGACAGAGAGAGAGAGAGAGAAACAGTGGTATTTACTGGAATTACAGAAAGAAGCCAGGAAAATCTGACCTGTTCTTGTCTTCTGCCCTAATGGAACTGGCCATCTAGTCCGGGAGATAGAAAAGTACCCTGGGCATTTTAATTCAGATTTACATGACCATGATAGGAGCAAGCACAAGGTCCTATGTGCTTTAGTTAGGAAGTGGTATAGTTTTACGGATTCCAGCAAAGTGTTTTGTTTTTTTTGAGATGGAGTCTCTCTCCATTGCCTAGGCTGGAGTGTGGTAGCGTGATCTTGGTTCACTGCAACCTCCATCTCCTGGGTTCAAGCGATTCTCCTTCCTCAGCCTCCCAAGTAGCTGGGATTACAGGCACCTGCCACCATGCCCAGCTAATTTTTGTATTTTTAGTAGAGATGGAGTTTCACCATGTTGCCCAGGCTGGTCTCCAACTCCTGACCTCAAGTGATCTGCCTGCCTCGGCCTCCCAAAGTGCTCGGATTACAGGAGTGAGCCACTGCGCCCGGCCCAGAAGTCTCCTTTAATGACCAAGTATATCCCTTGCCTGGATCCCTAATAGCCAAAATCCAGCAAGTAGAGATGCATTTAACTTGACACTTCACTCTGAGATAGCATGGTGAATGGAAAAAGCCCTGTATTCGTCCTGGGTTTGTCATTTTATGGCCATGTGACTTGGAGAAAGTTATTTCATCTTTCTGAGTCTCATATTTCTTATCGGTAGAATTGGAATAACAGAGTTTGATGGGTTACTATGAAGATGAAATGAGATAAAATCTAGGGGAACAGCTTGAAAATTATGGATGTATTAGTTTTATGGTTTCTAACAGTGTGAATATAAAACAGACTGGGGTAGAAGGTGGAGGCTGAGAGAAGAAGGAGAGAGACAAGGGGGAGTGAAAGAAGGTAGAAAGGAAGAGATGAAGGTCCCCAAGGCATGCTTGCTCCAAGGTAGTTTTGTTGTTGTTTTTCTGTCTTATTATTATTTTTTTTTTCCGAGACAGGGTCTCACTCTGTCGCCCAGGCTGGAGTGCAGTGGTATGATCTTGGCTCACTGCCACCTCTGCATCCTGGGCTCAAGCAATCCTCCCACCCCAGCCTCCTGAGTAACTGGGACTACAGGAGTGAGCCATCACACCCAGTTAATTTTTTTGTATTTTTTGTAGAGACAGGATCTCACCATGTTGCCCAGGCTGGTCTCGATCTCCTGAGCTCAAGCAATCTGCCCGCCTTGGCCTTCCAAAGTGCTGGGATTACAGACATGAGCCACTGCGGCTGGCTTCAAGGCAGTCCTAATTGCGGGTAATAGTTATTTAGAATGCAGACAATCGACCTTGGTTATAGCGGAGAAAAAGTAGGGAAGACTAGAAAGTGTGCGATGCAGCTGGTCATAGCTGTGACCATAGGTAAACCATCTCATTTTCTTCCAACAGAAAGTATAATGACATCACCTAACTTCTGTCTTTTTTTTTCAGTCCTGAAGAACTGAGGCAGTTCCAGAAAGCTCAGCAGGAGCATGTTTTCATAACTGGCTGAGAAGGGCCTGAAAATTTTTAAGTGGTGATAAGAACAAACCAGATTCAGAGAACAAGATGATGCCAAGCATGAAGAATTTTTACTCAACTCACAGAGAACCTGAAAAGAGACATTCTAGTGAGGCTGGAGGACTGGGAATTGGGAGAAGAGACCAATGGTGGGCTATTAGAGAGAGAGAGAGAGATCATGCCGAAAATCTTCCCCAAGCAAGAACATCTCTGGTCATTTCCTTGAGCTTTTTGGATAAAGTCTTACCTTGTAAAATTCAGCATAAATCACCTTTCCATGTTCCTCTCTCTGTGGGCAGTGTGTGGAGATGCGAGAAGCAGGCACTGAAGCCAAAGAAATCAGTTTTCGTTACTCACTGGCCTCCCTTGTTGTCTGAGTTTCTGATGAGGAATAGAAAATTTTTGGTCTTACTCAATGCATGATTTTGCTCAGGCTGTGTCGAGAAGTCATCAAAATAACTAGCTGAAAGCAAAAATCTTGGCCAACCCACTTATTGTTTTATTTTCACTAGCAGTTTTCTCAATTAGGTGCCTTAGCTGTCTCTATGAAAGCAAAGATCGATGAGCCACCCACTCCCTTTGTCTCTCCACAGACACCTTACGCTCTACCCCACAGTCACCCACCCCACACTCCCATTCTCATCCCTATTCTACTCCTTTCCATAGGGGAAGTAGTATTTGACCTCTGCTTCAGTTGGTTCCCGTGCCTATTATTTCAACTGGAATAGGGCAGGAGCAGTCACACCTGGGGACAGGATAGGACCTTTGGGCCACTGCTTCATTTCTCTTGGGCCCATGAATCAATGAAGAGGAGAAAGTCATTGAGAAGCATTTGGGCAACTGCAGTGGCAACAGCAGTTAGGTGATTCTGCCTGAGGTCTTTGAATATGGCTTAAATTTCCCTCAAAGTAGGCAGTTCTTATTCCATTTGTCTTTTTCTCCTAAGTGGCTGCACCTTTCTCAGGGACCTCCATGTGCCAGCTTTCCATTCTGGATATGCCAATTATTTGCCAGATCTTTCTGACTGATCACCAGTACTGTATGGGACTACTCTTTAAGAATCACTAGTCCTTAAAACATTTAAAAATAGTTGACTTTGTTTTCCCACTGAATTGCCTGAATGAAAGTTTTGAGAAAATATTTTGTCATAGTCTTAAACTAGCTTTCAGTGTACATCTTACCCACTGGTGGCTCAAGTGTTTTTGGATTACTGATCATTGTTATCATTGCTTCCTATCTCACTAATGGTACTAAATTACCCCCATCACTGGTGTCAGAAGCCTCCTAGCAGGTCTCACTGATGCCAATTTCTGCCTCCCCAATTCATAACTCTCTGGCTTACCTTGTTGCTTTTTGCAGGTTCCTTCCACGGTCAACTGCCCACAACAGGTCTCTATTGCCCTTCATATCAAGTGCAGACTATCTGGCTGGTATTCAAAGAAGCTCATAAGCTGTTTCCATCCTCCCTCCCTTCCCTTCTTTGCCATCACTTCACAACATGTACATTCCATTCTAATCCAAGGAGTCATTTCTTTATCTTGAACTAGTCCCATTTTCAAGTTTTATTTTTCTGCTGCTTCCTCTTCTTTGAAAGTCCTTCTTCCATTCTTTCAACTGGCCCAAGTACTAATAATATTTAAAATGTCACTCAAATCCAGCGTACTTCTTAAAGTCTTGAATGAGTTTTCAGTATCAACCATCTCTGTTGCAGTGATTGTAATTTCATTGTAAAGATGTTTTATTCATTTAAAGTTAATTCTTATTTGTGGGACAATAAATACTACATAGAATTGTTATTTTTCCTCTTTGAATAATTGTCATCTCTTCTATACTCTGAGTGTTCCAAGAGCAAGAAACATGTCTTTTTCATCTTGCATCCCTAGTGTCCAGCCCAGTTCCTGAGACATAGCATTTGAATTGAAACTGTTACAGTATGAATTGTATTCTGAAGTTCCTTGAGGACAGGGCTATGTCTCAGTCATTTTATATCCCCCAAAGCCAAAGACAGTACTAGGCCCATGGCAGATATTCAACAATCTTTATTGCATTGAGCATTCAGAATAGAAAAGTAGGAATTGTCATGCTTGTTAACATTAAAGAAGGACAGAGATTAAATCTAGAAGGTGAACGGTCAGTTCTAGGAATCAGCAAGTATGCCCTGGGTTTTGTCCATAAACAAAGAGGAGAGGCCTGAACAGATAGCAAAGGCCAACGCGGCCACTTCCTGGGAGGTACAGAACTGAGCAGAGGAAGGAAGACTTGAAAGTTATTACCCAAATTTGAGAAAATGGGGATAGGGTGATAATTGAAAAGATTTAACTGATTCTGAGGAATAATGACTTTAAGAACCTTTTCAGTAAATTACAAAATACATATCGAAAAGTGAATAAATCATAAATGCATAATTCAATAAATTTTCACCATATAAACACACCCATACAATAAGCCAGATAGAGAAAAACATTACCAGCATCCCTAAAGTCCCATTCCAGCATCTCAGCACCCCTTAAAGTAACTATTCTTCTGACTTCCAATGTAATAGAACAGTTTTGCCTATTTTTTGAATTTGATATGAAGGAAATGATATTACTTGTATTTTTCTATATTTGGTTTCTTTTGCTTGGCATTTTTTCGTGGGATTTATTCCTTTGCAGTTACATGTAGCAATATAATGTATACTGTTATTACTGTATAGTATTCCAATATATAACTATATTACATTTCATCCATTCTGAAGTTTTCAGTGTGGGGCAATTATGAATAATGCTGTCACGCATATTTCCATACATGTCTCTTGGTAAACAAGCTCATTTCTGTTGGGTATGTGGCTAGAAACTGAATAGCTGAATCACAGGGTATGTGTTTGTTCAGTCTTAGTAGATAATGCAGAACAATTTTCTAAAATGATTTTTCTAATTTATACTCTTTAGAGTAGCATATGACAGTTTCATTTTCTCTAAATGCTTGCCAACAATTGGTATTGTCTGTCTTTTTCATTTTAGTCATTCTGGTGGGTGTGTGGTTTTAATTTTGCATTTCCCTTTGCCTAGTAAAGTCAAACGCTTTTCATGTGTTTATTGGATCACTTTTGCAAAGTGCCTGTTCAAGCTTTTGTCCATTTTTTTTTCCTCCTGGGTGGTCTTTTTCTTATGGATTTGCAAGAACTCTTCATAAATTCTGGATTTGAGTCCTTTATTAGTTGTATTACAAATATCTTTCTGGGATTATTTTTGACAACAACTCACTCTAGTGGCTCCAAAAAATAGAGTTCAGTAGATGTTTATTGATTGAAAGAGGAAAAGATTCTACATAAAGAGATATTTCAAAGGAAGAAGCAAGAGGGTTTAGGACAGTTTGACCATACAGGATGAAGGCAAAGAGAGACTCATGCTAAGATTTTAAGTCAAGAACAAGACTCATTAATTCATTCAACAGATTTGACTTGTGCAAGGTAAAACATCTAGTTAAGTTGCAGAATCTCTATTTCCTGACTTGTGGTTCGCTCATTACTATTTCCATGTCTTTCTCTCAGTTGCTACGTATGTTGTTCATGAGGAAGCTCCTTGTGGTTAATAGCTGGTGTTTCCTGAACACTTACTATATTCCATGCCTGCTGAATGGTAGGAGCTTAGTAAATGGAATAGTCAGAGATATTTGCTGAAACAATCATTTGGTCATCTGTGCTTATAATTCATTCAGTTATCCAACTAGAACTTACTGAGGGTCTATGATGTGCCAAGGACTGTTCCAGGTATACAAACTCTTTGCTTTTATGGAGCTGATGTTACAGTGAATGAATGAATGAGAAAATGAAGGAATAAAGCACATTGCCCCCTTTCTCTCGTGCAGCACCTTGTGTGTAGCTTTTTGTCTCTGCTCCGTTTCCTAGGCAGACCTCACTCAGGTATTTCCTGTCATATTCATGCATTCACAAACTGTGCCTTTTAATGGATGATTCCTCTTGTCTATGACTATATTATGCATTGTAACGCTTTCCTTTTCCAGCCTGTTAAATATTCTAAGCACTATTTCTATTTGGTTCTTATATTTAATTGCTTGCCCCTGCCAACTCATTCGAGTACTTTTACTTTCTCTAAGGGCATGTTAATTAACTAATATGAGTACAGTTTAAATTCTAATTCTCTAATCAACATTTACATACTTTTAATCTTTTCTTTTAAAAGCAAGTCCATTTCAGATTAATCCTGAGGTTACTGCAATATAATTAATGCTGACTATTTTTGTATTTTTTTAAAAGTAAGAAATGTGGAGCCAAGATTCCTTATTTGGCAAAATATTCCAACAGCAACAAAGCAGATATTTGTTAAACAGGTTGAAATACTATTATCTTCATTTACTTGATTGTAAGAATATGAAAGTAATAACAAGGTTGCACCTCTTTTGCAACAGGCTACATTTCAGATCTGCCCTAATTCGGAGTGACATCTTGTCTAACTAACCCAAATGTGGGATAATTTACCCTATTTATAGTACAAATGCAGCTGCTGAATTAGAACAGTGACAAAGAAAAGGAAAAAGAGGCATTCTCTCAGGATTGACATTTGTGATATTTTAAAACCAAATCACCTAGGCTTTGGAACTGTGTTTGGACAGGCAATACCAATTGTTGGCAAGCATTTATAGAAAATGAAACTCTCATATGCTACTCTAAAGAGTATAAATTGGAAAAACCATTTTAGAAAACTGTTCTGCATTATCTACTACGACTGAACAAATGCATACCCTGTGATTCATATTTTTAAAAGTTTAACAGGGTCGTGAAGGGATAGAAAATGTTCAGTTTACTTGGCCCACAATGTTCCCATCAGAGCCTGAGCGGATCTGGTAAGACAACACCAAGAATCACAGAGTTTTGAATATGAATTTTCAAAAGTTACGTTTTAAAATAATATGTAGCCTCTGCAAAATGATTGTGAAAAATGTTAGTAACTCTAAAACTGATTAGAGAACTGGGATAAAATATTCACTGATACTAGTAAATTAATTGTGTTTTGAATTTCTGGTGACAGAAGCAAGTGTGGGTTATGACTCTTCACACCTGTTTACTTGTCAAAACAAAAAATGAAAAGAGAGATTGGGATGTACCTGTGACCTTCAAAAAATCTATGACAGTAGACGGCAGATGTTAGGAAGCTAATATCAAGTTCTGTTTACATTAGAGTAGTGAAGAATTTCCATAAATGTTGCTTTCTTCTGTCTTTTAAGTTGATTTCAGTACTTAGCATCAGTAGGGAGAAAAACACACTCGTTTACATTATGACACCTTCCTGTGGATAGAGTCTTCTCTTTAAGATGAGGTATAATACTGACTGAGAAGACTCGGTCTCCAGGAAGAAGGGAAAGGTGGCTATGGTTGACAAGTGTCTTTGTGGGCAGATTGTGGCAGGTGAGGTGGGACTGGTAGGAAGTTATTCTGGGCACCACCAGGGTTACCTTAGAGCAGAAGTGGGAAGTAAATGCAGTTTATGTTTGAAAACCCCAGTCTTTAGCTTTTGTTCTTTGCTGTACCTCTAACCTCTTCTCCTCGCTGGCTGTGAATCACTTACTCTTCGTGTTCTCAGGAGATGAGTAATTGAATAGTCCCTTTCTCCAAGCCAACTTGGTACTTATTCACACCAAGGTAAATGTGACTAATAACAGCTTCGCATCTTACTTCTCCCATAAACTAGGAATTAAATCTCATACACAAGACCTCAGTGGAAAAAATTTGGAAAGACTATCAAAAGGGTATAAAAGAAGGTCTTTGGCAGAGACGTGGTCGATGCTCTTGGATGTAATGAGTTCACATTATAAAGATGTTAATTCTCCTTAAACTGGTCTTTACGTTAAATAAAAACCTAGTAAAAATTTCTGCTGTATTTTTCCAGGAACTTGACGAATTTATCACAAGCTTTATATAAAATATATATGAAAAGTCCGCGAATAGCTAAGTCAGCCCTGAAAAAGTAGAGCAAAGAAGGTAAAATATCCTGTTCAGTTATAAAGACACTCTTCAGTAATATAATCATGTGAAACTGGCTTAAGAACAAAAAGAAAAATAAATAAACCAATGGAACAAAAAAGAGGACTCAGATATAGTATTTCTATGTATGGGAAATTCACATATGATAAAAGACTCATGGTTTAGTGGACTATCTTGGGAAAACTGGCTCACTATGTGGAGGAGAATAAAACTGAATTTCTTACCTTTCATCATGTACAAATATGCATTAAAGACCTGATTGTGAAAGGTTAAGCCATAGAATAAACAGAAGACGAGATAGAAGAATGTCTTTGTGACCTTGGGAGGGAGAGAGGCTTTCCAAACAAACCTTGAAAAGTACAAATCATATAATTATAAATAATGTCTTAGATGACATCCAAATTAAGTTTTGCTGTTCAACAAAGGCCAAATAAACCAAGTGAATAGATAGATAAAAAATTGGGAGGAGGCCCGGTGTGGTAGCTCATGCCTGTAATCCAGCACTTTGGGAGGCTGAGGTGGATGGATCACTTGAGGTCAGGAATTCGAGACCAGCCTGGCCAGTAAGATGAAACACTGTCTCTACTAAAAAATTAGCTGGGCATGGTGGCTGATGCCTGTAATCCCAGCTACTCGGCAGGCTGAGGCAGGAGAGTCGTTTGAACCCAGGAGTTGGAGGTTGCAGTGAGCCGAGATTGCAGCACCGCACTCCAGCCTGGGTGACAGAGCAAAACTCCATCTCAAAAAAAAAAAAAAAAAAAAAAAAAAAAAGGAGGAGAGTTTGTTTTGGCTACAACCAAAAATATACAGGGAACTCTTACAAATCAACAACAGAAAAAGAGCAATGACTAATGTAAGTAACTGATGTATAAAAGGTGGAAACCCGAGTGGCTACAAGTATATGAAAAAAATGCAAATTAAAACAGTAATGAGATATATACCATTTTAAACCTCCAAAGCCTGGCCAAGTTAAAGCTGGATAATACCAAGTGTGGAGGGGGATTTAAGGAGGCAGAGGAAGCTTTATTTGCTGGTGTGAGAGTAGATTAACACTGTCTTTCTGGAGAGCAATCTGGCAATATTTAGTAAATGCTAATAAACTTATCCTTATGACCTAGAGGACATACTTCAAAAATTATGTCAAAAATACTCTCAAAAATACCATAAAAATGACTTGGATGAGGGTGTTTAGAGCTACAGTGTCTGTGGTCTGGGCAATTGGAGGCAGTTCAGGTACCCACCATTGGAGAATGAATACGCAAATTGTGGTGGGTACGCACTCTGGAATGTCACGTTGCAAGCAGAGGCTACATGCAGAAACATGGACGGATGGTAAGACCATCACGCTCAGTGAAAAGGTAAGAAAGAGAGCCATTCCTGTAAAATAAAAATACCTACACACACTAAACGATACTTCTTTTTGCACAGGGATACGTCAATATTCAGAAATACATGTGAAACATTAGAGCCATGACCTATGGCAATGGTAGAGATGCCGGTAAGTGTTCAGTGGGGAGGGAAGGAGAAGATGAGGGCAGAATCACACCCACGCACGTGTGCACACACACACACACACAGAAACTTGTATGGAACAATGATCATGTGCATTGGACTGAGGAATATGATGAGTACAAATCTTTTCACCTGTGATACCAAAAGTCTTCTTTCTTCTAGGGAGATTTGTGTCTTAAAGAATGCATTTCCAGTCATGGATTTTCAAGCATGAGTCAATGAGTTTGGAAATTATTTTATGTATGTGGTCAATGAATATTTATTTTGCCGCTATATGCCAAGCACTATTCTAGGTGCTAGGCACAGTATAGTGAATGAGACAGCCAAAGCCTGCTTGTGGTTGAGGATTCTGATTAGTCCTTCTTGGCATTAGATCAAGTAAATTGTCACATATTCCAAATCAACCATGTGTATGGTCTGTCTGGGACCTGGGAGGTGGGCATTGGGGTTGCTCTTCATCTGCAGTGGCTTTGGGAGAGACTTGAAAATTCACAAGGAAATGACTGCAGAAAAGGCCCATTATAATCTGAAAATATTTAGCATACATATGTCTTTGGTTGTTGTTTTCACAGGAGCACCTTTTTGTTATATCCACAATCTCTTCTTTTTTTTTTTTTTTGAGACAGAATCTTGCTTCGTTACCCAGATTATAGCGCAGTGGGGCGATCTTGTCTCACTGCAACCTCAGTCTCCCGGGTTCAAGCGATTCTCCCACCTCAACCTCCAGAGTAGCTGGGACTACAGGCGCACCAACATGCCCGGCTAATTTTTGTATTTTCAGTAGAGACAGGGTTTCACCATGTTGACCAGACTGGTCTCAAACTCCTGACCTCAGGAGATCTGCCCGCCTCAGCCTCCCAAAGTGCTGGGATTACAGGCAGGAGCCCCGCGCCCAGCCTCACAATCTCTTCTAACAGCAAATATTTCTGAGACTCCTAGTATGACTGTTCAGAAACCCCCATACAACACCAGAGCAGATTTTCCCTTTAGTGAGTTTTAGTTAAACTCACTGAAACTTAAGATCTAGGCTCCATTAACACTATCTTATTGATGCTTGGTCCATCAGGGACATACAATGAATAAGAGGCACGCTGCTGCTCTTAAAGACGGCTTTGCAATTTTCTGGCATTCTCTTTCTGTTTCACAGTGATTTATTTTCCATTCAGGAACAATAAGCTGGTAAGCAGGACTGGGTCAAACACCAACTTTAGAAATATCATAAAGGCAGTCAATATGCTTATATTGAGTCCTTCCTATGTGTGTAGCACTGTTCTAAGTGTTGGAGTTACAAAGACGAAAGACACAGAGACTCTTCCCTTGAAATCACGTAATTCAACAATGTCAAAACTTATTTTCCCATGGAAACAAAATTATGTATGCTGGTCAGTTTCCCAGGCAAACCAACAAAAGCCTATTTAATCCATGAATAGCTTAAATCTAGTGCTAATAGAATTATACAGAGTTCTGGGCAAAAGTGGCCCTATATAATAGGAAATTGAATAAGGAAGGTTTCATCATCTTTTCTCGGGCTCATGGTCAACCCAAGGAAACATTTGGAACATACTTATTTTTTTTTCAATTTAACAAAAGTTATCTCATTTTTATTTGACAAATAAGAATTGTATATACAGTATTTATGTTACACAGTATGATCTTTTAAAAATTACTTATTTTTTAAATTGACGTTATCATTGTACATATTTATGGAGTATATTTTGATATTTTGATATAAGTGTATGCTGTATAATGACATAATTAGGTTAGTATATCCATCACCTCATGCATTTATCATTACTTTGTGGTGAGAATCTTCAAAAGCTATTTTGAAAAATACGATATTTTCCTGTTAAATATAGTCATTCTACTGTGTAATAGAACACCGAAATTATTCCTCCTAATTGTGTCTTTGTACCCGTTGACCAACCTCTCCCCATCCCGCTTTCCCCACTTACTTCCCCAGTCTCTGGTAACCACTGTTATATTCTCTGCTTCTATATCAACTTTTTTTTTTTTTTTTAGATTCCACATATGAGTGAGATAATGCAGTATTTGTTTTTCTGCATCTGATTTATTTCACTTAACATGATGTCCTTCAGGTTCATCCATGTTATTGCAAATGACAGGATTTCATTTCTTTTATGGCTTAATACTATTCCATTGTGTATATATACCACATTTTCTTTATCCATTCATCCATCTGTGGATACTTAGGTTGATTTCATGTATGTTTTGATATATGCATATATTGTGGAATGGCTAAAGTGAGCGAATTAACATATATGCATTACCTCACATACTTGGAATTTTTTTTTTTTTTTTTTTTGTAATGAGAACATTTACAATCTATGCTCTTTGTGATTTTTAAGCATAACATATATTGTTCTTAACTATTGTTGCCACGATGGACAATAGAGCTCTTCAACGTATTCCTCTTCTTTAACTGAAATGTTGTATCCTTTGGGTAACATCTCCCCAACTCGCTGCCCCTTGCCCACCCAGCCCCTGGCAACCACCATTCTACTCTTTCTTTCTATGAGTTCAAGTGTTTTAGATTCCACATGCAAGTGTGATCATGTGGTGTTATTTACTCCCACTAATCTTCCTTTTTGCTTCTTTCTCCTCTGGCCACCTTCACAAATGCTCAGTGTCCTCAGGTGGTTCCAACTCTTCCCAGTGGCACTTTGCTGAGGTCTGTGCCATCTCAAAAAGTGGTCTAGGTTTTACAATTATTTACGTCCCTTCTCCCAGTTCTTCAACACTCCTGATCTTAACTAGTTGTGAGGAGAAAAATCTGATCATACAAATTTGCACTAATTCACATTCCTTCCCTCAGCAATAGGTACTTGCATTTTGATAGTTGCACTTGCTTCCTTCTCTTGCTTTGCGGGAGAATTTCCAGTCTAGTTTTAGGTGTATTTTTAAATAATTTAAAGGTAATGTGGAACCTCTATATTCCTATATTCCCTTCCTCAGACATCCATGTATGTGTGCATATATATGTGTGTGTATATATAGTATATATACACATATATATTGTGTATATACACAATATATATGTGTATATGCAATATATACACATATATATTGTGTATATACACACATATATGTGTATATGCAATATATACACATACAATATATACATATATACACACATATGTAATTGTTATAAGGTTATTTGGAAATATTATGTTGAGACCTGTGTGAAGTTTAGAATTAGGTAAAATTTTAACTATATCCATGGTATTCTTTTCTTTTAAACAAAGTTTACATGTTAAGAAAAATGGTGATCAGATTGTTCAGCATTAGTATTTACAAACTTAAGTGGACATTGATTATAATTCAATTAATACAATTTTAAGATACATTTGCTTCTGCCTTGTTAGGACCACTTAAAAATAGTCCCAGAAAGGGAAGAAAACAATAACTAGATTAGCCAAGACTGTTATTTTTGAAACAGAAGTCTGGTTTAGAATTCAGCATTTTAAAAAGGAGATAAAATTATTTTAATAATGGAATGATCTGTAAGCTGTCATTACCATTTACTTTAAAGCAGAGGATATAGGACACGGGTCCTTTTTTTCTGATCACCTCCAATGAGATAAGAATCTATAAAGCGGGTAGGAAAATGAGTCCGTGACCAAAATGCTTACTCAGCCACTATAGGAGATCAAAAAATTTTATACTAAATCTGAACTCTACTAAGACAAAACAATTGTTTTCTTTGAAAAATATGTAGGGTTTAGAAAATTTCTGGGATTTGTCTGTAAAATACCCCCTGGGCTCTAATAGTGACGTTTTAGGGAAACACTTACATCTCAAGGTGGGAAGAATAGAGGTGGTGTTTTGTGGGCTCCTGTGGTGGTTAGGTCGTTCTCAGAAGACAGTACTGGAAATTAGATAATTGCTGATGTCACATTTTGCACAATTAAAAAAAAGTCGGTATCCTGGGGGCTATAAAAGCAGCCGCTTCTACCTTCCCCATCACAAGCAGAATCTTCAGAACAGGTAAGCGTTTCGGCAAACTTGGTACAATTGGTTAGTTTGATGAAATACTTCTTGACTAATTTTGTTCCTTCACGTTGTTTTCGACCAGGTTCTCCGTCCCCAGTCACCAATTGCTCGAGTAAGAGTTGTCTGCAATGGCCGCCCTGCAGAAATCTGTGAGCCCTTTCCTTATGGGGACTCTGGCCACCAGCTGCCTCCTTCTCTTGGCCCTCTGGGTGCAGGGAGGAGCAGCTGCGCCCGTCAGCTCCCACTGCAGGCTTGACAAGTCCAACTTCCAGCAGCCCTATATCACCAACCGCACCTTCATGCTGGCTAAGGAGGTATGCATCTCAATGCTGCGCTTTCTCATTGGATCTACTTGGAACCCAAATAGTTCTTGCACTTTTCTTCAGAGCACCTCTAAGAGCTTTAGGAACCCATTGTTTATCCCTGCTGGCAGATAAATTTTCTGTTTTTTCAGAGACTCTTTGGGAATCTGGCCGGTTTTTTTTTTGACTTGAACTCCTTCCTTCCATTTTGGTCTTTATGATACATGTGATGAATTTTCCCATTCATGTTTTAAACTCGGCCATTCAGTAACCCATCTGATGATTTTTTTTTTCCTTTATGCCTTTGTGTGTTGTCCTAAACTTATGCACACATCTGAATTCTGTTTCTAGTCTTTATGGGGTTGCTCTGGGGAGAGGGGATGGGGCACATGTCTACGTACAGATTTTTTTTCTATCTGCTCAATGTCCAGGCACTTAGTCTTTTCTTCTCTTCCAGGCTAGCTCGGCTGATAACAACACAGACGTTCGTCTCATTGGGGAAAAACTGTTCCGCGGAGTCAGTGTAAGCTACAGTTGTGACGAACAGGGCCGTGTGCCGTCCATGGGTACTTGGATTGGTGGTAATGATGATTTAGGACTTATCCCTT
The DNA here is from genome assembly GCF_043159975.1 of Macaca nemestrina. Classification (NCBI taxonomy): domain Eukaryota; kingdom Metazoa; phylum Chordata; class Mammalia; order Primates; family Cercopithecidae; genus Macaca; species Macaca nemestrina. Next base: position 65,198,598 of record NC_092134.1, read on the forward strand.
ATGACCCTTGCTGTTTCCCTTCCACCTGTAGATGAGTGAGCGCTGCTATCTGATGAAGCAGGTGCTGAACTTCACCCTTGAAGAAGTGCTGCTCCCTCAATCGGATAGGTTCCAGCCTTATATGCAGGAGGTGGTGCCCTTCCTGGCCAGGCTCAGCAACAGTCTAAGCACATGTGTAAGTTCAGCTCTCAGCCTATGCCCATCTACCCCTCCTTCCCTCCTTCTTCCACAGAGACCCCCTTACCCCGATTCTCTCTTCTCCCCTCTACCCCTAAGCTAGCAGGAAGAAGCATCTTGGCAGCAGTATTATCAGGAGTCATTTAGGATCACAGAGTGTTTGTTTTTGCTTTTGATTGAGTCACATCTTGAGTTTATAGTGGTGAAGGGGGTCTGGAACTTAAGTGTATAGAAGCCGCATTGGTTTGTCTCTGGAAAAAAGGCAACTCAGTTTGTGTAAGGTGAGAAAGGTGTTGGGAAAAACATCTAGATGTGGAAATGGATCCACTGAGTCTAAGTTGTTGAGGGGAGGGGATGGCATGGAGAGAAAGTAGAAGACAAAGTGGGAAATGGGAAGGCTTAGTGTCAGCGGTGTGTCGGCAGACTGTTGCCCTGCTGATGTCATGGGAAGTGACAAAATCGGAGGCGTGTGAACTTGATGCCGCTGAACATATGAAACTACAAAAAAAAGTTTGAGTGTAGTGGGCCCAGTCAAAGGCCCTAGGACTTACTGAAGAGGGCTTAATTTTCACATGAGATGTTTTATGTACATTTCTTGTTCTGAGCATGCTGTTTTGTGGAGGTATGATTGAGGTTTTATTCCTTACAGAATTTGCATAAACCACTCCGCTGTTTCCACAAACGCAAACCTCAGTAGGATTTCCCAAAGATGAAGAGAGGTCTCTTGTAAGGGAAGTGACTGGATTCTGGTGTCCAAGGGAATTCAAGAGCTCAGGAAATCTAGGTCACCGTTGAAATCTAGGTCATTGTGGGCAAAATTACTAAGAGTTTTAATTCCAGGTGAATTGTACCGTACCTCCACGGGTGTGGAGGTTCATGAAGTTTCAGCACAACATTAAGATAGTTATTCTTGTTTTTGTTTTATAGCACATTGAAGGTGATGACCTGCATATCCAGAAGAATGTCCAAAAGCTGAAGGACACAGTGAAAAAGGTAGGACTGATAACTGTCAATGCTAAGTCATGCAATAGGAGAGACAAATGCTGTTTTTCTCTCCTTTCTTTCTTCCCACCACTTTGTGATTTTTCACTTGATTCTCCTACCACCAGGGTGATTACTTTGGTGTCTGTGTCTGCAGAGATATCTATATATCTAGAAGACAGTTTCCAAATTTTGCAACTTGTAGAATTCTAGAACTGGCTGGAATCTTAGGTTGTCCGGTCACATTACCTCACCTTCTGGGGAAGGCAAGTGGCAGAGACAGGGCTGAATACAGGTCTCCCGAATCCCAAGCTAACACTTTTCCCGGCAGTGATACAGATTAGTTTCATTAATTCTTAGGGAAATTTCAGATTCCTATTGACTCATGTAATCTGAAGAAGCACTTGTTTAAAAACAGAAAAGTGCCTATGGGCAAATTTATTTGAAGTCATTTTTGAAGGCATTCATGCATTGCTTTGAAACTTGGAGGAATAAACTCAGAACAACAATAAAAGAGCTGGACTTGCATATAGGGCTAATTTCTGGAGTAATCGATGCTTATTTTTAATTATCATAATATCTAACAACTATTGATTTTAGTTTAAAATCAAGAGCAGATAACACCTGATCTCTTTTATACAAGTTCAAATAGACTAAAAATGTTAGTAAGAGATTTATTATAGTTAAATGGAAGTCTGAATTGGTAAGCCTTTTTTTCTTCCTCTCTCCCTTCAAGACCTTCCATTCTAGTTTCTTCCTTCATTCCCTCAATAAACCCCTAGTGAGCATTTATCCACGGTGGGCTGGTGTACATTTCTATAGTGAATGATACCATCATGTGCCCTATTTGGTGAAAAGAACAACAATGGAAGACTTAGACTAACAATAGTGACTCACCCCAAAACCAGAGGAATGATTAGGAGCAGTGAAAGTGATGTTCTTACAAGCAGGTTCAAGTAAATACTCAGAAACATGAAGGCTCCAGTTGATGGAATTTTCAGTAATAAGCTTAACCTTAATTCCCCCTTTTTTCCTCTTGACTTTTTAAAAAAGCATTTCTTCCTGAGCATCATTTAATGAACGTGACTGTTTCTTCCTTTGATAATTGAAGGCTTTGTAGTTTTATATTGTGAAGCTCAGTTCTCTTGTTATGGAACTATTATCTAGACATGGAGGGCTGAATGTTAGCATGTCACAGACAAGACGTGCTTTACACATCTTGCTTAAAAAGTTCCTGATTTCAGCTTGCTTGTTGTCTTTAGAAAAGTGAAGTGTGAGAGAGGAAAATCTCATGGTGATCTGGGTGATTTTCAAGGCCTTTAATCCATTTTGAAAGAATCAATTTCCTATTTGCAATGATTTGCCACATGGAAGAGTGATTATGCTTTTTTGCTGGTACCTTCAGAAAGTACAGGCGGGAGAGGAATGTTGTTCAGAGAAAGATCAACAGGAGGAGAAACTGCCAGAGCTGTCTGAAATAGGGTGGTCTCGGGAGGCATTAATTCCCTCTCGCTGGGGGTAAAAGCAGAGCACAGGCTGGTAGTAAAATGCATGACAGACAGTAGGGGAAGATAAACTTTAAAATTCTTTATAGTCTTGGAGTCTTTGAGATAGAAAAGCATATCTTTTTGGCTTTATGTCAAAAGAAGTATGGAAAGGTGAAAGGGCGGAAGAAAGCAGGAAAAGAAAGAACAATGTACTGTATAGAGGATAATGGTGACAAGGTTTTTCTTGAAATAATGCAAATATGATAGATTAGAGGAATTTCAATAGGGAATGCTTTTCACTTGAATTTGGGTTTCCTCTTCCATTAAGTTTGGGAGCCTCATCTGCATTTGACTTGGAGGGAGAAAGAATGAATGTTAGGACCTGTATCTGGTTTTCTATTAACTAAAGCAAGTGGAAAAGACTTATTTGACATTTTTCCCACAAAAGTGAAAACTTGTCTTTTACTCTTTGTCAAAATGGTGGAAACAGAAAAAAACTCAATGTATTGGTAAATATATGGTTTGAAGTCTTCCGAGCTGAGATGTTTTAAATCAGGAGTGTCCAATCATTTGGCTTCCCTGGGCCACCTTGAAAGAATTGTCTTGGGACACACATAAAATCCACTAACACTAACAATAGCTGATGAGCTAAAAAAAAAAAAAAAAAAAAGGCCATGCATAAATCTCATAATGTTTTTAGAAAGTTTATGAATTTGTGCTACGGTGCATTCAAAGCTGTCCTGGGCCACGTGCAGCCCGTGGGTTGTGGGTTGGACAAGCTCTTTATAAGCCATCTGTCATAGATAGTTTTGGAGTTGCAAAACAGGCCAAGGCATAATGGGTGGCACTCAGGATCCCCCAGACCCCAGCCTCACTTCAGTCTGCTTGCTCTGGTTAAGAAGGGGTGGTCAACCCTCTGCCCAGCTTTTAAACAGCTTCATTAGTGTGAGGTGCACCTGAAATTGATGCCTGCTGGTGGCCTCTCAGTCCAGAGAGCTGTCATTTTAAGCTCTTTGGCAAATCATACAATACTCTTGCTAAAGGGGTATTACGATGAATGTTTTACAAATGCTTAAAACTCGGTTTCTGTCTCCATCAACCTAATCTTGCAATTTCTAATTTGTTCACTTTAGAAAACATGGCATAAATGCTCAAATACTTTTGCATTCTTATTTTCACAGCTTGGAGAGAGTGGAGAGATCAAAGCAATTGGAGAACTGGATTTGCTGTTTATGTCTCTGAGAAATGCCTGCATTTGACCAGAACAAAGCTGAAAAACGAATAACTAACCCTTTTTCCCTGATAGAAATAACAGTTAGATCCCACAAAGCGATTTTTTTTAACCAAAAAGAAGATGGGAAGCCAAACTCCATCATGATGGGTGGATTCCAAATGAACTCCTGCTTTAGTTACAAAGGAAACCAATGCCACTTTTGTTTGTAAGATCAGAAGGTAGACTTTCTAAGTATAGACATTTATTGATAACATTTTATTGTAACTGGTGTTCTATACACAGAAAATAATTTATTTTTTAAACAATTGTCTTTTTCCGTAAAGAAGATTACTTCCCATTCCTTTAGGGGAAAAAATCCCTAAATAACTTCATGTTTCCATAATTAGTACTTCATATTTATAAATGTATTTATTATTATTATTATAAGAATGCATCTTATTTATATCATTTTATTAATATGAATTTATTTATAGAAACATTATTTGATATTGCTACTTGATATTTATGATAATAATTATAGAGCTATAACATGTTTATTTGACCTCAATAAACACTTGAATATCCTGTCTTGTGGCTTTGTGATTTTTCTCCTTTACTATCATCATCATCATCATCATCATCATCATTGTCATGTTACCATTCCCATAACTTTATTCTTTGTTTTTTTTTTTGTTTTTTGTTTTTTTTTTTTTTTTGAGACGGAGTCTCGCTCTGTCGCCCAGGCTGGAGTGCAGTGGCCGGATCTCAGCTCACTGCAAGCTCCGCCTCCGGGGTTTACGCCATTCTCCTGCCTCAGCCTCCCAAGTAGCTGGGACTACAGGCGCCCGCCACCTCGCCCGGCTGGTTTTTTTTTTTTGTATTTTTTAGTAGAGACGGGGTTTCACCTTGTTAGCCAGGATGGTCTCGATCTCCTGACCTCGTGATCCACCCGTCTCGGCCTCCCAAAGTGCTGGGATTACAGGCTTGAGCCACCGCGCCCGGCCACTTTATTCTTGACTCTAAGAAAATGAGGTAGCTATTAGTATTATTCCAATTCTACAAATGAGAAAGCTGCATTAGAGACACGTTAAGAAACATTTTATAACTATAAGTAGTTGACCCTTATTGAGCCAGGTCTATCTGATTTCAAGGCTCTCTGCTATAGTGCCTATATTGGTTTATTAGGTTGACTCAGCATGTACCTTTGAAAAGAAAAAAGGTAAGAAATTGAAAAGAACTTATCATAAGTCATTTATGGATAAAAGAAAGGAGTGATGATGCTGGAGAGAAATACATGTCGCCTCTATTGCTATGGATAAACTGTTTTAGTTCTAGTTCAGGCCTACTGAAAGGTGCACTCTCCAGTCTCCCTGAAAGTGAGACACTAAAGGAACAGGAAAGCTGTGTTTTGGGGAGTCTTTCCTACTAGTAAATTTAGCACTGATAGGGAAGTCTCATAGGTGGAAGATGGGCAAGATACTATGAAACACACAGAGAGAGGGAAAGGGTTTCATCTTCAAAATTTGTACAATGCTATAGAGAAGAGAGAGAAGAGGTAGAGATAAAGGTTGGATTTGTTCTACCAAGAAGAATGGACAAAAGATGCCAGCAATGAAGAGCTGTTCCTGGGGGAAGGGCTTTGAAAGATCGTGTAGGTCTTTTCATACAAGGTCAAAGTCAATTGATAGGAAGTAAGTCGTCATCTGCTAAGGTATTTTCTTCTCCAAGCAATCAGGAACCAACTTTGCAGGTCACTTGCCAGTTGTTGGCCAAGTTCCTGCAGGATTAGGTCCAGCCTGGTGGTGAGAGGGGAGCACATAGAATAAATTCCCAGCAGGCCTTTGTCTATTCCTGGCAGTCAGCCCCTCTTTTGCTAACTTGCCCGTTGCACTCTTGCAACATATTTTCATACTTTCTCTAGTAAATCTGCCTTTCTTTACCCACAATGGTCTTGGTAAACTCTTTTACCACCTGTGCCACCAGCCTCAGATAGTTGTCGCTCACTCACAACATTTTGGTGGCCCGTATGGGGTGCTCTCTCTCCTTATGGGGATCTCTCTCCATACGGGGGCTCTCTCTCCTCATAGGGAACCCTCTTGCCTCTCTCTCTTTCCCAACTTGGAACCCTCAGTGGATAGCATTTAAGCACAGAGATAATTGTAGGTCTCTGGCCAGAGCTATACTCTGGTGGGCTGAAAGGTGTCCCCGTGGAAGCATCTAACTGCCATGACCGTTCGAGAGGCACCTAAGTTTGTTTTCTCTTTTCAATCTTTCAGCAGCCAGCTTCTAGTACCTCTCTGGCAATTGATGGTAACTGGCCAGGGCTGTTCTCTGGTGTTGCCTAAACGTCAGAGGGTGAACAGGGTTAGCTGCCTCTCCCATTAGGCAGGAAGGCTTTTTCCTCTCTTCTCTGCTCAGAAGTCCCTAATCCCTAAGTGTGGCATGACTGGTAGTGGAGGCTCATTCAGAGCGAATTCACACATGTTTTGGGTGACTCAGACCCTCTCTTTCTGATTCTGAATTCCCCCATGGAGTCAGCCAGCCATTCTGTTCCGATGTGGCTGAATCAGGCGAACTCAGCCTCAGAACAGTGAGTCTTCCCTTCCCTGGGCTGGCGCCAGGTCAAGTTCTTCCTTTACCTTTTTCCTCGTGTCTGGACTAATCATCCAGCTAAGGCCCCCGAGTGGCTGAGAGGTCTTTACTAATAGGTGGGATGCCCCTTTAGAAAGTGCACCCAAGTCCTTTGGTGGGTGCAGGTGGACCCTTTTCATCTTGGTGGGATGCCACAAGAGAAAATGCAGTTCAGTGTGAGGTTCCGTGATCCAGTGGTGAGTACTCGGGACTCTAAAAATGCAGTTCATGAGGCCCTGAGTGGTGTGTTTTCCAGTCCTATCCTGGGACAACCCCAGCTATTCTTTCACTCACGTCTAGGCTGCATTCTAAAGCATTAGAACAAACTTAACCCTCAGACTCTCAAAAAGAAGCGTCTAATTTTCTTGTTTAACACAGCGTGGCTCCTATGCAGGAAATCCTCCAATTAGCCTCCTTAGTCTTTATAACCAAAAGCAGAATAAAGATAACAAAACTAAGAATAAAGAAAAAGTCAGAGACAAGAGGCAGGCTTAACTGTTGGCTGCTTTATAAGCCCCCAGCCCCCTCCGAGTTGCCCTAAGCACTCTCCTCCAGATAACCACCACTGGGGCAGAAGAGCAGGCAAGAAGAAAGGCGAACTGCTCCAATGAAATAAAAGGAAAAAAGTCCTACACGGCTTGCGCCCTCTGCCACAAGCTCAGCCACTGAAAACGGGATTGCCCTGAGAGCCGAAGGCCCCTGGAACAAAATCCCAACTTCTAATGGCCTTAAGCTGAAGGGGCTCCCTGCTCTGGCTGGAACAGGTCACCTTAACTGGTGACTGGTGGAAGTGGGAGAAGTTCATCTCATACCCTGTAGGTCTGGGGTGCTAAGGCTTTCCCCGATGGAAGACAAGTGAAAGTGGTAGAGGTGCTGGCCCTGCACCACAGGCTCACAAGCCCGCTTGTAAAGCTTAACCTTTTCCTCTGCATTCTTTGCTTTTCTTTTTCTCTTTTTCTGTTCATTCTAGGGGTCTAGCCTTAAAAGGGAAAGACAGTTTCTAACGTCCTAACCCCTGATTTTGTCATTCTCTTTAAATCTCCAGCTGGTTACATATTATGGCCCATTTCTGTGCACATTTTAAACTAATGGGCAAATTACAACAGGAAAGCTTCAGAGCTCAAATGGTCAATCTGCACTATAGAATTCAGTAGAGTCTTCTAAAGCTCTCTGTCTTCCCCTCTTTTGTCAGCCTGCTTTAAATCTGCTGTTACTAAGCTGCTAGTGCTGAGATAAGACTCATTATTTGTGGTCTAACTAGAATATAAACATTGAAAACTCATTTAAAGAAAAAAGGTAAAAGAGGTTTTGTTAAACCAAGCAGCCTAGAATTTTTAAGCTCCCTAAAAGTTAATGAAAATAAATCCAACACCTCTTTTAAATGTTATTCTTAAAGCAGCTCTTTTTGTTCAATTTTACTATAAGCTCTCAGTGATTATCCATCTGCCTCCCTTGAGCAGCTTCATGCTCTTAATATTAATGCTTTTATAAGGGAAATAGTACAAAATTGCTGTTTGCAGGGAGACCTCCAAAACTACTACCCAGATGAAATTTCTTTTTTCTTTTTTTCTTTTTTGAGACGGAGTCTTGCTCTGTCACCTAGCCTGGAGCACAGTGGTGCAATCTCGGTCCACTGCAACCTCTGCCTCCCGGGTTCAAGCGATTCTCCCACCTCAGCCTCCTGAGTAGCTGGGACTACAGTCACTTGCCACCATGCCCGGCTAATTTTTGTATTTTTAATAGAATTGGGGTTTCACCATGTTGGCCAAGCTGGTCTTGAACTCCTGACCTCAAGTGATTGGCCTGCCTCAGCCTCCCAAAGTGCTGGGATTACAGGTGTCAGGCCCGAAGTTTCTTTATACTTGTCCTAGTAATGTTATTTACCCCTGAACCACAACATTGATGTGCTAAGATACTAGGCATTCATGTAACTGTTTTTCTTATACTCTTTGTAGCCCTTCTTCTTTTCTAAGTTTACCATATATTGTCATTTTCCTTAAATATGGCTCTGTTTTTTTATCATGACTAACTATTGCCTCAATGGCTGCAACCAGGCACACACTCTACCCAGTAATATTTCAGGTTACTAACATAACACACTGTAATAACTGCTAGATATGCCCACATAGGCAGATACTTGAGAATAACATTGCATTCCTAGCCGTCCCACTATCTATAGAAGAAATGGCTAACACACAAGCCCAATACTCGATACTCTGGATTTGACTACACTATGTACACGCACACCAAAAACACAGGTTTAGGAGGGGGACCTAGGCCAATTGATCTCTCATGGCAATTATCCACTGTGACCAAGTGAATAGGGAAGGTACCAGAAATGGCCTGTAAAGTGAGCCTTTGTATCAGAAACTCGTAAGGGCCTGGTCCTTTCCTAGGGGTTTTAACACAGCCCATTGTAATTACACCCTCAACTATAAAGAGACACACCAGGAATGGGAGCAGTATGATGACTGACGAGTTCACCGTGGACCTCCACAGGTTTTTTCTGTGGTGGGAAAACAACCAAGTTAATGCCAGCAAAATTTAAAATGATTCCTTTATGCCTATAAATAGCTTAGCAACTGGGATGGAATATAGAGGAATAGGGGTTGAAACTGGACAACTTCTTAACCTCACTAATACGGCTTTTCCTAGATTTTCCCTTAACCAATTAATATTTAGAAATCTTATCTGTCAGGCCCCATATTTACACAACAAACAAGTCAAACTTTTACTTCCTTATGTGTGGTTAACTACTTTTTCAGTCACTGCCCATTCACATTTAATCCCCGGGGACCATGAAATCCCCCCTATTTATGCAAATTATACTGGAATCCAAACTAATCACACCTATGCCTGGTTGCAAAGTCCCTCCCTGGGAGTTTCATTAGAAGGAATTGGGTTCTTCTTTTTATGTGCATCCAACATGTTTCTAGCCTTGCCTATTAAGTGGATGGGCACCTGCAGTACAGCTGCAGCCATACCTGCAGTGCATATATATAACTCCTCGAACTTCATAACCTCTGGCCAAGTTTCGAATTTGGTGTTCTTCCTAAGTGGAGCCCTCTAAAGGTCATCAAAGAAAGGAAACAAAAGTGGAACTTAACCTCCCACCATTTGGCATCCTTGCCACTGATAACCCCATTATGGAGAGAAATGGTCTAGAATATTCTATAGCCAGTGGACTCTTGGTTTGCAGGTATACCCATGCTGGTGCACAGCATTTGTAATCTCACCGATATGGTTTGGCTATGTCCCCACCAAAATCTCATCTTGAATTCCCTCATGTTGTGGGAGGGACCCAGTGGGAGGTAATTGAATCTTGGGGGCTGTTCTCATGATAGTAGAATAAGTCTCACAAGATCTGATGGTTTTAAAAAGAGGAGTTTCCCTGCAAAAGCTCTCTTCTCTTGTCTGCTGCCATGTGAGGCATGGCTTTCACCTTCTGACATGATTATGAGGCCTCCCCAGCCACATGGAGCTGTGAGTCCAATAAACCTCTTTCTTTTGTTAATTGCCCAGTCTCAGGTATGTCTTTATCAGAAGCAGGAAAACAGACCAATACACCCACCATCTTAGTCCAGCAATCTTGGAAACCTGAAGTCACAGCCACTGAGGCCTAGCAACAGGTCCTAATTTCATTGTCAGGAGTTGTCCTGCAGAATCAACATGCTTTAGATGTGCTTACCACCAAGCCAGGAGGCACTTGCGCACTGTGAAATGAAACCTGTTGCTTTTACATCAATACTTCAGGTCAAGTAGAAGAAAGTTTAAAAAAGATAAAAGAGAATATCAAAGTATCAGAGGGCCTTCAAAAAAGAGTTCCTCTATATATATATATATAGAAATAGTTGTACCTATATATATATATATATATATATAGAAATAGTTGTGCCTATATATATATATATATATAGGCACAACTATTTCTAAACTTCTTCAACTGGTTTGGCCAAGGGTTGCCCAACTTCTCCCCCCTATGATAATGTTCATATTAGTTTGTTTACTTGCACCACGTATTTTTAATGCAATATCTCACGTTGTGTCTTCTAGAATACAACAATCTCAAACCAAAATGTTGTTGCAGAGAGGGATATCAGCTCCTAAAAGAATTCCATGACTCTCCTTTGGATGCAACAGAACTAAATTTTAGGCTGCAAATGCGGTTTCCCCATAGTCTCACAGCAACCCTGCCCAATTTAAGTTTCAACTCAGGGATTTAGACCCATAGAACCTCCTAACTGACCAGCAATCCTAGGTAAGGCCAACTCTCCACTTCTGGAAGCAGTTGGAAGATGAGACCTTCACCCACATGCCAAAGAGCTGTCCTTCTTGCTCTGTTAGGGAGGGAATGTGGAGTCCCAGTTAGGGAAAAGGAGTTAGGCTGGTGGCACTGACAGAAAGCAAAAAGAGAAAGTAGATAAACTGTAAAGTCTGCTTTTCTTCGTGGTCCGGGACATACAGCCCTCCTGTGCCCAGTTTATCAGCAGACACCAGCGAGTTAGCTCCCTGCGGCGTTGGCGTTATCAGCACAGCACGCAGCACTGTTCAGCCCACATACCAGTCTACAAAATCCCCAGCAAGCCTTTGTTTTCCGGCAGCTAGCCCCTCTTTTACTAACTTGCCCATTGCACTCTTGCAACGTATTATCATACTTTCTCTAGTAAATCTGCCTTTCTTTACCTACAACTGTCTTGGTAAGTTATTTTACCACCTGCACCACAGGCCTCGGATAGTCACTGCTCACCCACAGCAGGTTCCAAATGCTGAGAGGCACCGATGTTCCCTTTCAGGGATGATAGAATTATATATATTTTTTTCTGTGATTACCTTAAGGAGTCTTTCCTTTTCCAAATGAGTCTCTGTGTAATGACTAGAGCAAAAGTTGATAGCGTACTTGTTTTTGGCCAGTCTTCTGGGAACTGAACCATAAGTGGAAGAACATTTACCCCTAAAATTGGAAGGTAAGAAACTGACTTTATATTCAGATACAATTCAGAAGTAGCTAGAGTCGACCTTGTTTTTTCCTTCCCTAACCCTGCACATTGAATGTGTCAGAAGTCCTATTTGCTCTAATTCCAAAATAATGGCTGAATCTGTTCACTTCTCATTCTGGCTAAAGCCCATCAATGCCACGATCATCTCTCCTCTAAATTACTGTAGTATTGCAGTTTCTAAAGTTCCTCCTACTGTCTGTTTTTAACTCAGGAGCCAAAGTAAACTTACAAATTAAAAACAGTAGATTGGGCACATCCTGGCTTCCCCTAAGGGCTTCCCTTCACAGTGAGAATGAAACTGAAAGTTCATATCATCACCCCACCTCTGCAATCTCATCTGCTATCACCCTTCCCCTGAGCAATCTGCTGCAGTCACAAGGCCCACTGGCTGGTCCTCACACGCACCAGTCTAGCTCCTGACTAGAAGTCTTTGCACTGGCTGTTTTCCTAAGCCCAGAACAATCTTCCCAGTAATATTTCATGATCATTCCCTCCCTTCATTCAGGTACTCCTCAAATGTTACTGCCTCAGAAAGATCTACACTGGCCAACCTATCAAACACAGCCTCTTCACCACCCTCCACACCCTCCCCTCCCCTCCCATTACCCCACTTCATTTTTCTCTCTTGTACTTAGCACACATGAAATTAGTTATTTACTTACTTTGGCCATTGATTTAATTTTCAGTATGTACTTATTGGGTGTTAACTTGATGCCATGGGATGTGGTGGTAAACATCATACACACAGAGCCCCTGTCCTCATGGAACTTGCATTCTAATGTAAATGTAACAGAGGACATATAGTATAATAACAAGCATGGATATCTGCTATGAAGAAAAACAAAGTAGGGCGTGGGGGTAGAACTTCATAGGGATTAATTTAGATAACGAAATCAGGGAAGGCCTCTTGGAGGGCAGATATCTAAATGAGGTGGGGACATAGGCCATGTGCAATATCTGGGGATATCACCTTGAGATGAGGCAAGTTTGGCATATTCAAGAAGTAGCAAGAAGGTTGGGACTGGAGAAGCCTGGGTGAAGGGCAAAGCTGAAGATGAGCCCAAGATTTGACTAAGACCAGGTATGTGCATCTTTGCAAGCTAGAGCAGGACTTTAGATTTTGTTCTAAGGCTGAGGAAAAGCCACCAGATGGTTTCAAGCATGGGAAAGGCTTGGTATGACTCATGTTTTGTAAAGATCACTCTGGTTGATAATGCAGAGTAAATCTAGGAGAAGTAAGGAAGCAAGGCCAGGATGAGAGTCTAGGAAAGAAGCAATGATTGCATTGGAGTGGAAGGGAGCAGAGCCAGAGAAATCTGGCGTGTTACTCTTACTGTGACACTTAGCATGGGTTGCCTGGGAAATAGGAGTTATGTATGTATGGATCACATTCACTAACAGGAAAAGTAATTCTTTAGTGTTTCTTCTGGTTCTCCATTTATACTATATTAGTCACTAGCAGAAAGTGCTCCATGTAGGAATTGAAGGAAAGACAGATGATTTTGTTCTGAAAGGAAGTTTTTAAGATTTGAGTGAAGACCCTTAGATGAGGAGAATGAAGTAATACCAAGGGTTGGAGGCTGAAGTCCTCTTGTCTCGGAGGCAAACACAGCCTCAGTGAATTTATCTTCTGCCTGAACCAAGGAGATTCACTGGATTTTCTTGTAATAGTCCCTTGTTCAGGAGAACTTTCACTGGAAAATCACATCAACTCAGAAGAGACAGAATCATTAAGCATTCCGTTTCTATGGAAATGAGGGTTTAAGTCACTTTACTAGGCAAAGGACTCCATTCAACTGAGGTACAGGCAGAGGATAAGGGAAAAATAAAACGGTGGTGGCAGAAAGAATCCACACTTGTTAACCTGGGTCTTGCGAATTGCTATAAAAGCAGGAACTGTAGCAGATAGGATTTCTGTTCATTGTTTTTCTTCTCCTCTCCTTTCCTCCCTTTTATTTGAAGAGTACTTGCAGTGGCTAATATTTTTGTTTTCAGGTGGGAACATGACCACAATGACATCATCCTTTAATGATATGGTAGCTGATGAGATTCTATATGTTTCCTATGCTGCCAATACACATTTTTCACCCAGATAAAGATATAAGTGGATGCTGAAGACACAAGAGATGCAAGGTGTCCATGTGGCCCTCCAGATCCTTATTCTGTACTTTTCCACTCTACTCGGTGCCCAAAGAGGCTGACATATATGGATTGGTTCATATACATGCATGCTCTTGGGCTTTTGATTGCATTTGGCTAATGGAAGAAGTACCAGGAGATTGAAGGGTGGGTTGGGAGGTGGGGGGGGATAAGGTCAGAGTATCTACGACCCTGGAGCTCTCCTGCCAGGCTGCCAGGTTGGTTGGCTATGTACTTCTACCAAAAGCCTCAGCTCTTGTAGACAGCGCTTTTCCATATAAATATCTTTCTTAGTTCTGAAAACTGCTCTCAACGCTGACCTCAACGGCCAGCTAGCTATTGTTCATCTCAGGGAATTGCACTATTTCTTGTTGGTTTCCTTGAGCTCTTTCCACACCTGTTATGGTTTGAATGTTTGTGTTCCCTCCAAGATTCATGTTGAAACTTTATCTCCAACGCAATAGTATTAAGATGTGGGGGCCTTTAGGAGGTGATTAAGTCATGAGGGGTTCTCCCTCATGAGTGGGACTCAGGCCCTTTTAAAAGAAATTTCGCACAGCGTTAGGCCCTCTTTTTTCCACTCCACCTTCACCTTTGAGGACACAGCATTCACCTCCTCTGGAGAATGAACAACAAGGCACCATCTTGGAAGCAGAGAGAGCCAGCCCTCACCAGACACCAAATCTGCTGGCACCCTGATCTTGGACTTCCCAGCCTCCAGAACTGTGAGAACTAAATGTCTGTTCTTTATAAATTATCTAGTCTGTGGTATTTTGTTATAGCAGCACAAACACACTGACACAATGCCTTAAAAAAAATCAATCTATTATTAAACTCTTATCCATTCCCCAGTTTGAATGTAGCATACATTTTCTACTGGGACTCTGCCCTATTTACTCTTCTTCCCCCTTCCATTTCCCGCCCCTCCCCCAACTCCCACCCAGCAGCAGGATGGAGTCTGGGAATTTAGGTGAAATCATTTATGGGCAATAAATAAAACCAATTTTGGGTATGTCTGAGTCATGTGTAAATTTTTGATCCCGTAACAAAACAAACTTGGAAACAATAATATTTTGATTTCTAAAATTTAAATACTGTTTAATATTTTGTTTTCCTGTTTCTCCAACAGTTTTCTCCACAAAGAAGTAGAGGTGCTGAAGCCAATGTGCACTATCGCCTACAGGAGCCTAGAATTCGCTTCTCCCCCTCAGTCCCAGGAGTGCCCTTGCTCCTTTCTGTGTTGGCTCTTCCCACTCTGCAGCATCCACGGGCATTCACAGGAACCTTTGTTTAATTTGGGCTACTATGCAAGCTACAGGACGAGAGATTCTTTCACTGGAATAATTCTGACTCCCCTTAACCTTGCATTTTGGCTGATTCTCTTGTGTGTGGCCCATCTTCCTCCTCTTTTCTTGTTGCAGCTACTAAAAATATTCAGGGTGACCTGATGTGTTTCTATTAGTCACAGTCCCTTCATTGTTTTGGTGGGACTTAACCATCTGGGTTCATTCTGTGATCTTGAATCTTATGTTAGCCATGTGTGTGGAGCTTAATCTCTATAACACCTAGAAATTGACCAGCTGAGTCCTTACCAGTAGGCACTGTTTCTTTTGGAAATTCACATGCTGTGAGGTGCTTTTGTGAGCTGTTCTTCCATCTGTGACATTTTCATCTTGCCGTCGCTGCAGATGCTATTTTTAAGCGTAGTAACTGCCCAGGAATTTTAGAACTCTTACATTGCTGCTTGTCTCAATGAAATCCTTAGAAATTTCAATTCAATTTAGTTCCTAAATGATTTTTTAGATCATAGGGTATGCAAGATCCTGCGGGATGGGCTTTGAAAACACAAGGTCAGATTTATCTGGATGCTGCCTTGAAGGAGTGTGCAGTCGTCTTGCGAGGAAGACAAGCATGCAACAGCCTAGGGCACAAGTGAGCTGACATGTGCTACAGGTAAGGCACCAACAAGATGACAATCATCACCAGGAAGGCACCAAAAGTTGCATTTAAGCTGATCTTTGGGAGGACAAGAGGATTTAAATGGGTTCAAATGACAACTCTCTGAAATTTCCCTTTTTTCTTCCCCTTTGCAATCCAGCAATAGCTAATTGCTCCATCTTCAGGGCTCCCAAGGTATAATTTACATCTCTCTTAGCATTTATCACACTGTAGTTTAATCTCTTGTCATGTGTCTATCTTGAGAATTTTCAAGGACAGAGACTGTTGCCTACATTTAAACGCCCACAACCTGAAAATGCCTGGTGCTTTATAGGTGCCCAGTAAATGCCTGAGATGGATGCACAAATGATTGAATGGCTTTCTGGACCCCAGGACCCAGATGAGCAAAGAGTTGGGGATGTGAAAGTGGACAGAGTGCTCAGGTGACGGCCACAGGTCCATGTGGCTGGAGAACAGCTTTTGTGTGGGCAATGCAGTGGGAAATGGCCAGCAGCTGGTAACATGAATTCTCTTCAGTTTTCTATTTCTAGTCCCTGGAAACTCAATTCTTCATGGGACTTATGCAAAGGGAGCTCGGTGGGCTAACAGGATTTGGACTCATATCGGGCCTCAGCC
The DNA here is from genome assembly GCF_043159975.1 of Macaca nemestrina. Taxonomy (NCBI): domain Eukaryota; kingdom Metazoa; phylum Chordata; class Mammalia; order Primates; family Cercopithecidae; genus Macaca; species Macaca nemestrina. The sequence goes on from NC_092134.1 coordinate 65,214,797, forward strand.
CCTAACCTGCAACCTGCTACAGTCTGATAAAACAATTGCATCAACGCTGTGTACTTCCACTTTCTCTTTGGTGAGTTTAGGCAGCTGATACTCCCGAAAACTTCCCACCACCAGGTGCTCACAAGAATGATGGGAAAGCTTGTGCCACTGATGGTATGGAGTGAAATCCATTCAAAAAACTAAATACACAGCAATTAAGTTGTTTCTGACACAGCCAGACAAGAGGTGTTCCCTCAAAGGGAACACTCAAACTGTAGGAGGCCCAACCACAACCTACTTGGATTGCTTTTGTTGATAATTGCTGCCGTGTGAAGGCTGCTAGGAATCCTGTGGTTTAAAGCCATAGTAAAATCATCTTGAGCTTTCTTCCCATGGTTTTGCCAAACTCTCCAGGCTCTCATCTTCAGAAGGTTGTTCCAATGGGGCTTGTCTACAGAGTGCGTGTGATCTGCTCTTCACCACCCTAGAACCTTTGAATGGAAAATTCCTTGTCCTTAAAATGAGAAGTACACCAATCCTCATGGAGAAATTAAATCGCTTCCATCTTGGCTGGAAGGATAATTGTTTAAATGGAATTTTAATGATGTTCAGATGTGAAAAATAAGGTGCACCACCACCAAGTTCCTCTCCCTTGCCCCAGGTGGAGAGCCCAGGGAGATGCCGATTTGCCCTCCCTCCAAATGGACCTGCCCTGTAGGCAGAAATCCCCTCATAATCTGCTTGATCAGATATGTCTCATATGTTCATGACAATCATTGACTTAGATAAGGAATGGACAAAATTCTTTTTTGTAAAGAGAAAAAGAGTAAATATTTTAGGCTTTGTGGGCCACATGTGGTCTCTGTTGTATATTTCTTCTTCTTCACCTCCTTGTCTTTCTCTTCTTCCTCCTTCTCCTCCTCTTCTTTTCCCCTACCCCTTCTTCTCTTCCTACTCCTCCTCCTGCCTTATCTTCCTTCCTCCTTCTCCTTCTTCTCAGCCCCTTAAAAGTGTAAATACCCTTCTTAGTTCATGAGCCTTACAAAAACCAGCTTCAGGCCAGATTTGGGTTATCATTTGCTGACTTCAGGCTTAGATCACCCACAGTTCATCTCCTGGCACTAGACACACTGACACCCAAACAAAATTCCGTGACCAAGATTCAAAGACATTGGTTTTGTGGGCAACTATTAAGATCTGTTATGAGTGGCAGATGGCAGATGGCAGATGTATTCAGCATTGGGTGTGACCCTGAGTTAACAAAAATTGCATTAAATTTCCATATCAACCACAGTTGTTATTGCAGAACAATCTAATAAAATCGTGACTATCGTAGCATTTTATCTTGTTAGCCATTTTAAAAATAGGGCAGTGTTAGGTTTACAGCAAAACTGAACAGAAGGCACAGAGATTTCCCATATATACCCTCTGCCCCATGGATGCATAGACTCCCCCATGATCACCATCTCCCACCAGAGTGATATGTTTGTTATATTGATGAATCCACATTGCTGTTAGCCGTTTTTGATAACAGTAAGTTTTTCTTTATTACAATAGACAACAAATCTCTGTATCATCATGGGAACCCTCTTGGATTCTCTTGGTCTCTCTTGCTCCACTGTTGCCACTGCAGTGATCAACTCTGGCTCTTTCTTCCACTCTGGAGTCGGATAAAGTGCCATGGAACAGGTTGTGGAATTTACCTTCCCCTTGGCTGCTAAAGAGACCAGGTACCATCCAGAGGTTGAAGAAGTTAACTCCTCCTGGAGCAGGCGAGGAAGCTGGCATCTAACTTTCATTCCTCTCTCTCCTTCCCCTGGTCTGACCCAAAGCAAGCTTCTGCATAGCCTTTGTGGAGACATCCTACATGGCCAAGAGGCTGGCTGTCTCTCTTCATAAAGCACTGGCTAGCTAACTCATGCATTGCCATGAACTTGCTCCCCATCCTGGTTGACCTTATTTCTCTTTTTGTTCACTCTCACTCTTCCCTAATAGAGCTTCAGCACACAAACTTATCCTTACGCTCTATTTTCTGGGGAACCTGGGCTGAGCCAATTTCCTACATGAATCTAAGCTCCATGAGGGTAAGAATTTGTGGGGGGGGGGGCAGCGAGGGATGGGGGTAAGGGGCATAGACAAGATATCTTTTGACACCTAGTAGAGGCTCAACACATAATTTTTATTTTGCATTTTGAAAGAATTAATAAATGCATTGATTCAGGCCACAACCCATGGAAGACACAAGCTAGAAGTTTGCTAGAAGAACTGGACACCTCTTATTAGTAGATTCCCACCATCAGACAGCACCTAGGTCTGTAACACAAAGAAACACAGACATATTTAACTGCAGTTAAGAGAACAGATGGTGTGTAGGAAGTTATGAGAGAAAAGATACAAAGAAAGAGAGAGAGAGAAAAAAAAAGTCAGCCAACGCAGGGCTGCACTAGAGGCTCCTATCTAGCCCAGACGCTCAGCTCATCTGCCCTCCTACCCTCTGCTTTGGTTTGAAATGCAGAGGAGAGACAGGAAACAATGATGAAGGCAAGGGAGGGGATGCCCATTGTGGGCTCTGTAGATGTCTAAGGCAAAATTAGGAGATAAAGAGCTGCTTGTGGCTGGCCAATCTCAGAAGTGGATCAAGAAGAAGCTTCCAGAGAAGCCCTTCCAAAGCAGAGCTTATCATTTTATGCCAAATGTTCCCATATTTCTTCTTCCTCCTCCTTATAGCCCCAACAGCCCTATAGTCTGTTTCGTCCCACAGGGCATTCTGTGGTGATGGAAGGGAGGTGTCTCCAGTAGCCCGATGGTATTTATTGGGCACATACCACAGACCAGTCACTGTATGGAACTGAGGTAAGAGCAATGAACAAGCAGACAAAAATCCTTGCTCTGATAGAGCTTAGATTTTAGCAAAGGGAGTTAAATAGCAAACAAAATGCACAAATGAAATATATCATATGTTAGATAATGATAAGGGCTTTGGAAAAAAAAAAACAGAAAAAAGAGATAGAGGGAGTGGGAGTGGGGTGAATCCTAATTAGGGCATTGTATTAGTTTGCTAGGGCTGCCACCACAAAGCCCCATGCACTGGGCGGTTAAAATAACAGAAGTTTTCCTCTCACAGTTCTGGAGGCTAGAAGTCTGACATCACAGTGTCAGCAGGGTTGGTTCCTTCTGAGTCCTCTCTACTTGGCTTGTAGATGGCACCTCCTTGTGTCTTCAGTTGGTCTTCCCTCTCTACCTGTGCCCTCATCTCCTCTTCTTATAAGGATTCCCATCATACTGCATTAGGGCACACCCTAGTGACCTTATTTTTAACTTTATCACCTCTCTAAAGATCCTATCTTCAAATCTAGTCACAGTCACATTCTGAGATGCTCAGGGTTAGGACCTCAACATAAGAATTTGAGGGCATGGAGGATGACACATGCCCCCCATGCCTCCTTTGGCCTATAACAGGCACCCAGGAAAAACCTTGCTGGGAAGGTGATATTTCAGCAAGGACTTGAAAGAGTTGAAAGAGCCAGCTATCTATACAGAAAAGCATTTCACACAGTGGGAACAGCAGGTGCAAAGGCTCTGAGACACAGGCCTGCTCCATGGGTTTGAGAAACAGTGAGGAGCCTATTATGCTGGACTAGGTGAGCCAGGGGGAGGAACAGGAATAGAGGTTGGGGAGCGGGGAGGGTTAGGGGTAAGGAGCATAGGCAAGATAGGATAGGTCCTCAGGCTGCAGGAGGGACATTGGCTTTCACTCTGGGCTGGAGGGGGATGCTTAAGGGAGAAATAGCATTCCTGGTGTCCTCAAAGTCCAGGCTCAAATTCATTGCTCAGCTCAAGCAGAGTCTATCACATGCTCATGTTGACTGCCTCAGGGACACAGGTCAAAGAGCTGAAGCAATAATTAATATGTTTTGGCAGAAAAGATACATCTATTTCTAGAGCTCTCACAATTGTGACTTCTAAACATCGCCTCAATTTTTGATGTCATTACCGTGAACCTTCTTGTTGATGTACTTAGAAAATGAAACAGAAAGGTTATTTTGATGTCGCCTGTGCTTTGATAAAACTTGAGAGAATTTGTGCACTGTGCATTCTTTTCTCCTTTTGCTTTTGCTGGGCTAAGAGTGAAGATGAAAACAGCAGAGAATCTATTTTCCATCACCTTTGGTGGGGGCGATGATGGGCAATCTGCTTCTGACTTATTTTTGAAATATAGTTAGGGTACCATGCTCTTTGCAGATTATGTAGATAACGTACTTTTCATTGTCAGAGAATGAGTAGCCAGTATGCATAATGCCAGTTTGTCAAATCTGAAAATGCTAAAATAACCCCAAACTTATAGAGCTATGAAGAGTATTGATATATTGCAGTAACAGCTATTAGAGCATACAGAATGTTCCTCAAAGGTAGGTTTATTCTCACACTGCCTATAAGGATATTTCGGAATGATACATATGTAATGTTTATTTATTAATCCAGAGGCAAGATGGTACTATGGGAATACCACTGGGTTTGTTGTTCAAAGACAAGGGTCAAGGCCCAGGTTTGCTACTTCCTGGCTTTGTGCCTTCAGGCAGGTCACATAACCTATGTCAGTATCAGGTTTCCCACCTATAAACTGGAGAAAACAAGATCCTCTCTACTTCTTATAGCAGTATTGGGAAGACCAAGTAAAGAGGTGGCTTTGGGAAGTACTATATAAAATTAGATATTGTTACGATGTATATGCAAGAGCTTTAAAATATCATAAACATTTACGTTTTACTATTCCTTAGGTATTTCCTATTTCAATTTCTTCCTTTTTTCTTAGGTTACTGTCCCACCTCTTATTTTCTGTAGGTCTACCACAGCCTCAGACATTCCTTGGGAACTGCTCTAGTGTGGTGGGAGGCTGCACAGACAGTGGGAAACACATGGGCTTTGGAGTTCCATGAACATGGATTGGAATCCTCTGCCACTTTTGAGCTGTGTGCCACTGGGCATGTGATGAGACTTCCCTGCAGCTCAGATTTTTCCTCTAAAATGGAGCAACGCCAGCTGCTTTAAGAACTAACAACATTCTCAAATGTAATAGGACATCTTTGGTTATGCCTGTATTTTAGTAAACAAAAATTGTCTCCCCCCAACTGCCTGTGGAATATTAAGTTGTCACTCATGACATTCAAGGTGGCTCTTAATTCCACTAATTTCTGGTTCAACAAACAAGTGACTAGGTCATGATTTCACCTTTTCAAAAAGCGTTTAAATGGATCTAAATATGTTTTAAAAGCTGGATGAGGTATGAGTCTCTGCTTCTTAAGCATGTTTTTCTAGAGCTACTAAAAAGCTTACATTGACAACATAGTTGAAAAAGTATTCTTCTGGATTATAGAAGAAGGGAAGTACCAGATAAGACTTGGTAGAGATCTGACTCAGATGTGGCTTCTTTCTCTACTGCTGCATCTGTGGCGGGGATCTTCTTTTCTTTTGTTTTCTTTCTTTCTTGCTTGCTTGCTTGCTTGCTCTCTCTTTCCTTCCTTCTTCCCTCCCTCCTTCCCTTCCTCCTCTCCTCTTCCTTTTTTAACAGTTGAGGTGAAATTCACATAACATAAAATTAACCATTTGAAAGTGAACAATTCATTGGTATTTAGTACATTCATGATGTTGTGCAACCATCACCTTTATCTAGTTCCAAAATATTTTCACTACCCTCAAAGAAAATCCCATACCATTAAGCAGTTACTCCCCATTCTGCACTCCTCCCAGCCCTGGGCAACCATCTTCCTGTTATCTGTCTCTGTGTACTCATTTATTCTGGATATTTCATACAAGTGGAATCACATATGTTACCTATTGAGGCTAGTGTTCTTCACTTAGTATACTGTTTTCAGTATTTATCCATGTTATAGCCTGTATCAGTACTTCATTTAAAAAATGGTTGAAAAATCTTCATATATATAAATATATATATACATATATATATATATACACACATATATATACACACACACATACACACCACAACTGGTTTGTCCATTCATTCATTAATGGATGTTTGAGTCCTATTTTCTTTTTTAAAGAATATGAGTCAAATAATAGAACTCCTCTACTCAAAATTCCCATATAACACGAGTAGAAGCTAAAGTCCTACCGATAGCCTAAAAGGCTCTGCATGATCTCCATCCGTTTCTTTCCTGGCCTGATATCCTCCTCATCCTCTTCCCTTGCTCTAGAACAACCCACACAACCTTTCTAGCTGCAGCGAACCTGCTAAGCATGCTGTTTGCCTTAGCCTATTGCAGTGACAATTGCTTTTGGCTGAAGCAGGTAACTCCATTGCTCGCTTCCTTACTCCATTCATGATGTTACTTAAATGTTCCCTTTGCATTGAGGCCTTGTATGACCATCTATTTACAATCATCTCCTATCTCAGCACCTCCACCTCTCTTACTCTAGTCTATTTTTTCAAAACATCTATTATTTTCCAACTGTCTATAATGTACTTAAGGCATATCACTTATATCCACTATGTTTATTTAGTGGATAAACATAGTGGATATAATATTCCCCCACTCTACTAGAACATTTTATGAAATTAAGAATTTTGTGCATTTTGTTTATTAGTGCATCTGTGGCCCTAGTACAGCCTGGAAGGTAACAAATACTCATATACTCATAATGAATACTCGAATAAGTATTTGATGAATGGCTATGTTAATGATGACATGTGCAAACCTGTGGAGTACAAGTCAGCTAACTGAGGGCCAGGACACACAGGCAGAGGCTCTCAGGGAATGTTCATGTGCTTCTCCCCTGCATACCCTTCCACTTATCCAGCTTCCATGTCTCCTTTCCTTCCTCTCCAGTCCATTTACAACACTCCTCATTCCTTCTCTAACCTCTTTTCATCATGATGGTAGACAGGTTTACCATCCCATTGGTTACGAGGCTTACCATTTTCCAATGTAGTAGGGCCTACCTTTTTTGGAGAGACAAAAACCACAGTATCATTGCATCAAACATATTAATCTGTCTATCACTGTTTCTTATCTACATCCTCTGGCTCTATTCTGGAAAAAATATATTGAATTTCAGTTTTTATAGTATGATTATATAAAAATAGATCCACGTACTTCTTATGCACAGCTGCATTGATTTTAGGATTTAGGATGCTAAGAAATTATGCCAATCACTGAGATCATTAAATAACATATTTCAACCAACGTAAGATGTTGTACGCTGGAAATTGCACCACTACTTTGTTTACCGCTAATAAAGGAAAAAGTGCTACTGATTAAACTATGATGGAATTCTTTCTTAGGATTTAGCACTTGATTTTTGCTTTTCAAGTAAATAAGTAATTTTGGTCCTTTCTCCAAAAATAAATATTTACTTTTCTAATATCAAAGTTGTGCCCCCCTGCTGTTCTGTGTCTTTCTATGAACATATTAACATTTGTTTTAATGCAGAATCATAATCTTTCTGAAGACCTTTTAAGCAGCAACTAAACACCTGTAGTAACAACCATGCACACAGTTCAGGGGAAGTGATGTCATCATTAGTGGTTGTGACCAAGTTCAGGACTGCACAGGCAGGGATAACTGTGGATTACAATGCACACTATCATTTAAGAGACATTAAAATGTAAAAAAAAAAAATGTGTGTTTCAGTGTCAACCAAATAGGTTACTAACAACAATTAGTTGTTGTTTTTTCCCCATAGGAGGAAAGCAGATAAAAAGCGGTGTCACTGAAGACTTGAAGCAAGCTAAGATTCTGCAAAGGAGTTGATGAGCTGAGTTTGCTCGTGGGCTATGCTGGGCCATCAGAGAGGGCAGCTAGCAGTCTTTAGGGTGGGAGAGGACTTAAACTTTAAGGAAAATGGCCACCATGCTGACATTTGGAAATTGGGGCAGTCAGTTATGTTTTTGGGCAGATCAATTGTTTGAATATTCTCTGGTACATTACACAAGAGTGGCCTCCCTAAAATATCCACTTAATGGTCCAAGTTCGCCATCTGGATGTGTGTGGGATTAATTAAATTCCTCATGCCTATGTGTTTTTTGGACATATTATAAAATTGTTGCATTTCCTTCACTTTTCTCACTTTCTTTAACCATTTCTGAAAGCTCCTGAAGGCTCATGATAAACTTTAACATTATTCAGAGTATTACACATTCATTTATTATTTATTATTTCATAAATAATAAATCAGTAGCTACCACTTCCAGAGTGCCTCTACAGCTGTCATTGTGCTAGACATTCTCTTTAGATTACTGTATTTTTGCTCACGGTAACCCTCTGTAGTTAGGTAAGATTATTGCTGCATTTTAATCATGATGAAAACAGAAGCCTAGAGAGGACTAATAACTTCCCCAAGGCCATACAGAATCACAGTGAATCAGCTTCAAAACCCAATCTCTTTGTAAGTAATAGCAACTTTTATACTTCCTGTGTAAGATACTTATGAAAGTGGCTGGGCCCAGTGGCTCACGCCTGTAATCCCAGCACTTTGGGAGGCCAAGGCAGGTGGATCACGAGGTCAGGAGATCAAGACTATCCTGGCTAACATGGTGAAACCCCGTCTCTATTAAAATGCAAACAATTAGCCAGGTATAGGAGCGCATACCTGTAGTCCCACCTACTCTGGAGGCTGAGGCAGGGGAATCACTTGAACCTGGGAGGCAGAGATTGCAGTGAGCCGAGGTGGTGCCACTGCACCCAGCCTGGTGACAGAGTGAGACTCCATCTCAAAAAAAAAGATACTCATGAAAGTGATATAATAAATATACATTCAGTGAAGCAGAGAATTATCTTTTCAACTGGTGCTCCTAGAATATTATGCGTTTATTCTAACAGCTCTTTTGTTATTTCGGACACTTTAGGGACTCTTCTTTGGAACTGTGTTCAGGATCCATGTTTTGAACATCCTTTTTAGCGAGCACAATTTACCCTTTAAGGTCAGATTTTCCTGCTAATCAAAGGACCCTAATGAGGCAGGTTTGCTGACTAAGATGGAGGATGACTGTGATCCAGTGGGTGATACAGTGATTCATAAAGACATGGCCACAGTTTTCTTGAACTGGCTGTAAACCAAAGCAGAGGCATTCTAGAAATACATGTGGATTTTTCCTTGTGTGATGATGATTTGAGAGATGTAAGGTATTTATGGAAATTCAACTACCAGAAGTTAAAAAATAGCCAGAACCCACATCAACTTAATTTATCAATATTAGCCACTTGAGTTATTGATATTAGCCACAAGTTTTGTTGGTACACACCAGGGATCTGAAATTGGCTGCTCAAGGCAGTACCTGGCTCTGGGAGGTATTTTGTGTCGTCCTTGTATTGCACCCACACAGTGTGTTAGCAGGTTATGTGATTAGGCAGACTTTAAGATTGGTGAAAATATAAGCATATTAGCCACAATTGTCCGGTATCTACCCACCCAGTGTGTTTGTATTAATCCTCGCCCTGTAAGGGCATTTGAGCTTTTGATCCCTCCATGTTCACACTGTTTCTTTACAAAGGAACTTAGAATACTAGACCTTTCTCTGCTCAAGTAAATAAATAAATAAATCCCTTTGTATATTTCATGTCCTAATTCAAACACCGTTTCAGCCACTTCCAACTGAAAAGACTTCTTTTTCTGAATTTCATAAAATTTCAGTGAACTTCACTTGGCACTCCCAGTCAGCCGACTTCTGCTGTAGTTTTTTGTGAATAGTTCTCATCTCAGTTGATAGGGTATGTCTTTACCAGTGATCTTGCTTCTGGGGAAATGAGGCTTGGATTCTTCCAAGAGATCCACTCACGTTTTGAAACAGCAGAAATCAGTCAAAGCATTTTTCTTATTTTCCCTTTTTCTTCTTGCTTTTGTTTTTTTGACAGCCCTGCTTGCTTTCATTTGGAACTTACTCTTAGGTTCTGATGCTTGTTATTGACTGACTAGTTTTGATGAGTCTCTTAACTCACAACCAGATTTCTAGTGTTGACTTATTCCTGGTACCACATGAACTCTATTCATTCTAGGTTTTGGTAACCTATCTCTGCTTCTCGGAATATGACTCTGGGCTGCCCACTTCTGATGTTGGGGCTGCTACCTAGAACTAGCCATACTTACTGCCTAGGAAGAACTGGGACAGAACTGAGGATAGGAGTTTATGGAGAATCCACCTTGGTGGCTCCCTTGTACCTAACACTGGTTTTTGTATAGCTAGCTCTTTAATAAAAATGTATGAATGGAAGAAATTTAAAAAATAAAGCAGTATGGCAGCATCTCATGATGTGACAAAAGTATTTACTCAATTAATAATGGATGCACTTCTTCTTTAGATGAGATGCCATGGTAGATGCTGGATTCTAAGGTGAAAATATATGGTCTCTTCAAGGAATTTGCACTCTCCTGGAAGTTGAGAGTTATAAGGAAAGTCTGAGTGGTAAATTTGGACAGAGATGACAGAGAACTTACTACATTGTGGACCTTAGTCCCAGGTCCAGTTCCAAACAATCTTGAATTTGTTAAGGAGAGTTACCGTTTCTGCATTGGAAACGTTTTCGCTGCTAGCTGTGGAATAATGGCCTCTGGAGGAAGCTGGGTGAAGGATGTGGCAAGGGATAAACATAAAACCCATTTGAATCATACGCAGATTTCCTGGGGCTGCCCATTTCCACCCCCTTGTTAAATTTTTCTGGGATTCTGGTTAGAAAAGGAGATTTTTCACATGGGGTTTAAAAAATTATGACACAGCCCCCTGGAAAGAATCTTTTTTTTTTTAAATTTTTTAAATTTTTTTATTGGCATGCCTTTTAAAATAATGCAAGCTGCTGTGATAGGCAACTGAAGTTCTCAAGTTGTTTGGAAATGAGAACCCAATCTTACCAGTAAGGCTGAGCTTTTAAATAATGTCAGTTGATGGTGTGATCAGCATTTTTTGATTATGAAGCAACCTCTTAAAAAAAATTAGAACAACCAAAGCGATCTTCCTCTATATAAACTGTAAATTATCTTTCACAGCACCTCATTGGACTGGTGGCTTTGAGGGCTACATTAAGTAGGTTATCCTCTCATCTAACCAGCACTAGTATCTGTTGGGCTGCTGTGAGTGACACACGCCGAGTGGGGTGAAGGGAAATGCTGGTGAATTGCATTTTGAGGTGTTGGTTGCTGTCAGTCACTCTGTCTCTTGCTATTGCCAAGCACAGGCAATCTTCCTTCACCAAAACTTGTCACCCAAGGGGAACACTGTCCCAAGCTGTTGACGCTCTCTATATCAAAGCAGCATGGCTCAAAGCAACGATTCCAGTAAGTATTAGGCTCTGCTTAAAATGATGACCTCAAGGACGTTTGCAATCTTGGATACAACTTATTTCTCTTCGTTTTATTGTAGGAAGACCGCATAAAAAATATACGACTATTAAAAAAGAAAACAAAAAAGCAATTTATGGTAAGTCAGAAAGTCTTTTTTACATTTCCACTTATTTGATGTTTATTTCCCCCTTCATTTAAATTTTTTTCGGAGAGTAATTAAGTAATGATCACGGGGACATTAAAAAAAGATTCATAATTTACCATACGGAATTTCTCGTATCTTATTTTTAGAAAAACTGCCGATTTCAAGAACAGCTTCTGTCCTTCTTCATGGAAGATGTTTTTGGTCAATTGCAATTCCAAGGTTGCAAGAAAATACGCTTTGTGGAGGACTTTCATAGCCTTAGGCAGAAGCTGAGCCACTGTGTAAGTATACACAAAAAATACTGTGCATTTGATCCTAGAAACCTATTTAGAAGTCAGCATGTAAGAATCTGTCTACACACCAAGGGGTGAGTAGAACGAGCTTTGTAATTGTTGGCTTGTAGTTCAAATGGAGAGGTCATCACCAGGGAAATAGCATCAAATAACTGTACATTACTCAGTATGCTGCTATTTATTAGTTCTTAAAGAATGGCTGATAAAACACACTGAAGAGAGCTAAAATAACATGAAATGGTTTTCAAATAAATACTTTAAAATCATTCTCTCATTATGTGATTCCCAAGTAATTAATTCATCCATTTAATATTTCTTGAGTACCAACTTTGTGCCAAACACTATTCTAAGTCTCTCTTTTCCTCCCTCCCTTCCTTCCTTCCCTCCTTCCCTCCTTCCTTCCTTTCTTCCTTCCTCTCTCCCTCCCTTCCCCTCCCCTTTGTCTTCCTCCCCCCTCCCTCCCTCCCTCTCTGTTTCCTTCTTTCCTTCCTTTTCTTTCTCTCTCTCTCCTTCCTTCTTTCCCATAATAAAGAGAACTTTCTGATGCCCTTTTTATTATCTTCTTTAAAAAATAGTTGTGCCCCCTTTAAGGTATAATCTCAGTAAAAACTTAAAAAGGGATAGACACGCCTTCTTTGGTACCTAAATTATTCGATGCCTCAGTGTGGTCACTGTCATAGCAAGCAGTGGAGAATTAAATAAGAAGGTAAACGTGATCACATTTCTATGAAAACTTCCACAGCAATAAAGACCAGTGCAGAAAACAAAACAAAACAAAAACACTGAGCCAGAATCTGTGTAATGTTAGTTGAGTTGCCTCTGTGGGGAATATTGAAGCTTTTCTGTGCCCTTAGTTGGGGTCCAAGTATGGTTTCTCCAGCCTCCTGCAGTTGTAGCTTGCAGATGGTACAAAGGTGGGGTGGGGAGCCTTATTGCAATCCTTGGGAAGCCAGTTGGAAAGGAGCTCTCTGTCCTGGGCATCATGGTCACTGAGACTTAAACACTGGGCCATTAGAGGGGGGTGTTTATTTTTTTAAGAGTTAAGATGTCTTCTTCTTGTGGTCAACTAAAGTGCTCAGTAACCCAAATTTCAGCCCAGAGTACATGAGGCATTTTATGAGTGTGAGTTGATCAGCTAGGTTAAAAAACAAGCAAACGAACGAAAAGCAACAAATTTAAGTTCTCTATTTCTTCGGCTAGTTTGTGTTTGTTATATCCTTACTCAGGTTTGGATTGCATGGTTTTTCATAAACTCTCATATTTTATTAAAACTACAACAATGACAAAAAAATTACAAACTGATACCTCTTTGCAAAACAGGAAGAATTCTCTGGGCCAGTTCCCTTGCCTGAAATTTTGTTCTGTGCTTAACCTGTAAGATTACCTTATGAAGAAAGTACATATGTAACTATACATAGTCTCTTAAATTTAAATTGCATTGTCAAATCCTTGCCTGATACAGCACAGAGTGTCTGGTTCCCCAGAACCCCTAAATCCACCTCAGGTTTTCACTACTTAGCTGGTTTTGTTGGCCCAAATAGCTAGAGAACACATAGCGACAGTTATAACCTAAAACGAACAATACTGCAGATGAAAAGCTTAGGAAACCTAGATATGTCCAGGAGCTCTGGTTTTTCTTGGTTTGTTTCCGGGGAAATTTTTCCTAAAGGGGTTGGGACAGTGTGGCGTCGCTCTGGTCGGGTGTTGCTGCTTACCAAAGGGTCTGGCTCCCTCCTGTGGCCAAATACGAACACATCATCTCATCAATCTCGCCAGGCTACACGTAACTCCGGGCTTGCTTTCTTCCCTCCTCCCACCTCAAGCCCATCAGGGTCAGCATCAGTTAATTCGTCTTACAAGCTGTGAAGTTTATGCCCTGGGGTAAAGCAAGCTCCCCTGTGAAACATAAAGCGGCAGGATTGGCCTGAGCATTAGAAAGGCTCTGCAGACATTGATTTAGGGAAAAAGGTAACTGGCCTGAAGTCTCATCTTTCAGCCAAACATAATTTTATATTTCTGGCAACAGAAGCTGGTATCTGTCTGTTTAATACAAATTAACTGAGCATCTACTGGATGAAGTTCTGAATTAGTGGTTGGGAGAGGGTTTAGCAGACAGAAGTTATAAAACATGAAGTAAACAACATTAATTTATGATATTTTCTTAATAAAAATGGACACTAAATGTAATCAGTGTATAAATGGTCAACCTATTGAAACTAATTATACTTGCTGTATTTCCCCTGCAGTCCGTACTATTGAGGTTGTTGTGGGGAAAATAAGTAAAACAAAGCTCAGGGGATTCAGAGTAGTAGTGGTCAAGTCACAAGTGGTCAAGTCCCTTCTTGAAAGGGGGGCCTCTGAGAGGGGGCCTTCGGTTCTGCAGGCTCCGAGCTTTAGAAAGCTTTCTGCAGAAACTTGACATGTTTTAAAACTGATCCAAGGCTTCCTCCACGATCAGGAGACAAGAGGAAATGGCCCATTCTGTTTCCTGGACGTGGTACTCTGGGATAATGCTTAGGTTCGTATGATGCTACAGGCTCAATAGGATTTTGAGGGGTTGATTGAGCAGTGAAAGATGTGTTGGTAGTGCTGCTCCAGAGTTAAATGCTATCTGTGTTCTGAACAGCTGATTTACACACAATTTTAGCACACAGCCTACTTGCTTAATGTGTGCACTTAATATTTGAAATTATGCCAACGATAAAACATTGGTTTGTGTTCTTCTGAAAGTTCCCCCTACCCACCAAACCTTGGAAATAATATTAAAAAAGCAAAACATATGATATCAATTGCTTTAAATCATTTGAAGAATCCAATGATTATGTATTTTGTATCTTAATACATTAAAGGTAATAGTAAGGATTACTACAGCTCTTTATACATTGTTAGCTTGTGCATGCGATTTTTAAATGCTTTTATCTGCGTACATGTTTTATTTCTGTTGACAATTTTTAATGGATACCAGAGTTATTAAAAGGTGCACACTCTGCTAAAGTTGCAAGGACATTTTAATTTGTGATGATAACTTTTTTTCAGATAATGATATTTTACCAAATAGGATATGACTCTTGTTGGATTTGTTGATTACATGCTGAATTAGGTGAAAATTTTCACATATCAAGAGCAAAGTACTAAATTATTCCTTTAAAAATTACAGTAGCCTTCCCTGGTAGGGTTAATAGGAGTATTTGGGTTGGGGAAATATTGCAATTCCAATGATGGAATACTTATGTACTATATTACCAAATCTCATTACCTTGGAATATAACCTGGATTATATTTGAGTTATCCTTGGCGGGTGTTGTTTTGTATCACCAGAAAGAAAAACTTAAAGATGAACTCTGGTATAACCCGGAACTAGATACTGGATCACATGTCAGCTAGAGATGATCAATGTCTATTTCACTTGCAGTTCATTGACATGGAACTTTATGATTACTTGCTACGGATAACAGTACAACTCTTTTGACATTCATATCACCAGCCCACTATTGAACATTTCTAGGTTTTAGATAATTCAAAATACAGATATAAAAATGAAATGCTCATGGTGAGCAACTGGTCCTATCCACCTCCTTTCCATTTATTCTTTTTTATTCCTGTTCATAGGCAACATTGTGTCACTCATTACCATTTGATAAAGGTAATGAAATAAATAATTGCCACATTCTGAGGGTATGGGTTTGCACTTGATGGATATTCATCAAATGGCTGAGACAATGTGCTTTCCTTCCTTTTCCTTCCTTCATTCCTTTCTTTTTCCTCCCACCTCATTCCTCCTTTCCTTTAATATACTTACAAAAACAGTCCATGTGCCTGCTCCAGAACAATTGCCAAATGATGAATTTGTCAATGACCAAGTTGTTGAATTAGTATTTTCTTTTATTTATTTAGTTTTAGTTGACTGGCTTTGTTTTGTCTTCATAAGAAAGAAGCTTTCGTGTTAAGGACTGTTGTGTTTATCTCTGTTCCTAATTCCTACTTTTGGAAATAAAGATCAAGTAGCAGGGAGAGGGGAGACTTGAGGACATAAGAATCGTAAGATCGGAATGTTTTTGAGCATGCAGAATTCTTATGACTACATTTAACATTAATATATTTGTAATACAGGGGAGAATATATAAGAATTTGGCCGAGTATGGTAGCTTACGCCTATAATCCCAGCACTTTGGGAGGCCGAGATGGGTGGATCACCTGAGGTCAGGAGTTCGAGACCAACCTGACCAACATGGCAAAACCCCATCTCAACAAAAAATACAAAAATTAGCCGGGCACAGTTGCGCATGCCTGCAGTCCCAGCTACTCGGGAGGCTGAGACGGGAGAGTCTCTTGAACCCAGGAGGTGGAGGTTGCACTGAGCCAAGATTGTACCACTGCACTCCAACCTGGATGACAGAGCAAGACTCTGTCTTAAAAAACAAAAAAACAAACAAAATTCTCCATAGTCCAGAACACATTTGAATGTATGTACCAATTTTGGTGTTAGAGGGAGGCTAAGTGCTAACTGTAAGAAGTACTCCCCCAATTTTGTTGGATTTATATTTTAAAACTTTATTTCTCACCTACTTAAAAGTCTGGGTTTTTTAGATGGTGACACATTTCTCCACATTATGAATCAAGGTCCAGACTCGTTCCACATTGCAGCCTGTGTCATCTCCTAAGCCTTCTGCATTCGGTCAGTGGAAGAGGGATGAGACTAGTAAGAAGACTTGTCAGCTTCTTAGAGGTCTTGTTTCCCAAATCACACATTCATTCTGCTCACATTCCATTGCAAGAACTCATCACATAGCCACAAGTAACTGCAAGGAATCATGGGAAATGTAGTTTAGTTTATGGTTTGGGAGAAGAGGAAATCAATTTTGGCCTACAGCTAGCAGTCCTGCCATAAATATTTAAGAATTCTTTAATAATATATTATTTATGACCAGGGCCACTCTTAGCTTATAGAGTACCTTTGCACAAAGGAGAAAAAGGGATATAGCCTTGCAGGAGCAAGGTACAGTGAATACAGCACTCTTAAGCAGGGTATTCATGTGCAAGGCATGCCTTGCGCAATGGTACAGGATGACCCTGCTTATAACTTGTCAACGAATGATTTCTTCTTATAAATATATTCTTCTCATGAATAAGAAGAGAATTCAGACAGAGGAAAACTGAACTTACCCTATAATGGTATTATAAAGACAAAATAAAAATGGAAATAACTAAAACTAATGGGTTAAAAGAAACAAGTACATTTTGTAAACTGGTTGGGTAGCGTATTAGTCAGGGTTCTCTAGAAGGACAGAACTAATGGGGTAGATATATATATAAAGGGAGTTTATTAGGGAGTATTGACTCACATGATCACAAGGTGGGGTCTCACAACTGGACGTCTGCAAGCTGAGGAGCAAGGAAGCCAGTTCAAGTACCAAAGCTGAAGAACTTGGAGTCTGATGTTCGAGGGCAGAAAGCATCCAGCATGGGAGAAAGATGCAGGCTGGAAGGCTAACCCAGTCTAGTCTTTTCACATCCTTCTGCCTGCTTTTATTTTGGCCGCTCTGGCAGCTGATTAGAGGGTGCCCACCCAGATTAAGAGTGAGTCTGCCTTTCCCAGTCCACTGACTCAAATGTTAATCTCCTTTGGCAACACCCTCACAGACACACCCAGAAACAATACTTTGCGTCGATTCAGTCCAATCAAGTTGACACTCAATTAACCATCACAGGTAGTGAATTGACTTTTGGCAAACTGTTCTACAGCAGTTTGGCCTAATTCTATATTTGATGGCCACTGTGCTAGGTGCTGGGGTAAAAAAGGCAAGTGTGATTTGGTCCAGGCTCTCCAAACTCTTTTTGGATGGGAGAAGTAAAGAAAAAATTCAATGAATCATAAAATGCAAAATGTATGAGTGCTTACAGTTTTCTGTCGGAAGAAGTCACTGTGGAAGCCGAAAGGAAGAAGTAGTTAATTCTGTCTGCTGCAGGGATAGGGGTACATGTGGCGTGAAACTCGAAAGAGTGTTATTAAAGGAGCTTAATTTCCAGGGGAATGGCATAGGAAGAAGCCTGATTAAAGGTTTGGTGGTATAAAACAACATGCCATATTCAGGAAGCTGTAAGTAATTCAGTATGGATGTAAAGGGGCTTGTGGACCATTAAGAGAAGGTAGGTTGGTCAGATTTTAGCCAGGGGATATTATTAGGGTCAGGTAAAGGAGGGTCTGGTGAGACTGGCTAAGGAGTTTGGATTTTATCCTGAGGATAATGGAAAGCCCTTAAAAGGCATGGCATGATCAAATACACAATGTTTTAGAAAGAACTCTGGTGATTGTATAGGGATGTAGGTAGAGGTGACGCTCAAGACAGAGGAAACCGTGAGATGAGACTTGCAATAATGTGCTGAAGTGGTGGCACACCAATGTCATAGGCAAGAGTGAGGAGAGCCTGAGGGAGAGAGGAAAGCCCAAGATGAGTCCAAGATTTCTACCTGGGGGCTGGCTGTGTGCGTGCTGGTGCCATTCACTGAGAACACAGTAGAAAGCTTGCAGGAGGGTTAATAGACCTGCTAAAAGTTTGAGGAGTCCCATGCAAAAGTGTAATTACAACAGTAGCATGTAGCTCTTTGTATATATTTTGTGTATGTTTAAAGTGTATTGATGTATCTATAGATATATTGAGGTATAATTGACATATATATATATATATATATATATATTTTTTTTTTTTTTTTTTGAGACAGAGTCTCACTCTGTCATCCAGGCTGGAGTGCAGTGGCACCACCTTGGCTCACTGTGACCTCCACCTCCCGGGTTCAAACAGTTCTTGTGCCTCAGCCTTCCGAGTAGCTGGGACTATAGGCGGGTACCACCACACCTGGTTAATTTTTGTATTTTTAGTAGAGATGGGGTTTTACTATGTTGGCGAGGCTGGTCTTGAACTCCTGACCTCAAGTGATACATCTGCCTTGGTCTCTCAAAGTGCTGGGATTACAGGCGTGAGCCACTATGTCCAGTCTTCTAATTGATGTACAATTAACTGAGCATATTTAAAGTGTAAAATTTGAAGGCTTTAACATATGTATACACTTGTGAAACCAACACCACAACTAAGATAATAAACATATCCTATCACTTTAATGTAAATTGTATTATTATATGTGCTATACTCTTTTTTTTTTTCTTTGATCTGGCTTCTTTCACCTAGCTAGTCACCCATAATTATTTTGAGATTCATTGGTATTTTTGCAAGTATCCATCATGTGTTTCTGTTTAGTTGTCAAGTAGCCTCCCATTGTAACGATACGCCACAATTTCTTTATTCACCTATTGATGGGCATTTGCTTCCTCCTCTCCCAGCTGCTATGAATATTCATGCATAAGTCTCTGGAGAAATATTTTCATTTCTCTTGGATAAATACCTAGGAGTGGAAAGTTCTGATTATAGATTAGGTATATGTTTAACTTTGTAAGAAACTGCCAACTGTTTCCCACAGTGGTTTTTATCATTCTATGTTTCTAGCAGTAACGTATGAGAGTTCAAAGTGCCCATTTTTTTTTTTTTTTTGCTCTCACTTGATAAGATCAGTGTTTAAAATGTTAGCCAGTCTAGTTGAAGAGCAGTGTTACGGCACTGTGTTTTCAATCTGCATTTCCACAATAATTAATGATGTTGAGCCTCTTTTGATTATTTACTACACAATAGCTTCTTTGATAAAATGCCTGTTCAAATAGTGTGCCCTCCTTTTTAAAATTGGATTGATTCGTTTCTTATTATAGAGTTTTGAGTATGTGAGTGTGTTTTACAATATATTCTTGATACAAGTCCTTTATCAGAGATATAATTGGTAAATATTTTATCAGATATCTGTGACACCTTCTCATTATCTTAGTGTCTTTTGAAGAGATTTTACATTTTATGAAGTACCGTATAATAGTTTTTTCTTTAATGGACCATATTTTGGTGCCATATTGAAGAAATCTTTGTTTAACACAAAGGTCATGAAGAAATTTTACTTGTTTTTATTCGGAAGTTTCCTAATTTTAAATATCACATTTAGGTCACTGCCTTTTTAACACATCTATTGACAGGATTGTGTTTTTTGGATAATTGAAACTATGAATTACATTGATTTTCAAAGTTAAACCAACCTTGCCTTTCTGGGATGCACTCTACTTGGCAATAATGTATTATTTCTTTCATATATCACTAGATTTAATTTGCTAAAACTTTGTTTAAAAACTTTGCATCTATGTACGTGAGATGTTAGTCTACAGTTTTCTTGTAATATCTATGTCACTTGGATACCAGCATAATCCTGGCCTCATAAAGTGGAAAAGTGTTCACCTTTTCAATTTTCGGAAAGTGTCAGTATAGACATTTTTTTTTTTTTCTTAAATGTTTGGCAAGATTTAGCAGTGAAGCCATTTTTGTTTAGAGTTTTCTTTGTGGGAAGATTTTAAACTACATACTCTATTTTTTAGTAGATGCAAGGTTATTTATTCAGATTATCTATTTCTTCCTGAATGAACCTGGGTAGTTTCTGTCTTTCAATGATTTTGTTCATCTCATCAAATTTGCAAAATTTATAGCCAGATAATTTTTCATGATATTTCCTTAATATGCTTTTAATATCTGCATAGTATAGGATGATATCACTTCCCTTATTCCTGATATTGGTAATTTTTGTCTTTATTTTTTCTTTCTCATGGGTCTGGCTAAAAATTTATCAACTTTATTGATTTCTCAAAGAACCAGTTTTTAGTTTCATTGATTTTTCTTTATTACTTTTCTGTTTTTTATTTCCGTGATTTTTATTCTGAACATTATTATTCATTTTCTTCTATTAAATTTATATTTAGTCTGCTCTTTCTAGTTTCTTAAGATAGAAATTTGGGTCGTTAACTTGAAATTTTTTTTTCTTTAGGTGGAAGCTGAGATTATTAATTTGTGATTTTCTAACTTTTTATTATAGGAGTTCAGACCTATAAATTTCCCTCTAAGTACTTCTTTAGTTACATTTCACAATCCTTGCTATGTTGTGCTTTCATGTTTATTTGCTTTAAATTACTTGCTAATTTCCCTTTTGATTTTTTATTTTATATATGGGTTACTTCGAAGAGTGTTACTTAGTTTCTATATGTGGGAATTTTTCTAGATACTTTTCTAATTTTGATTTCTAATTTTATATTATTTTGGCCACAGACCATACTTTGTATGACTTGAATCCCTTTATATTTGCTGATCCATGTTTCATAACCCAGAATTTGGTCTATTTTGGTAAATATTCTATGTATATTTGAAAAGAATATGTACTCTGCCGTTGTTGGGCTGAGTATTTTATACATTTCTATTAGATTTAGTTGTGACAGCTTTTTACTTTTTCTCTCTCTTTATTAACTTTTTTCTACTTATTTTATCAATTATTGGTATCTCCGGCATTAATTGTGAACTTCTGTTTCTTCTTGAAGTTCTATCAGATTTTACTTCTTGTATTTTGAAGTTCTGTTATTAGGTACACAAATGTTTATGATTGTTATATTCTCTTGATGAAATGACACATTTATCATTATAAAATTACCCTTATTGTCCCCAATAATATTCTTTGTCCTGAAACCCACTTCTTTTTTGATGCTGATAGAATCACTCCAGTTTTCTTTTGATTAATGTTAGTGTGCTATGTCTTTTTCCATCCTTTTACTCATAACATATTTGTGCTTTTTATTTTTCTCATTATTACTTGTTTTAAGCAATTTGATTATGATGTGAATTGGTGCAGTTTTCTTCATGTTTCTTGTGCTTGGAGTTGATTGGAAATCTTGTGTTTGTGAGTATATTGTTTTCATCAAATTTGAAATTGTTCAGCTATTATTTATTCAAAAATTTTTTTCTGTATCTCCTTCTGTCTCTTCTCCTCTTGGAATGCTAATTACACATATATTAGCCCATTTGTAGTTGTGCCACAACTCACTGATTCTGTGGGTTGTTTTTTCCCAGTGTTTTTCTGTGTCTCATTGTGAATAGTTTCTATTGCTACATCTTCAAGATCACTAATCATTTCTTTTGTAGTGCCTATCTGTTAGTCCCATTCAGAATATTTTTCACCTCATACTTTGTAGTTTTTATCTCTAGAAGTTTGAATTGAGTTTTTTTAGTATTTTCCATTGCTCTATTTAACATGATCAGTCTTTAACTTCTAGAACATATGGAATAGAGTTATAGCAACTTTTAAAATATCCTTATCGATTAATTGTAACATTTGTGTCCACTCTGGGTTGGTTTCAGTTGACTGATTTGTCCTCCATTATGGGTCATATTTTACAGCATCTTTGCATGGCTGGTAATTTTGATAAAATGTCAAATATTATGAATTTTACGCTGTTGGATCCTAGACATTTTTTTTTTTTTAGTAGTGAAAAAAATTTTTTTTTAAATTTATTTATTATTATTATACTTTAAGTTCTAGGGTACATGTGCATAACGTGCAGGTTTGTTACATATGTATACTTGTGCCATGTTGGTGTGCTGCACCCATCAACTCGTCAGCACCCATCAACTCGTCATTTACATCAGACATTTTTATATTCCTGTACATATTCTTGAGTTTTCTTCTGGGACACAGCTAAATTACTTGCAAACAGTTTTATCTTTTCAGATCTTGTTTTTTAAACTTTGTTAGGCAGGACCAAAGTACTGTTTAGTCTAGTGCTAATTTTGCCCCTCATTGAAGCAACACATTTCTGTAAACTCTACCGTATTTCCTATGATTTTGCTTTCTTTTTTCTCTTTTCCTTCTCTTCTTCCTCCTTGTTGAAATTTATTTGTTCAGGACATTCGGCTGTTTGTCTTACAGAGTTTCTCATAGTCTGTATTTTCTGACTGCATTTTCATAGTGTCATTTAATATATTCTCCTCTTTACTTACCATAAATTAACAATTATACAGAGAGACTTGATCAGATTTAGCTTGATGGTTTAGCTAGAACACTTTATAGGGAGCATTGTCTACTTTCATTGGGGCACATGATATATTATCTTTATTTTTATGATGATAACAGCCACCAACAATTATTGTCTAGATCCGTCAATTCATAAGGCACTACAAAATAGTAATTTTAAATTCTATTTTATCTTCTTTACTCATAAGCTGGGATAATTCAATAAATAGAATCTACTCCTATTTGGATGTTCGGAGGAACTTGCCACATAAGAAAGCCAGCGTAAATACTTAATTATCTTTCTTTATTTACTAGTTTTCAATCTAAGGGGTTGGTTTTCTGATTTTCTCCCATAATGACCAATGAATTATTAATTTTGTTGTCATTTTCTCTGTTTCATTATTAACTCATGAACTGAAATTATTTCTTATTTTTGTGAAACTTAATCTGATTTCTCTAAGGTGCCTGCCTTTTGGGCTTCCTTGCAAGTCTGTTTTCTTGAGCCACTCTTAAGATAAAACACCATGGCAAATTATCATGATAGACTCCAAGGACTGGAATTCCCAGTACCACTGTATTTGGACATCCTCTCATTGTTTCTGATAACATTCTAAGCATTTTGCAGCACCTAATAAAATATATTTTCCAATTAGTTTGATTTGGGTAATTCAGATGGTATAATTGTTGAAAAAATAAGTTATATGTAATGTAAACTTCTTTATGTTTATACTCTTTTCTAGTCATAATATTTGGAAAATTGTATATGTAAGAAGACATTTTAGAGAGTCTTATAGAACTCAAATACTCTCAGACTTGAAAGAGAATTTAGCAGTCACCTCGTTGGATTCATAAAATAATTTACCTAATTGCTAGTGATCAAAATGGAAATGAAAATAATTTCTGTTAGTTTTTAAGATTTCATCATCTACTTTAATTAACATTTTGAGAGCCTGAACAGTAATTGGTATTTAGAGAGACACATTTCTTCATGTTGATTGCATGTCATTAATTTTAAAGTCTGGCAAGAATTGGCAAACAGAATATTGTGTTTTCATTTTTTGTAGGCTGTTTAATAAGTAACTTGTATCATCAATTGCAACTAGCTTATCAACATATAAAATATTACCAATTATTCATCATTCATTCAATTTTAAATTTTACAATTTAAAATTGTAAAAATTGCAGTTAGTTGAACTGATAAAACAAGAGTGAGACCAATCCTGTCTTATTCTTTCATCAACTGCAAAGTCTAAATAATAGTAGCCTCATCTTAAGGTTATTGGGAGAATTAAGTACCTAGCATGTAGTAGTTCTGCAAAATTGTTAGTGCTTCCCTTATTGCTTTTCATGCAGAGAACATTAATTTTTGTCCAATTACATTTTCTCAACAATTTACAAAGGAGTGGTTCTCTTAAGTAATCAAATACATTTTAGTGCTTAATATTAGTATTATATTGTATAATTTGTATAATTTATAGTAGTAGCTTATTTATTTATTTTCTGAGACGGAGTCTTGCTCTGTTATCAGGTCTGGAGAGCAGTGGCGCGATCTCGGCTCACTGCAACCTCCACCTCCTGGGTTCAAGCGATTCTGCCTCAGCCTCCTGCGTAGTTGGGACTGCAGGTGTAGGTCACCACGCCTGGCTAATTTTTTGTATTTTAGTAGAGATGGAGTTTCACCATGTTGGCCAGGATGGTCTCGATCTTCTGACCTTGTGATCTGTCCACCTTGGCCTCCCAAAGTGCTGGGATTACAGGCGTGAGCCACCATGCCTGGTCAGTAGTAGTTTAATTTAAAGATAAATAGTCTGGGCATGGTGACTCATGCCTGTAATCCCAGCACTTTGGGGGGCCGAGGTGGGCAGATCACTTGAGGCCAGAAGTTTGAGGCCAGCTTGGCCAACATACTGAAACCCTGTCTCTACTAAAAATAAAAATAAAAATAAAAAAATTACCTAGATGTGGTGGTATATGCCTATAATCCCAGCTACTCAGGAGACTGAGGCATAAGAATTGCTTGAACCCAGGAGGCTGAGATTTCAGTGCGTCAAGATTGCACCACTGCTCTCCAGCCTCAGCAACAGAGAGAGATTCTGTCTCAAAAAAAAAAAAAAAAAAAAAGATAAATTATGAGTAATTGGTTTTAATTTTGGTAAAGGTGTTTTCTAATTATGTTATTGAATTGTTTTGCTGACAGATTCATTTCTTGGTTAATGATATATAATTTCTCGGTCAAAATTGTGAGGCATGAAAAATGACACAGAAAAAGCAAGCTGGCTTCACTGTCCCTTCTTCTACCTCCTGAAAACCAAAACCAAATACACAGCACTGTGATTATCATCAACAATATCCCAGAACGGTAATATATGAGGATAAGACAGTTCCTGAGGCCTCAGAGAAGTGAAAACATTTTGGGCAGATAGTAACAGAATTGGAATTTTACATCCACCATGCCCTTCCCCCCATTTGCCGGGCACCAAGCATAGGGAAAATTTTCTCCCAACTCACTATTACTACATTGGAAAACCTGGGATTGAGGTGGACAGTCAGCTTCCCCAACATCTTGAGTTCCTTGGTAGAATACCCACACCTGCCTCAACACAAAGCCAAAATGTGTGTGTGTTGGGGATGTAGTTAAAGTGTAGCTTTTAAAAGTTTTTCCTTTGTTTGTTTCTAGTCCCTTTTTATTTTGATCAAAGATAAGTTGTCCTCTGTTTGGAATAACTTGTTATATTTATAAGAGGGTTTTTGTAAGCCTCCTGGTAACCACAAAGCAAAAACTATAATAAATGCACTAAAAATTAAAAGCAACGAAATAAAACATACTGCCAAAGAAAATAACCACAGAAGAAGAAAGAAGAGAGGAGTTAAAAACAAAACAAAACAAAACAACAACAACAACCAGAAAACAAGTAACAAAATGTCAGTAGTAAGTTTTTACCTATCATTGATAACATTGAATGTAAGTGGACTAAATTTTCTTATTAAATGACAGAGTGGCTGAATGGATAAAGAAACAAGACCAAACAATATACTGCCTACAGGAAACTTGCTTCACCTATAAAGGTTCACACAGACTGAAAATTAAGGAGCGGATAAAAGATATTCCAAGCAAATAGAAACCAAAAAAGAGCAGGACTAGCTATCCTTTTAGCAGACAGACTACAAGCCAAAGTCTCTAAAAAGAGGCAAAGAAAGTCACTATATAGTGATAAAGAGGTCAATTCAGCTAGAGGATATAACAATTATAAATATCTATGCATGCAACCTAAGAGCACCCCAGTATATAAAGCAAGCATTAATAGATCTAAAAGGAGAGCTAGACTGCAATACAATAATAGCAGAGGACTTCAACACTCCACGCTCAGTAATGGACAGATCATTTAGGCAGAAAATGAATTAAGAAACATTGAAGTTAAACTACACATTAGACCAAATGGGCCTATGTGACATTCACAGGATAATTCACCCAACTGCTACAGAATACACATGCTTTTCATCAGCACATGGAACATTATCTAGAAAGACCATATTTTAGGCTGTCAAACAAGTGTCAGCACATTCAAAAAGTCATAATTATATCAAGCATATTTTCTGACCACAGTGGAATAAAACTAGAAATAAACAACAGGAGGAATCTTGGAAACTACAAAAACACATGGAAATTAAACAATATGCTCCTGAACAATCAATGGGTTAGTAAATAAATTAAGATGGAAATTTAAAAATGTCTTAAAATAAATAAAAGTGGAAACACAATATACCAAAATCTATGGGATATAGCAAAAGCAGTCCTAAGAGGGAAGTTTATAGCAGTAAATGCTTACCTCAAAAAAGTAGAAAGACTTCGAATAAACAACCTAATAATGTATCTCAAGGAACTGGGAAAGTAAGAACAAACCAAATTTAGTAGAAGGAAATAACTAATAAATGTCAGAGCTGAAACAAATGAAATTGAGCCTACAAAAACAATAGGAAAGTGCAATAAAATAAAAAGTTGGTTTTTTTTGAAAAGATAAACAGCGGACACTTAGCTAAGAAAAGAAGAGAAAACACAAAATAAAATCAGAGATGAAAAAAGAGACATAACAACTGATGCCACAGAAATACAAATAACTATTACAGAATATTAGAGCAATTATATGTAAACAAATTGGAAAACCTAGAAGAAATGGATAAATTACCAGACACGTGCAACCTGTCAAGATTAAACCATGAAGAAAGAAAACCTGAACAAACCAATAATGAGTAACAAGATTGAAGCTGTAACAAAAGTCTTCTATTAAAGAAAAGCCCAGGGCCAAATGGATTCAGTGTTGAGTTCTACCAAACATTTAATTCCAATTCTACTCAAACCCTTAAAATATTTAAGAGAAGAGCATATTTCCAAACTCATTCTGTGAGGCCAGTTGTACCTTGATATAAATCAGATAAGGACACAACAAAAAAGAGAAAACTACAGGCCAATGTTTCTAATGAAAACAAACACACAAATCCTCACAAAAATATTAGGAAACCAAATTCAACAACACATTTAAAAGATCATCAACCAGGTCAGGTGGGATGCATCCCAGGGATGCAAGGATGGCTCAACATGTGCAAATCAATAAATGATACATGGACAGAACCAAGAACAAAACCATATGATCATTTCAATAGATATTGAAAAAGCATTCAATTACATTTACATCCCTTTATGATAAAAACCCTTAACAGACTAGATATAGAAGGCACATACCTCAAAACAATAAAGGCCATATGTAATGAGCTAACATCATACTGAATGGAGAAAAATTGAAAGCCTTTCCTCTATGATCTGGAACAGGACAAGTTTGACCACTTTCACCACTTTTATTCAACATAACACTGGAAGTCCTAGCCACAACAAATAGTCAGGAGAAGGAAATAAAAGGCATTCAATTTGAAAAGGAACCTTTTTCATAGATGACGTGATCTTATATTCAAAATATCCTAAGACTCCACCAAAACTGTTAGAACTGATAAAAAAAATTCAGTAAAGTTGCAGGATACAAAATCAAGTTACAAAAATCAATAGCATTTATGCATGCAAACAGTGAACAATATAAAAAAATAAAAAAGCAAACCCATTTACATTAGCTACAAAAATATAAGATACCTAGGAATAAATTTAACCAAGGAAGTGAAGGATCTCTATAAGAAAAACTATAAAACACTGATGAAATTGTGTATAAAACAATGAAATTGAAGAGGACACACACACAAAACATGGATATTCCATGCTCCTTCACTGAAAGAAAAATACTGTTAAAATATCAATACTACCCAAAACTATCTACAGATTAAATGCAATTTCTATCAAGATACTCCTAGCATTCTTCACAGAAATAGAAAAACATGCTAAAATTTACATGGAACCACAAAACCACAAAAGACTCCCCCCCAAAGCCAAAGAAATACTGAGCAAAAAGAACAAAGCTGGAAGCATCACACTACCTGACTTCAAAGCATACTGCAAAGCTATAGTAAGCAGAAGAACATGGTACTGACATTAAAAACAAAAAACAGACCAATAGAAAAGAATAGTGAACCCAGAAATAAATCCATACATTTATAGCCAACTCATATTTTGACAAAGATGCCAAGAATATACATTGGGGGAAAGAACAGTCTCTTCAATAAATGATGCTGGGAAAACTGGATAACCATATGCAGAAAAATCAAACTAGACTCCTGTCTCTCACAATATAGAAAAATCAAATCAAAATGGATTGGAACCCAATATAAGACCTAACACTATGAAACTATTGGAAGAAAACTTGGGGAAACACTTCATGTTGGTCCGGGCAGAGATTTTTTTTGAGTTAAGTCATCAAAAGCACAGACAACCAAAGAAAAAAATAGACAAATGGGATTATGTGAAGCTAAAAATCTTCTGCACAGCAAAGGAAACAATTGACAAAGTGAGAAGGCAACCTACAGAATGGGAAAGAATATTTGCAACTATCCATCTGACAAGGGACTAATCAGAATATATGAGGAACTCAGAGAACTCAATAGCAAAAAGGAAATAATCTGATTTAAAAATGGGAAAAAGATCTGAATAGACATACAAATGACCAACTGGCATATCAAAATACTCAATATCACTAATCAGAGAAATGCAAATCAAAACCACAATGAGATACCATCTCACCCCAGTTAGAATGCCTTTAACTTAAAAGGCAGTAGTGATGCTGGGAAGGAGGTAGAGAAAGGGGAACCCTGGCACACTGTTGGTGGGAATGTAAACTAGTACAGCCACTACGGAAAACAGAATGGAAGCTCCTCAAAAAACTGAAGGTATAACTACCATGTGATCCAGCAATCCCACTACTGGATATATATCCTGAAGAGAGGAAAGCAATTTCTTGAAGAGATAACCTGCACTCAAGTGTTTATTCAGCACTCTCCACAGTAGCCAACATATGGAATCAATCTAAGTGCTCATCAGTGGATGAATGGATAAAGAAAATGTGGTATAATGAAAGAAATGAGATTCCGTCATTTGCAGCAACATGGATGGAACAGAGGTTTTTATGTTAAGTGAAGTAAGCCAGGCATAGAAAGACAACAATTTCCTGTTCTCACCCATTTGTGGGAGCTAATGAAGTGGATTTCATGAAGACAGTGAATAGATTGAGTGTAAGCAGAGCCTGGGAGAGGTAGGGGTGTGGCAAGATGAAGAAAGGTTGATTAATGGGCTCAAAAATACAGTGGGAGGAAGTTATCCTGATTTAATGATAATACATTATATGAATGCATCAGAATGTCACATGTACCCTGAAAATATTTATATCTATTATGTCTCAATAAAAAACTATGGGGTGCAGCTCTATTGCTGAGTTAGGAATTTAATGCACATGCTAAATTGTGTGAAGTAATTCTGATGAATGATAATAACACTGAAAAATGTAAAAGCCTGCACTAATGTTTTTCTACTATGGTATCTATTTGTATTTAAAGTATTAAAAAACTCTTTCTAATTATTTTCTATGGTTGCAACATGAAGAAATGTCTTACACGGGTTTAAGATTATTCTAGGTAAGCTCGCTTATCTACATCAGATGATCTTTGTAGTTACAGAGAATACAGAAATCGGATAATGATGTTTTGTAAACTTTTCTATTCAATGTCTACTGAGTTGTTGGATATTTGTCTTTTTATTAAAATTAAATGTCTGATTATGCATTTGGTTTCACAGAGAGACACTTGGCTAATAGTTCAGTCACTCTTTTCTCCTTTCATGAAAACTTGCTTGTAAATATAATCATGCTTTCTTCAAATTATGCTAATTTTGTTATTTTCTTTCAAAGTTTCCTATAAACCTTTCTGGTGTCAGTAGTTTTGTGTTGGTGTCCTAGTGCTTGTGCTTTTTTTTTTTTTTTTTTTTTTTTTTTTTTTTGCCAAACCGATGTTTGTTTATTTAGTCTGTTTTTAAAACACTACACTGGCATAATTTTCTCAAGTATGGCTTTAAAAGCACTTCAGATAATATTTGTAGGACCCCATGTGAACAACTGTGCAAAAAGTCAGCGAATAAGATTTGCTTAAGAGTCTACAGTAAAACAATAAAATTAAGTTTAGTCTTTAATCTCTTATCTATCACTCTTATCTATCATTTGTATTTTGGAGAAGAAAAACTTTCAAGAAACCAAGGCTGTGGTCAGAGTAGAAACCATCTTAGCCATTAAGGTCAACTAAAAAACAAACAAAAAGCAACAAGAAGGGTGGTTATGATCCAGTCTGAAGTTGTATATTGAGGTCTATAAAAATGAAGGTCTTACGTATGGTTTTTCACTTACCCTCTGACTGTATATTTATAATATGATAGAGCATAATATAATAAAATCCTTTTTGTCAAGAGAGGATTTGAGGCCATTCTCTGTGAGAATGCAGACTGGGCAGTTAATTCTCTGAGGAACTGTGACATATGTGGCTGTCCACTCATAACCCACCATCTCCTTTCCTCAAATTATTAGTGTTGGGGGAAAAGCTGAGTGCTGGGAGAAGCTGAGGCAGGGGCTTGCATGTCTGACATAATGTGAAAGAGTCTTGGAACTTGTCCGGGGTCCACAGTCTAAAACCCCTCATGGCCTTTGGAACACCAAGCTCTGTGCAAAAGAGTGGCAGGCTACCCTGTGGCACCATAATCTAAGCCCATGGCATAAAACCCGTTGTGGCTTGGCTAGAATCCAGGGCTCAGGGCATTAAAACCCCTCGTGGCCACTGGAATGTGTCTAGACTTGCTGGCTCCTTGCTCCTTGCTCTCCCAGGATCGATTGTATCTTGAGTTGAAAGAACCTGCTCTCCATTATCTCAAGTAGCAGAGCATATGCTAAACCGTCACAGCTGTAAATAATATGTTTAATGCAATGCTCCCTTTCAACCCCACATTCTCACCACCTGTTTCTTTGTTTGATCACCAATAAATAGTCTGGGATTCCAGAGCTCAGGGCCTTCACAGCCTCCATACTCGTGTTGGTCACCTGGACCTACTTTCTCTCTCAAACTGTCTTTTCTCATTCCTTTGACTCCGCTGGACTTCGTTGCCCCCACGACCTGGAGTTGGGTCTGATTACCCCAACAATCGGTGGAGGTTTTCCATTTTTGCTTTAGCCATCATGTGCAATACAAATTTGTATGATTTTTTTGAACATATAAGGAAATTGGAAAAACAAACTAAGGATTGTATTGCTTGTTTATCTGATTGTTTTAGACAAAGTTATAAGGCTCACTAATGTCTAGGCCACGCTTCAAATTTTTAAGAAACAAGTGGGCTTGTGGACCCTGAGGCAGTAAGTTGATGCTTGCATTTTATTTGTTGATTGATTTATTCAGCAAAGGTTTATTATTTAGTATTTGCTGAGCATTATTCCAGATACAGGGGACTCAACAGAAATTGACAGACAATATTTCTGTCCTCATAGAGCTCATTGAAAATGCTGGCTGAGTGTGGTGGCTCACACCTGTAATCCCAGCACTTTGGGAGGCAGAAGCGGGTGGATCACTTGATGTCAGGAGTTCAAGACCAGCCTGGCCAACATGGTGAAACTCCATCTTTACTAAAATACAAAATTAGCCAGGCGTGGTGGTAGATGCCTGTAATCCCAGGTACTTGGGAGGCTGAGGCAGGAGTATTGCTTGAATCCAAGGTTGCAGTGAGCCGAGATTGTGCCATAGCACTTCTAGCATGGGCAACAAGAGCGAAACTACATCTCAAAAAAGAAAGAAAGAAAGAAAAAAGAAAGAAAATGCTTTCTGCCCATCTTGGCTAGTCTCAAGTTGTGCTTGGTCCTGCAAAGAGAGCACATAGGAGGATGTGCTGCAGCAGAGGTGGAGGTTGGGGGCCATAACTTGGATTTAGTGTGGGGTTTTCAGCTGAGACCTGAAGGGTATTTAAATTGTCTCTGCACTCTATAGCCTTTGAACACCTTGCTTCCCTGCCTACTCATCTCTTCTTCCTGTTTTTTCCACTCATCTTTCAAGACACAAGTCACTTTTTTTCTTCTAGAAGACTTCAGGGGTTGCCTCTCCTCCGTCTCCTGGAGAAGTCATGTTTTTGTTTTAATCACATCTATTTGTCGCATAGAATTGTCATTGTGCATCAATCACCCTGTCTCTTGGTAGATTGTGAGGCATCAAGTGTACCCTGGGGTGATTTTCATGCAGGGTAATTTTATACATTAAATATAGGTTTGAACTGCATAGGTCAACTTATGTGTGGTTTTTTTTTTTCCAATAAATAGGTTTGAACTGCATAGGTCAACTTACATGTGGTTATTTTTTTCAATATATACATTAGACAGTTCTTTGGAGATTTATAACAATTTGACAAACTTGCGGATGAAACATCTAGCCTAGAATATGGAAAAAATTAAGAAAAACATACGTCATTAATGCATAAAATATATGTAGTTACTATTTTATCATTTGCTACCATGAAGTACCCACAAATCTATTATAGTTAAAATGTATCAAAAGCTATACACACAAACACTTACAGATCATACATGGAGGCATTTGGTTTGTAAACAAAGGTAAAGATACAATATTAAAGCATCTGGCAACTGGGAACTTGTCTGCTGCCTTTTGGTTGGTAGAAACTGCTTCTACCAACCAATGTGTGCAAATTACATGTAAATTTGCACTGTAGAGACAAACTGCTCACATGAAGATAATTAGCTGCAGAAATTACTTGTGGTAACACTGTACTACTATAATTCTGTAGCCACCTCCTGTTGCTATTGTAGTGAGCTCAAGTGTTGTGAATATCCACTTAAAATGTTGTGTGATGTTAATTATCTTCATGTGAGCAATTTGTCAGTACAGTAAATTGCCCATTGCAGTAAAAAGTGGTCTCTTGTGTATTTTTCACTGTGTTTTGTGCAATATCATAAATCTTGAATAATACCAAGGATTCCACACAAAGTGCCACTGGTGATGCTGGAAGTGCTCCCAAGAAGTAGAGAAAAGTCATGACATTACAAGAAAAAGTTGAATTGCTTGATATGTACCACAGAGTGAGGTCTGCAGCTGAGGTTGCCTGACAAATCCAGGATAAGGACTATTGTGAAAAAAGAAAAGGAAATTTCTGAATCCGCCACTACAGCTACACCAGCAGGTGTGAAAACCTTGCACTTTTCCAGAAACACCTTTTAAAAAATCTCCTATTGAAAATGCGGTTTTCACGTGGGTGTAGGACTGCTAAAAGAAAGGCGTGACTATAGACTCTGACACGATTCAAGAAAAAGTGAAGTCATTATATGACAATTTAAAGCAACAGAAAGATGAAGGAGCTACAGCTGTAGAATTTAATGCCCGCAAAGGATGGTTTGAAAATTTAGAAAGACATTTGGCTTAAAAAACTGTCAACATAACAAGAAAAGCAGTTTCTACCAACCAAGAGGCAGCAGACAAGTTCCCAGATGCCATTAAAACAATCACTGGGAAGGAAGGATATCTGCCTGAACAGGTTTTTAATGTTAGATGCAAGTGTCCTATTCTGGAAAACAATGCTACAGTCATTTATCAGTAAAGAAGTGAGCACCAGGATTTTGAGGCAGGAAGGAATAGGCTAACTTTACTGTTTTGTGCAAATGCAGTCAGGTTTATGATCAGGACTGCCCTTATTTATAAAGCCGCTAACCTCTGAGCCTTGAAGGGAAGAGATAAACACCAGCTGCTAGTCTTTCTATTGTACAGCACAAAGGCCCAGACAATGAGAACATTTTTTATGGATTGGTTCCATTGGTGCTTTGTCCCTGAGGTCAGGAAGTACCTTGCCAGTAAGCAACTGCCTTTTAAAGTTTTTTTTTTGATATTGGGCAATGCTCCTGGCCCCCCAGAACCCCATGAATTCAACACAGAAGGCACTGAAGTAATCTACTTGCCCCCATACACAACATCTCTAATTCAGCCTCTAGATCAAGGGATCATAAGGACCTTTTAGGCTCATTACATGTGGTATTCTACAAAAAGGATTGTCAACATTATGGAAGAGAACACCAATGGAGGGAACATCATCAAAGTTTAGATTACACTACTGAAGATGCTATCATTGCTATAGAAAAAACCACGAAACTCATCAAGCCTGAAACAATTCCTGCTGGAGAAAAGTGTGTTCAGATGTTGTACATAACTTCATAGAATTTACAACAGAACCAATAAAAGAAATCACAAAATAGATTGTGGATGTGGCAAAAAGATGGTGGGGTGGGGGCGGGTTGAAGATATCAAGATAAGGAAGGATCTTGGAGAAATTCAAGAGCTAGTAGACACTGCACCATAGGAATTAGCAGAAGATGACTTGATGGAGACGAGAGTTTCTGAACCAGTGCCAGATGATGAGGAAGAAGACATAGAAGAAACAATGACAGAAAACAAACTGGCATAGACAATTGGCAGAACGGTTCCGATTATCTGAGAGTGGTTTTAACCTCTTTTATGGCATGAACTTTCTATGACACAAGGACTGAAACTAAAGCAAATGGTGGAAGAAGGGTTAGTACTGTATAGAAAGATTTTTGGAGAAATGAAAAAAGTCAGACAGAAATTACTATGTATTTCTTTAAAGTTACACCAAGTGTGCCTGCCTCTCCTGCCTCCCCTTCCACTTCCTCCACCTCTTTTACTTCTGCCATCCCTGCGATAGAAAGACCAACCCCCCCTCTTCCTCCATCTCCTTAGTTTGCTCAACATGAAGATGGCAAGGATGAAGACATTTACGATGGTCCACTTCCACTTAGTGAATAGTAAATATATTTCCTCTTCCTTGTGATTTTCTTAGTTACATTGTCTTTTCTCCAGCTTATTTCATTATAAAAATACAGTATCTACCTATCTATCTATCTATCTATCTATCTATCTATCTATCTATGATCTTTCTCACAAAATATGTGTTAATTGATTAATGTTATCAATAAGGCTTCCGGTCAACTGTAGGCTATTAGTAGTTTAATTTGAGGGGAGTCTAATGTTATATGCAGGTTTTTAACTTCACTGGGGGGGGGGGGGGTCAGTGCACCTAACGTTACCCTGCATTGTTCAACGGTAAATCATTCATTGTCAACTGTAAATCAGTGCTATATGGCAGAGCCATTGCTGTATGCTTAGCCTATAGTAAGTATGTGATAAATATGTTGACTTAATAATAATGAATATTTCCTATGACATGATTATCTCACATTTTTCTTTGAGCTGATTTCTAGTTATTCTAGCCCTACCAATAAATTGCCTCTGGTCTAGATCATGTCAGCTTCTGTTGAGTTTGTCAAATCGTTCAGCCATTCTTATGATAAAACTGCTAACCCTTTTATCACACATTCTAATTTCAGTCACTGCAACTAGACTCAAAAATATGAAGAAAAGGAAATCATTCTTTTAATAAATACCTCTTTCCAAGCAAAGCAATCTGAATTACCGCAGTAAAATCTGCTATCCTACTGGACCTGTGGACACATTTACAACAGTATAAAGAAAATGGGAACTCCGTAGGTCAGATCGTTACTAGGGGTCACTCATAGTAAACAGTGCTCAAGGCATCAGGAAGTATCCCTTCAACCAGAGTGTAGTTATAGTGGCAACCCTGGCACTGTTAGTTTTTTTCTTTTTTAGTTGAACAGTGTTTTCCTCCTTTTTGACTCTCATTACTCTTCCTAGAGTAGCATGTGCCTTTGGTGTGAGTGAGGGACAAAATTTCTCTGGCAGTTCCCATCTGCTGTGGGATGCGTTGCACATCCAAGTTCCCTGGGCAGAACACACAGTTGACAGGAATGCCTTAGTTTTATTTAACTTCTGTAGTGTCCAGAATGTGGTTGGTTCTTTGGTCTCTCACCTTCAGTGTTAAATCTTTAAATCCTAACACATGATTTTAGAAACATGAGGATTTTAGAAACACGAGGAACTACTTTTAAAAAGGATTCTATGCGTTAAATATTAGGATGAAGTTTTACTGAGCGTTCACAGACACACTAATGACAGATTAGAACATTCCACTCACCCCAGAGAAAGAACCCCATGTTGTACAGTTCAGTGCAAATGTAACATGAAATACACCTAGAGAGCATTCTGAAGTCAGGGCTCCTATCACAGTGAGGTCTAACCCTGTGTTCGTGAATCCTGCAAACTGTGCCTTAAGCTGAGCAGTCTGTGTCTGTGTCTGCGGCCCCTCGATCACAGCATTCTGCTGTTCCTAATCATGAAAGCCCCGTTCACAGGAAGAGTCTCTTCCCTCCTACCAGGGTCTGACCTGAAGGTAGCATCCCCATTTGGGCAGAGCCATAAAACCATTGCCAACATTAACACCTCTGAAGAGACCTGTTCGTTGGCCAGGTCTTATTCATTTTATGAATATTCAATGTTTTATTCATTTTAACAGATATTATCATTTAGCCATTTTCATTTCAAGCATTTGAACAAAGCGTTGTCTTTATTGATATGACATTCTTTTGTCAGGAGGACATTTAGAGACTAAATGTTATCATTTAGCCACTTCCATTTCATGAGTTTTAACTCTTATCTTTAACTGTTAGATAGTGACACTATTTTGTCACTAGCATAGGACTTCCTGTGGGATGTTAGGTGAGTGACTTAGCTACCTGGGCCTTGGCCTCCCTTCCTGCAAAGTGCAAACAATCGGCCTATTCAATCTCGTTGGTCTATTCCAGTACTAAAAGTTTTACGAGTAAAAACTAAGTAGATAAATTAGGCATTTTCATGTTTCCTTTCTTTTCTTTTAATAGTCCTATAGAAATTTGTGAGAGAATAGAGTAGGATATTAACTTTCTTCTGTTTGACGCCCAGGTGATTCCTGTGCTCAGACAGGGTTTGAGAATTCACTTGTACAAAGCGGACTGGTAGTTTCCCCTGGCCAGCCAGGCTACAAGCCAGCTGCTCAAGATACTAGCCTGCTGCTTCTCCTAATTTAGAAACTAATATTAATGTCCTGGGTGCCTTCCCCTTGTAGTCTACACTGAACATTGTTCTGTGCTTTGTACATGACAGGCAGAGTGATTTTTTAAAAGGTAAATGTTTTTTCTTGTCATTCTCACGTCTTTCATGCTTCCCACATTTCTCTTGCTTAATTGCTCCAGCCATGCTTGCTTGCTTTCTTTCAGTTTCTGGAAGGCACTGAGCTATCTTGCCTCAGAGGAGTATATTTTCCTCTGCCTGAGTTACTCTCTTGTGTCTCCTCCCCAACTGCCTCTCTCCTTTCCTCAGTTTCTCATATAGCCTGTGCCTTCCCATTTCTGATATCTCAACTTAAACGTTGATATGGTTTGGCTCTGTGTCCCCACCCAAATCTCATCTCAAATTGTGATCCTCACATGTGGAGGGAGGGACCTGATGGGAGGCGATTGGATCATGGGGGAAGTTTCCCTTGTGCTATTCTCATGACAGTAAATGAATTCTCACGAGATCTGATGGTTTAAAAGTGTGGCACTTCCCCCTTTGCTGCTCTCCTGCCGCCATGTAAGATGTACTTTGGTTTCCCTTCACCTTCTGCCGTGATTGTAAGTTTCCTGAGGCCTCCCTAGCCATGCAGAACTGTGAGTCAATTAAACTTCTTTTCTTTATAAATTACCCAGTCTCAGGTAGTTATTTACAGCAGTGTGAAAATGGGCTAATACAAATGTTATTTTTCCAAGGAGCCCTCCTTGACCACCCAATCGAAGGTAGGTGGTTCCTATAAATCCCTATCATAGAGCTTTGAGAGTTGCTAACATAGCTTTAATTGTAATTTGTAGATTTTTATTTTTTGTTTTATTTATCATCTGCTTTCCTATGAAACTTTAAGCTCTGTGAGGGAAAAGATCATGCATTATTTATTTTGCCAGTGCATATCTATTGCTCAGCACATAATACCTGCTCTATGAATATTTGTTGAATGAATGAAACAGTATCATTAATGCCTCTTCAACAATATTATCTGTACTTACTGTTGATTTCTTAGATTTCCTGTGCTTCATCAGCTAGAGAGATGAAATCCATTACCAGGATGAAAAGAATATTTTATAGGGTAAGAATTCTAAATCTTTATATTAAAACACTTTGTTTTTCAAAATATGAAAAATTTCTTCTCTTATATCTGTACTTTATCTGCAGATTGGAAACAAAGGAATCTACAAAGCCATCAGTGAACTGGATATTCTTCTTTCCTGGATTAAAAAATTCTTGGAAAGCAGTCAGTAAACCACAGCCAAGTGCATTGATTTTATAGTTATTTTGAAATACAATGAGAATTGCTAGAAATATGTTTATAACAGTCTGTTTCTTTTAAAAACTTTTTAACATATTACTGACAGCATGTTAGGTGGTTCAGAATAGACAAGAAGGATTTAGTGTAATAAAGTTTTGGAGATAAGTTGTCACTAATTTGCACATTTTCTGTGTTTTCAAATAATGTTTCCATTCTGAACATGTTTTGTTATTCACAAGTACATTGTGTCAACTTAATTTAAAGTATATAACCTGAATTAACTCATGTAATATTTATGTGTGTCGGGGGGTGGGTGATGTGGGAGGTGAAGGGGAGTGACAGATTTCTGGAATGCAATATAATGTTATTGAGACTTAAATAGATGTTATGTATATGAATGTCTATTTAAGGGTTTGAAAATTATTAATTATGCCCAGTGTGAACTTAGTGCTTAACAAATTTTGATTTTAATTAAATAAATTGTGTTTCTCCTGTGTGTCCTTTTCATGACAGCATGCTAGAATTTAATGGGGTGCAAGGGGTAACTACAAGATAACAGCAAATAAGATATACAAAGTAACTAACTGCTTGGAATGATTTACCAGGAATGCCTTCGACAGGAAACTCAAGCCACTAACACCACAAGGAACCAAGATCAAATGATGCTGAATCTTGCTAACACACCTTCAGGGTGCCGTACAGTTAGGAAAGTTCATAAAAGCCAAATAAGTCTAAATGCAGCTCAAATTCCACCACACTCAACTTTTCATAGTGTCTAAAAACCCCATCTACATACCTAGCCCTTCAGTTAAATGAGTAATATGGCCTAACCATTGTTCTGCATTAAAGGGACTCTGCTCTGCATTTTGTCTGCTCAGTGCTACTGGTATACAGCATGGAAAACAGGAGTAGTTTCAGATGGCACATCCTGGGCCACCAGCAAGTTCATTCCACAAGGCTTTCACTGTGTCCCTCCTGCACACTGACAATTCTGGGACTTGGCACCTTTTGTGTTAATAGGTGGGACTTCACCAAGGTCTTCATGGATTGTGTCTCTGGCAGCTTTTCTCTTCATTGCTTTCCCAGCACCTAGTTCTTCGTTTCAGTCATGGAATCATTAGGCTGTTCACTAGGAACTACCCTCTCTTGATTGATTTCATATTCCAAAGTGATCCCTTTCTGCCTTTCCCCATCAACACACTGTGGTCCCATGTCTGATCTCTTCTGGGGATCTCATTCCTAGACAAGTATACAGGACAGGAAAGGGTGGTGAGCTGCAGGGCATTGGTGAGGGGAGACTGGAGGACTGTCTTCATCTTGCTATTTCCCCTGAGCTTCCTGGGCAGGTTCCTGGGCCATCAGCAACAGGGCAGTCTTCTTTCCTGAGAAACATTTGGAAGAGCTGGAATCTGGGGGATCAGGAACCTGCTACCTGGCTTTGCCAAGGATAGGGGGAGATGATGCACCGACAGCCTTTCCTTAATCCACTTTTAGGGTTCTCAGCATTTTCCAGGATTCAGCACCACTGGCAGCTGAGTTGAAGTGTGCTGGACTTCCATAGAGGCCTCCAGTCTTGGTCACAAACCATTTTTAAGCTGTCCCATTTCTTGGTGTCTCTAGGCATGAGAAGGGCTGAGAAACATTCATTTGCCAGTCAGCAAAGAAGTATTTATTATGGGGGCTTTAGATTCTTGGGAGTAAAATTACATTTGCCTCCCCAGTGTTTCTGGGTGATTGAATTTAATACCTGTTTGTTTGATTGTTTCCCAAGTTCTTTGGTTTTCCAGAACAGTCAAGAGGTTGCTAAACTCAGCCAGGAGCAATAGAGGAATTTAAAAGTCACCACTGTGTGAAAAGTCAATATCCAAGTGCTGGTGCCTATTCACAAACTTCTCAAATGCTGGGGCAAAAGCACAGTTTTTGCATGCTTTAGTAAGGACTGGTATATTGAAAGGGCAGCAAAAGAGAGAAGCTGTATTCTTGTGCACAGTGGGGACCCTGTGCCTTGGTGGTGTTGCTGTGGGCTCAGGGGTGAAGCCCTCTGATTTACAGGTTCCACTCTAGATTTTATCAGAACCAGGGATGATGACACGTTGGGAAATGACTGCACATCCCTGAACCCACATGAGCTGCTGTACAAACCCTAAACCTGTTTAACATTTGTAGGAGGTGATCCCTTTTGGTAGATCCCTCTTGGATGAAACAAAGAGACTAAATATCCCATTAAGATGTTTTGTCTGGCTGTCTCTTGTTTCTTCTCTTTGCCATGTGAGGACACAGAGAAAAGACAAAAACATAAAAAAATTTTTTAAAAGATACTTTTGTCTGTCAGCCATTGTATTAGGCCTAGCTCAGGGTAGAGCAGAAGGAGCTTGAGTACCAGCGGGTAGCATGGAGTGTTGCAAAGAACCCTTTGGCAGGGTTGAGAGACCAGGCCGGCCCCCATTTCCTTCAGGTCTCTGTGGCATCATCAGTGGGTCACCTGCACAAAACAGTGACACCCCAGCCCCCCACCAACCCCTCCTCGCTTTTCTCGAAACCACTCCTCTCCTGCTGGCATGCTGTGTTTGTTTATTGATGGTCTCCACTGTATCAGAATATTGGCTCTGGAGGGCTGGGATTTTGTCTGTTTTATTCTCTCTAGGGTCCTCAGCATCTAGAGCAGGCCCGGAACCCTGAGGAATGGAATATATCAGTGTTTCCTGACTTTAATTCTCCAAATGCACTTATACTCTTATTTGTGTAACAATGAATTTAAATTAACACATTATTTTATTTGGCCCAAATAAAGCATAAATATATGACTCTAAAAATAGATAACTTACACAAATACATTCCTAACCAAAGCACGTTTATATGTGTACACACAGAATCACTTTGCAAACCCTGGGCAGAACGTGTCTCACACATTGGGAAACACTGCATTATAATGAATTTCCACTGCCTCATTCTGCCTCAAACTTAGAAATGTATGAAATTAGAACCAGATCATTTTAACCTGCCCACAGCTACCAGTTTAGAAAAAGTCAAGCCACGACGTTCAGGTTTCAAAATGGTTTCAGAGCTCCCGTCATTTTTTCCGGAGATGGAGGGACGAAAGCACACTCACCCCGTCAGTCACTCCATGGTTCTGATGACTGTGGCTCTTGATAGAGGGTGCTAGGATAGTGGCATGACCCTTGTCCTTCTCCCTCAGCCGCGGTCAAGAGGTCATGGTGGATACAGCTCCGAGGGAGGCAGGGAAGCTACAGGAGTGTGTGAGGCTTGTGGATTGTTCAGATGCACACACAGCGGTAGGAACAAAAAGTGAAAGCTCAGTCAGGTTGAGCTGGAGTAGCAGCAGAAAATCTCAAAAATAGGACGAGTGTATTGGTTCATGCCTCTAATCCCAGCACTTTGGGAGGCCGAGGCAGGCCGATTACCTGAGGTCAGGAGTTTGAGACCAGCCTGACCAACATAGTGAAACCCTGACTCTACTAAAAATACAAAACTTAGCTGAGCTTGGAGGCGCACATCCATAATCCCAGCTACTTGGGACTGAGACAGGAGAATCGCTTGAACCCGGGAGGTGGAGGTTGCAGTGAGCAGAGATTGCACCACGGCACTCAAACCTGGGTGACAGTGAGATTCTGTCTCAAAACAACAGCAGCAGCAGCAACAACAACAACAACAACTAACTCAAAAGCTGATGCAGAACTGTGCTGTGAATTACTATTCATCATGAGAATTCATAAGAATGGATGTCCTTCACTATGGCTGTGAGTTATGAACTAAAATGAAAACCAATCAATTCTATAAATATTTTATTGGATGTTCTGCTAGTCATGCAGTCATGGCTGAGGTGTAATGATAAATAAAACTCATAGTTTCTCCCTAGCAATTAGAAACTAGGAAGGAAGATACATATGAAGACAATTAGTGCAATGCAAGCGATCATGGAGATTGGGTACAAAGTGCAGTGAGGTGGAGGTTCGCACTTTGCAGAGGAGGTGAGCCTTGAGATAACATCCTTTAAGACTCAGCTCAGGCGTCACCTCTTCCAG
Organism: Macaca nemestrina; assembly: GCF_043159975.1. Lineage (NCBI taxonomy): Eukaryota > Metazoa > Chordata > Mammalia > Primates > Cercopithecidae > Macaca > Macaca nemestrina. The sequence continues at coordinate 65,257,181 of NC_092134.1, forward strand.
CAACCCTTCCTTGATCCCTCCACTCCTAGGATAGCTTAGATGCACCTTGCAAAGCACATTTTCAGAATAGCACTTATCACATTGTATTATAATTTTATTTGCTGCTTGAGGGGGGATCAGAACTAAAGAAATAGTTTAGTATGACTCTAGATTTCAACATTTCCTACTAATTTGAAGTAAATAAAGATGCAAAAATGCATTGAAATGAGAGTTTACCATCTCATTTGGCCAAACACAGAAATGCCTTGAAATGTGGACTCTATAGAAGCCTGGCATGTCATAATTTAAAAAGACCAATGAGGCTACATTGTCCAACTTTGCATCTTATACTAGAATCTCCTTCCTAACACTGTCCCCATCTAACTTATGCTTGACCACTTACAATTAAGAAAGACTAGTGACCTCTTGAAGAGCCCTCGCTAACTCCAAATAATCCTGCCTATCAGAAAATTATTCATATTAATCTGAAATGTGTCCTCTTGAAATTTATATACATTTTCCTAGTTACAAACCTATAGTTTCCTATATTACAAAAAGTAATATGTTTGTTGTAAAACTGAAATAACACCAAGGTATATAAACTAATCATACCTCACTGCCTTTCCACCTCTACTTTCCCAAGTGAGCCAATGATGGCAGTTTGTGGGGATGTTTCCATAATTTTTAAACTTTTTCCAACAACAGTATACATATATGTTCATATGGAGTATCTTCCCCTTTTTTAGAAACAAAAATGTTATCATATCATGTATTCTACCCTTCAACCAGCTCTTTCCACTTAACACATCAGCAACATTCTTCCAGGTATGTAAATGTGTGTATACACAGGTCTGGGTATGCATGCATGTATATGCATATGGGCAGATATAAACATATATTTTTATATAAAAATAAAAATGATATATTATCTACAAATTCTATATTTTGCATATATAATGTATTTTATTTACTCAATAGTCCCAGCTAATTTCAGTTTTGTTCATATAGCACAGGCTGTAAATGTGTGTCCTAATCCGTGCTCTTATTTTTACAGAAATGCTTTCTAGGAGTAGGATTGTGGGATTAGAACATATGCCAAATACTGCCAAAGTACTTTCATAACTATTTCATTGCTAATTTTTCCCCACATTCTTTCTTGCTAAAACTGGATATTATCAATATTTGAATATTTTTTGCTAGTCTGGTGGCTGCAAATTATATCACATTGTTTTAGTTTGCATTTCCCTTAAAGCTTGTTAAATTGATCATTCTTTTATACGTAGATTCTATTTACATTTTCTTTTTTGAGATATTCCCCCAAATGTCCTATGGGCCATTTATTTAATGAGTTTGAAATCTTACCTGAATCTAATTTCAAATGGTACAATTAAAGTAAAATGTAATCCAGTTTAACATTTCAAATAATCAATAGAGAGAAACACCCCCTGGAAAGGCACATTGTGCAGTCTCTCCACCGCCTTAGCATCTCTCAGGAAGAGATTGCTGTGAGGATGGCTTCTCCTTTCATCCCCCAGCCTAGACTGGGGAGTGCTCCACATCAGTTCTTGCTGCTTTGGGAATCCAAGGGAGAGGGAGAAACCCATCATGAATGTAAATATTTGCACCTGTTGTGGGAGGTAGACGTGGAGACTGAGAATCCTGTAGGGTTAAGGCAAGCCCCTCACTTACCTATTCAGGACCTGCTCAAAGCTTCTCCAAACTCCCTCTGCTTCCCACTCCTGCAAAACAAGAGGGCAGATCATCCTACTGATTTGGGGTGAGAAATACTTGCACTACTTTCCCATGAATTAACTTCAATCCATTAACTCCCAGCGGCCTTTAAGGACCAGGGATGTTGCCCCAGTATCTGCTGGAGCCCACTCTTCCCCCTCCATTAAATACCTTGGTGTACCACTGGTTTTATGTTTTTAACTTCTTAGGAAAAAATGCTTCGTAAGTAAAGGTAGTTGGTATAAATAAATTCTTCCTAAAGATAGAGAAAAGTATCTAAGAGATGTGGCTATCCTCGTTAAAATTGCAAACCTTTTACCATGACATTTCACATCTCATTTTTCCCTCTCCATAACATGTATCACGTTCTAACATACTATATAAACTACTTACATATTATTTCCATTTAGTATTGCCTGGCTTCTTCTACTAGAGTTTAAATTTCATGAGGGGAGGGATTTTCGTATGTTTTGTTCACCGTTGTATGTCTAGTATCTAAACAGTGTCTTATACAAGTATGTGCTCAATACACTTCTCTTGAATGAGTAAATGAGTGGAATCTGTGTTCAAAGATAAGGGGAAAGAACCAAGAGAACGCCATTGCCAAGGATGTTAAAAATTCCAACCGTGGCTGGTTCCTAACCTCACCCTCTATGACAGGATAGAAACTCTTGTAAGTGGTAGGTAAAATGGCTCCCAACCATGTGGTCATATATTCTTTAAACAGAACTATTTCCAAAGAGATTGGTTCAAATGAGGCTCTAATGTTTTCTATTTTCCATTTACCCATATCATTTATGATTTAGTCCTTTTAGATTAGGCTTAGAGTGGCTTAGACTGAGAAGGTATATTTGGGGGTTAGACATGGACAGCCACGAGTGTCATTAACTTTTGCATAATAAGATGACCTTTTGAGACTTTTTCTTTGGAACTGGTGAGAAAGCATTCTCTTCAAAGAAATTAGGTCCTTCTGGTACTTTTTAGTCATTTTCAAAATTTGGTGATAATTTCCTGCAAGGCAGCATAGAGGATGGTCGAGTCCCAGCTTTTCATCCATATGTTGTGGTTGGGAGCCTACTCTAGGGTCCTCTAGTCACAGTGATTGGTGCAGATTCAGGAATGGGCCTATGAGCCAACAAAGCCCAATTAGAGTGGATTCCAGGATTTGTAAATGAGTTCTGGAAAAAGAGTCTTTCTCTTTTCTATGAACTATAAGCTTGGAAGAGTATTGGTTGGAATTACTGCAGCCATCTTGCCACCATGAGCGCAGAGACTGGTTGAGAATCAAGCCAACATGTTAATCACTCAGTTCTGAAAATCCACTCTTCTCTGGGATTCTTTCTACCTCACTTAGATGCTGCTTCTTGATCTTGCAAGTGAGTTTCTTCTCTATCAGAACGCTACAGATTGGAGGACTCAGGACTAGGTCATGGCTTCTTCTAACCTCCATGTACTCTGCTGCTCTCAATACAGCTAATTCAACCCCATGGCTTTAAATACTGTCAGTATGCTAATGTCTCCAGGGTTGGCCTAGTCCCTGAATTCCATGCTCACACATCCGATTATGTACTTGGTATTTCCATGTAAGACATCTCAAAAACAGTATGTCAAAACCAGAAAATTTGTTTCTCCTTCCAAAATCAGTTCATTCTCTAGTATTCCACAGCTTGGTAATATAAAACATAAAGATATCATGGTTAAGCACACAGACTCTGAAGCCAATAAAGCTGGGGTTCACTTAGAGACTGTAACTTAACAACCAAGTGGGGTTAATCTGTCCGTCCCTCTCTTCCTTTATCTGTACAATAGGGATGATGAGAATAGTACCTATCTTGTAGGGTTGTTGTGAGGTCTAAATGAGGTCATATATGTAAAGTGGTTAGAGCCATGACTGGTATATAATAAACACTTTATATGCATAAGTTGTTATTATTAGATGATAAGTTGTCACCTACTCAATTGCTAGGGCCATTTTTGCAATTACAAGCATCTTTGATTTCTTGTTTTTCCTCATATCCTGAACCAAATTCATCAGCACATTCCTGCGCTTCTACCTCCCCAATATATCTCAAATCCTTCTGCTTCTCCTATCCCCATTGGTATACCCTGGCCCAAGTCACTGCCATGTCTCACCTGGACACTGCAAGAGTCCTCCTTCTAACTGGTCTCGTTGTTTCCACTCATACCTTGCCCCTGAATCCAGCTTCACTGAGCTTCTAGAAAGAACTTAAGAAGTGTAAATCAAAGCATATCCCTTCCTGTTTGATGCCTTTTAATGGTTTCTCTTGCACTGAGAATAAACCTTATTATCTGGCCAAGAAAGACCTACATTAATTGCCCAGCCTTTCTCTCTGACCTTGTCTCCTGGCCTGCGTTGTCTCTTAGCTGACCTTTCTGCTTCTGAAAGGTGCAAGTTCAGCTCTGTCCTGGGCATTTGTACTTGCTAGCTCCTCCCCCTGGAATACCCTCCCCCAGGCCTTCCCACAGTCAGTTCCTTTCATTTAGGTGCCAGCTCAAGTGTCTTTTCCTTTGACATGATGTTCCCCACCCAGCTGAGGAAGGATCTCCATCTACTCCTAGTAACTCCAAATCACCTTGGTTATTTCCTTCATATTATCCTCATGCTATGAAATTGTCGTTTGTTGATTTCCTTGTTTTTTATCTTCCTTTCTTTGACTCTACTAAAATGTAAGCTTCATGAGAAGAGAGGTCTCATGCATATTGTCTGTGACCCTACCCATGTATTCATTTTTGCCACCTCTCATATTCTCACTCCCATCCCTAGTCAAATGAGATTCCTTCTCTGGATTCTTCTTGCTGCCGTGATACCTGTTAGTACTTATCACACTGTATTGAAACCTTTGACTCCCTTGTCTGACACTTCCACCAAATCAAAGGCTCCTTGAGAGCAGGGTTTTATACCTTGTTGATCTTTGTAATGCCAACATTTAAAGCCCAGCTTAGAACACAGTAGGGCTCAAAAGAGTCTAGTGGATGAATTAATTAAGCATGATTTATTACATGCAGCAAAAGTTTTGTCAAGTTTTTCAGAATGAAAAGAGGCATAATTAGTTATTTGAGGATAAAGGTAGTAATTCTCATATTAAGAGATGTTTTGAGGACGATTCTTGCTATTAATCTGTGGCAGAAGACTGCTTTGAGGAATATGGCATATGTTTGCTTTTTCTCCGTATTTCTGAACAGATGTTAACTCTTATAGACAGCTATTTATTTCTTTTAACCACTTGTAATTTTCCACTCAACAACTTCTAAAGGAGGTAGTAGAAGTATGTTTTATTAGTTTCAGAACAGATTTTTTTTAAGAATCTGGCTCCATTCTTGAAAAGGTTGAGTTTATAACTTATTTTTAGAAATTTCTGTTCTTAAAACATAAAATAGCTCTGTTTCTTGATGGTGCTTAATCTATTTTATTGCTATTCTGCTTTTCCCACAACTGTGCTTTCTAAATTCTGACATGTTGCATGATCCTCAGAAATATATTGACTGTGGCCATTTGGTTAAATGCATGGCCTAACATGTTGTTTTCACCAGACCAATCACCAGCTGGGTAATGACACAGATTATATTATCATGGAGCAAAATGGCACATGGGGCACTTTGGATGCACTGTTTTCTTAATCCTTAAAATAATCCCATGAGGCAGCATGAGCATTTTCTAACTTGTTTGCCTGACATTCAGGGAGTCCTTATCTGGCCTTTTACTTTCATCAGTCCTAACCCAAAATTCAGCATATAGTAGGTGTTCAACAAGAGTTTGTCAAATAAATGACTGAATAAGTTTAAAAATCCATCTCTCATTACCCTTTGACACGTATGCCTCCTTCAAGATCAGTCTGTTTTTTAAAAAGCCCCCAACACAAGACAAGCTTATTTCTGCTTTCATGTCCTTCTGTGTGCCAGATTGTCCATCTGCTATGTCTTCTTTACTCTTTTATTTCAGGATAAATTATATATTTTCTTCATGATCTCCTCTGCTCTACTAAGTCTTGCATGGCCACTGTAGCCCACAATGAATATTCCCTTTTGGTTAATTTCCCAATGTGATCAAAGATTGCCTATAAATGCATACTGAACTTTCTCTATGTACCTGAGTTTGTGGAAACGATTTACGGTTCTGCTGTTTTATTCTGATATAGCTTTCCAAGTGTTTCTTCAAATTTTACTACACTGCATATTTTACTCATTTAGCCAACAAAGATTTATTTGTTTTACTTATTAAGTGTCAGGCTCTGTCCTAAACGTTAAACAGGTGAACATACCATTCTCGATAGAGGGATGCAGAAATAAACAAATAAAGAAGTAAACATAAAGGATGTCAGAACAACAAGAACAAACAAGCAGGAGTTGGGGTGGCGTTCAGGGCAGGGGCTGGTTTGCTCTTAAAAAAAGGCTGGTCAGGGCTGGGCGCGGTGTTTCATGCCTGTAATCCCAGTACTTTGGGAGCCCGAGGTGGGTGGATCACGAGGTCAGGAGATTGAGACCATCCTGGCTAACACTGTGAAACCCCATCTCTACTAAAAATACAAAAAAATTAGCCGGGTGTGGTGGTGGGCACCTGTAGCCCCAGCTATTCAGGAGGCTGAGGCAGGAGAATCGCTTGAACCCGGGAGGCAGAGCTTGCAGTGAGCGGAGATCATGCCACTGCACTACAGCCTGGATGACAGAGCAAGATTCCGTTTCCAAAAAAAAAAAAAAAAAAAAAGGCTGATCAGAAAAAGCTCACCGATGAGGTCACATTTTTGCACAGACCTTAAGGATCCTTACAATGACAAAGGAGTAGAAAGTAAAAAGATTATTGATTTTGGTTTTGTCATTTATGTGGATGTAGAGACAGGCTTGGGGATGTTAAATATTTTTAGTAACCTCACATAATTATCATGAAACAAAGCCATAATCGAGAAGATTTTACACTTCTCTGAGTCACCTGTTGTGCCTTATTTTCTCTCAGGTAAGTTTCTTAGTTATCTGGTTACTTTTAACAAATGGCAGAAACAACTTCTTAACTATGGAAGATTATGTTCTTTTGATTTATCAAATTATTTATCCATATATGTAGTGAATATATTTTCTGAATGAAAAATTGGGCAACAAACTCTGAAAAGTTCTGAAGTGCTCAGAGGGACAATGCGACCACATAATTGAAGTTGGCACCAAACCATGAATATATGGTCATCATAAATATAGATGCCTTGGACATAACAGCAAACACTAACCACAAAGTAATGGTGTACTTGCCCTTAAGAAAGATACAAACGTGTGACTGAAATCAACTTTTCTCACTCTGTTGCACGGAATATATAGTATTTCCTCAATATATTATCAGTTTTTCTGTTTTAAACTTACAAAAGTATTTTCTTATTTAACAAATTTAAGAAAATGGTGCTAACTCTATTTTCTGTATGGGGAATTATAATGCCCATTAGAATGTTACAGGTTGGAGAAGTTCCTCATTAAAACAACTCTTTAACATAAGTTTCTAGAAGATTGTTTGTTCCAAGAATACATTGGCCTTGTAGGCACTTAGTCAACTCAAGTGTCTTTGTTACCTAGAAAACAGTTTGGAAAACACCAATTCATACAAACGGCAATCTTGAGATGAAGCAGAGCTAGAAAAGTGTATCATTAATGAAGAAGAAGAAAAACAACAACTACTGGATTTCTCTTCAAAGAATAAGAAAAACATTTAAGGAAGCAACATGCTGATATGTATGTTTGCAGGAGATTAGAAAAGATTTTAATAAGTATATAGACAATAATTTTTATGTTTGCTATTTGTACTTATTGAAACAAAGTGAATGTCCTAAGTGTGAAATGCACTGAAAAGACATCTCAGATTGCTGCTTCCCGCTCACCTCATCTACTGAAAAAATGCTCCGTGTCACCACAGTGACTTGCCTTTACCCACAAACGAGGAACTCAGTTTTATTTCCTAGATAAAATGGAAGCACCAACAATATTCACTTTTTTTCTGTTCATGTGTAACATCTTGGGAATGACCAATGACACTTTGCTACTGAGAAAGAAAACTTTTCATGGTAGTAGTAACCACAGATCCGGATGATGACTCACACTATTACATTAGTAACATCTTTTGTTCTATACTCCACACAAGGAAAAAAATGCTGAATGCAAAACCACAACCTCAGCTGTCGGTGGAAATGATAGTTAATGGTGCTTTGCTGCTACACTGGGGCCAATTCTTGGTAGAGAGGATTATCTTGAATCTGGTTTCTGAATCAATAGATCAGTACGAATTGTGGCACAAATGATATGACATAATTGATTATCATACTTTAAAAATAGTTTGAATCTTTTTGTAAGAGAAATCTGGTTATAAACTATATTAAAAATATAATTTTATAAATATATATGTAGATATATATAAGTTATAAACAACTCAAAAGGCCCCTAGATATGGAATCAATTAATGCTTTCTATAAGCTATTTCAAAGGCTACTCTAAATTATGGTGGGAATAATTTTGGGCTTCAAAGTATAAAGCCTACATTAGAGAGTTATGATAATAAAAATGGCCAAGACAAGTCCTAGGAGATAATAGCATTTAGTTGAGTGCCTTTAAGAAAATCTAGATTTATCAAATAGTTGGTCAATTTTCACAAACATCGCTGAAACAAAATATATTTCAGAATAATATAGGCTTTCTGTGACCATTTCTACACTTGTAAAGTTCAACGTCTACAAATGTTGGAATGACCTATTTTTCCGCCCAAGTATCACTTAAAAGAAAGCTTTTAGGCGTATGATTCACTTAGATTTTTAATTTCTCAATAGTTTTTAAAACAATCTTCTCTGAGAGTGTTGTCAAGGTAAATTCTAAAATGTAGTGTTTTAAATTTGTCATGTAATAGGACATTTTACTTCAGAGCTCACAATTGGTGACCATAATATCAAATGTAAAAGAAAAATAAATCCTTTGCTACTATTCTGTGGTGTGGATTTATTAGTGTCACTGCTGAAGCAACTACAGATAATGATGCTGCCAACAGAAATTTTAGGTGGATTGTGATAAGCATTTCAAAGCAAGTTTTGCCTATTTTCCATAAGCAAATTTCCCGATTAATAAACCAATACTCCTTTAAGTGGCCCATTCTTTTCTTTTTGGATAATGATTTTGAAGGAGAGCTTTCTGAGATATATTACATAGGTTTCTCTTACAATAAGTTTACTCTACATCTCTGAACTACAGTTTCCTCCTCACTGAAATGAATACTTTCAATTCAGAGACTCCTAAGTTCCCTCCTAGCTCTCATATCTCCTACTGGTTGTAGGCATGTTGGTGGGTGAGCATGGGTCATATTCACTTCTTCCTTTCTGTATGTGGTTTCTCTTTCTTAGGAGCCCTTCTTCCGATGGTCTTATCTGTTGGTATTCATGCAGACTTGGACATCCTCTTCCCCAGGGGTTCCTGAAGGAGTCCAGAGCTCCTATTCCTCTGGGAAATAAGACCGTTGCTTCCTCAATCTCCTGGTGACCACTGGCAGGATTGAAGAAGGAACCTGTAACTTTGTGTCCCTGGTGGGACCTTCAATGTTCACAGTCTCCCCATCACTCTCAGCTTTGAGACTACCAAGGATAATCCTATGATGCTCTTTATGCTTGTTTAGGATGGAGGGCCTAAGAAGCCCAGGACATCCAGGTGACCCCTCCATCCCAAGGCTTTCATTTCCATGATGGCACTGCACTTCCTTTTCCCTCACCTCATCTTCCACCTATCTCCAGCTTCTGAAATCTTTTCATTGTGTCCCCTGAACTCACTGTCAGTCACCAGCAAGAGCCCTTGTATCTTTAACATTTTCTCTGAACTTTGCTTTCTTACTGTAACTGACCTGACTGTCCCCGGGAGACCTGGTTCCTTTGAAGATTTCTCTAGATGCAGCTGTTTTCTTTCCCTTTTCTCTTGCACCTTGGGCATGTAGGCAGAGGTAGTTTAAGTACCATTCTTGTGTTTCATCAAAGCACACCCCATTCTCCCTCTCTTCTTCTTAAAACTTTTTCGCGTCTTCCTGCTTTAAGTATCCTATCATCAGACTACATTATCCACTAATCCCCATAGTCATCATGTACTGATCCCTCAGGTGCTTCTCCTCATTCTAGAAAGATTTTACCTATTGCTCACTGTCACACTCTCCAACACCACCTGGTATCATACACTTCAATATGTGTACATATGGTACTTCAAACATGCTGGTCCCTCCGTTCCTGACCTCCCTTCCACTCAGATATTGCCCTTTATCTTACTTTAGCCAGTTCTTCCCATTGAGATCCTAGAACTTGCATGGTAATAGCAACAGCCCCCATTCCCCACATTATCTCAATGACATGACTCCTACTCTATGACTTTTCAGCTTACTCTTTCTATAACCCACTCTAGCTATCATTAAATTCCAATGGAATTGAAAAAAACCATTATTCTTAGCATCTTTTCACTATAACTCTCCATTTTATGTCTTAACTTCCCTCATTATCGCACCTCAGTTTCCTGGTCTGTCATTTGTTCTTGTCTTCCTTCATCGTATTCTCCTGGAAAAACTCCAGTCATGGCTAAATCCAACTCTCTGCTGTCCACCCTGAGCTTTGCAGCCGCTGACAGTTTCTTAAGTTGTAGTGGAAACACTTTTAAATAGGATTCATGTTACCAACTAGAGTTATCAAGTCCTGGCATGTGCCAATAATGATGATTATCATCATCAGCAATATCCTAGTTCACTGTATGCCTGGTGGAGCTCTAAGTGTTTCATAAACGTCAACAATACTTTATTTATTTATTTATTTGTTTGTTTGTTTGTTTGTTTTTTGAGACAGGGTCTCACTTTGCTACCCAGACTGGAGTGCAGCCTTGCGATCTCAGCTCACTGCAGCCTCGACCTCCTGGGCTCAAGCGATCTTCCCACCTCAGCCCCACAAGTAGCTGGGACTATAGGTGCGAGGCACCACATCTGGCTAATTTTTGTATTTTCTGTAGAGATAGGGTTTTGCCTCGTTGCCTGGGCTCATCTCAAACTCCTGAGCTCAAGTGATCCACCTGCCTTGGTCTCCTAAAGTGCTAGGATTACAGGCATGAGCCACCCAACAATACTTATCCTTTACAGCAACTCTATGGAATGGGTGCCATTATCTTCCCTACTTTTAATTGAGAAAAGTAAGATCTTAAAAAGTTAAGTAACTTGCCCAGTGAAGGTGGAGCTAGGATTTGAACCAGAGTTTTTTGTCTGGGCTTTTAATTGTTACCTTCTACTGCCTCCTAACTTAGGATTCACTCAAAAAAAAAAAAAAGATAGGTAGATGTATTTATGTAACAATATTATTTTAAGTGCAACCATATAAGGAGCCAGCACACCAAGTACTTCAAGCAGGCTCCCTGAAGGTGGCTTCTTGGAGTTATCTTTATGTGTAGCCACATAAACTGATGTGGAGTTTATGCTCTACAAACTCACTGTGCAGATCCTGAGATGTCTTCCCTATTTCTCTGGCTTTGACCTCCTTGTTGGTGTGGAACTTCTCTCCCCATTCTTGTCAGGAGAGATCTATGAGCACAGCATTCCTGATCGCCCTCCACCCTCTCGTTCACTCTGCCCTGGGTGGAGTGACTCTTCTGCCTTCTGTGTTTGGGAGGACAAACAGGGCACATGTACCCAGCCCCTTCCATTTCTCTCTGCTTTTCCTCCTGGGAATGACCAACTGTGGGGAGCACTGGCTCTGTCCCGCTCCCCCAGGGTCTTGGAGAGGTTGTCCATGCTGTCCAGCACCACAAGTTGGGTAAGAATTAAATTCTGAGGTTCAGTTTTAAAACCCCCATTTGCCCACACATTCGAGCTACATTCGCTATTATTTGCTTTATCAGAAAGAGGATAATACTTTGCTTTTCCATTTGTTTCACTCTTTGTCCTATTTTTCAGTGGGCACAGAACCAAGAAGAGAAGAGAGATATTATTTATTGGTTGTTACATTGAACTCCAAAATTCACTTATCTTTCAGCAAGAAATTAAGCATTTCCTTTTTAGACCTCCTTCTCTTCCTCCTCCTTCTCTTCCTCCTCCTCCTCCTCCTTCTCCTTCTTCTTCTTCCTCTTTTCTTCCTTTTCTTCTTCTTATAGGTAATTGCACAATGAAGGAATCCTCTATGGCCATGTTTTCTACTGCCACATGATGTTGTTGCTGAAGAGTGGCCCTACACAGTGTGATGGGTGAGGCTGGCTCAGTCCTTATACAGGCTCCTGAAGCTTGCGAAGGCAGGAGATTTTGGTTTCCTCATGAGGAAGTGCCCAATGTACCCCGAGTTTATTTTCCAGCTGGCTGATTTTTTTTTTTTTAAGACAGGGTCTCATTGTGTTGCCCAGGCTGGATTTGAACTCCTGGGCCTTCATATTCCTCCCACCTCAGCCTCCCAGGTAGCTGAGACTACAGGTGTGCACCACCATGCCTGGCCAACTTTGCTGTTCTTAACACTCAGCTTGTTCAGTCTTCACACCTGGCCACCTCTCAGATCCTCTTGGTCCCAGGAATACTTCTTCAGAACTGGTTCCAGCATCTGTCCCCTCATGCACCCAACCATTTTCCTTTGTCTTGAGATCCATCCCTTTTAAGTAACCAAAACACAAGGGGACTGCTTATTCCTCTTATTTTGTTCTTTCTTGGTAATGGTGATATTTGTCCTATGTAAACTCTCTCTGGCTGCTCAGCTGCAAAATAGAAATAAAAATAGCACGTATTTCATAGAATTGTCAGAGGGTTAAATGAGTTAATGCATGTAACTGTCATATAGTAAGCATTCATTAAATAATTTGACAATAATTGTTATTATAATATCTTGTTAGAGGAGAGGCAGCATCCTCACTCTGTAATATGTAATTGACAGAGAAACAAGCTCTGTGTACATGAAGGGTGGTTGTAGTGGATTGAATAGGGTCCTCCCCAAATTCATTAGGGTAAACCCTAATCCAGTGACTGATGTCCTTATAAGAAGGGGGAAATTTGGCACAGATACATATAGATGGAAGGAAGTCGGGCATGTGAAGATGGAGGCAGAGAGTGGGGTTGTGCTGCCACAAGCCAAGGAGTGCCAAGAATAGGCAGAAGCCAGAATCGGTAAGGAAATATTCTTCCCTAGAAGGAAGCATGGGAGTATGGTGCCGCCGACACCTTGGTTTCAGGCTTCTAGCCTCCAGAACTGAGAGAGAACAAATTTCTGTCGTTTTAAGCTACCTGGTTTGTGTTGATTTGTTGTGACAGCTATAGGAGAATAATGCAGTGGGAATGACAAAGCATTAGAAATTAATATTTACTAAATCAGCCCTGGAATCTCACCTATAGATGTATTACCCTAATACCACATCCACTATCAGTTTGGAAAAATAACATAAAGGTCATGTTTTTAAATCCTTCTGCTTTAAGCCAAATATAATAAAAATCATATTTCTAAATGACCCCTGCCTCCAGCATGGCTTCCAGAAAATTAAGACCTTCAGGAAATTACTTATGGAATAAGCAAGCGAGATGGTAAAAAATAAAGATGTATTATTCCCATTCATCTAGACTGGACCATGTAGGTTTGTCATCTGTGATAAGTCCACACCCCAAAATGAATAAGCTGCTTGGGTTCCATGTGCTTTGATCCTTTTACTGATCACACCACAAGAGTGTCCCTTGGGAGAAGGAAAGATACCAGATGGGGAAACATCCAGGGCATGGAATGTACCACAAGTGAACTAACTCAGCCAAAAGAAACACGAGGAAATGGGGTGCTTCAAAGGTGGGCAAAAAGTGTAAGGAGAAGCAGCAGCCAAGAGTGAATGGGCTAGAGATTTACCAGTGGGCGGGATCCTGAGAGGGCAGGGACTAGAAATGGGAAGGGCCAGAGGTTTATGGAAGCATTAGTAAAATCATATTAGATGCGCTTTATTTTTTATTTTTTGAGCACTTTTAGGTTTATAGAAAATTTGAGCGGAGTAGTGTTCTCATATCCCCCTACCTATTTTCCCCTGTTATTAGCATCTTCCATCAGTGTAACATTTGTTACACTTGATGAGACAATTTTGATACGTTATTAACTAAAGTTCATCATTTACATCAGGGTTTATTCTTTGTGTTACACATTCTATGGATTTTGATAAATGTATCCACTATTACAGTATCACACAGAGTAGAATTTATGTCCTAAAAATCACCTGTGGTCCACCTATTCATCCCTCTCTCCCTTCCCTTGGGCTCCATGGCAACTACTGATATAATAAATTAATTATAGAGACAACATCTCATTATGTTGCCAAGACTGGAGTTCAGGGGTGCGATCATGGCTAACTGCAGTCTCCACTTCCTGGGCTCAGGCCATCCTGAGTAACCTTCCAGATTGGCTTGTTTCACTTAGTAATATGCATTTAATTTTCTTCTATGTCTTTTTGTGGCTTGATGGCTCTTTTCTTTTTTATCACAACATAACATTCCATTGTCTGGATATACCAGAATTTACTTATTCCCTCACCTATTAAAGGACTTCTTTGTTGCTTTCAAGTTTTGGCAACGATGAATAAAACTGCTATAAATAAAACATTCCTGTGCAGGTTTTTGTGTGGTCATGTTTTCAACATATTTGTTTAGACACTAATGAGTGTGATAGCTGCATTGTTATCTAACTATGTTTAGTTTTGTAAGAGACTACCAAACTGTCTTCCAAAGTGACTGTACCCTTTTGCATTCCCATCAGCAATGAAAGAGAATTCCTGTTGCTCTACATCCTGGCCAGCATTTGATGTTGTCAATGTTCTGGATTTTTGCCGTTCTAATAGGTGTCTAGTGGTTATCTCATTGTTGTTTTAATTTGTGATTCCCTAATGATATATGATTTTGAGCATCTTTTTATATGCTTATTTGTGATCTGTGTATCTTCTTTGGTGATGTGTTGTGCTCAGATCTTTTGTCCGTTTTTAAATCAAGTTGTTTATTTTCTTACTGTTGAACTTTATGTGTTCTTTGTATATTTTGGATACCAGTTGTTCATCGAATATATGTTTTGCAGGTATTTTCTTTCAGTTTGTGGCTTGTCTTTTCATCCTCTTAAAAATCTCATATTTTTATTCATTAATCATTTATAATAAATTGCATCTGTTATGTGCTAGGCTCTGTGCTAAATGTTGGAATTACAAAGATGAGTAAAACAAAATTCCTTGTCCTGGAAAACATCCTAGCTTAGTGGAGAAAACAAACATACAAATAAAATTATAAGAAAACATGATCAGTACAGTGACAGGGCTATATATAATATATTAAGGGAGCACAGGGGATGAGAACTGCATTCAACCTGAGTAAATCATCAAAACGTCTCGAGGCCGGGCGTGGTGGCTCACGCCTGGAATCCCAGCATGTTGGGAGGCCGAGGAGGGTGGATCACTTGAGGTCAGGAGTTCAAGAACAGCCTGGCCAATATGGTGAAACCCCATCTCTACTAAAAATACAAAAATTAGCCCTATGTGGTGGCGCGTGACTGTAATCCTAGCTACTCAGGAGGCTGAGGCAGGAGAATTGCTTGAACCCGAGAGGTGGAGGTCTCAGTGAGCCAAGATTGTGCCATTGCATACCACTGCACTCCAGCCTGGGCAACAGAGACTCCATCTTAAAAAAAAAAAACAAAGCCTCCTGGAACAAGTGATGTCCAACCCGAGTCTTAAAAAGTAGAAATCATCAGGTCCATCAGGTGACAGCGGGTTCAGCATGAGCGTGGTGCTGAAATCCAGCTGGCAATGCTGGAGTTTTAAATGGGAGTTAGAGAATGCTGAGATGAGGATGGGTGGGTGGGCAGAAGCCCAGGGATGGTCTTCTGCAACAAGTTAAATAACTTGCAGGGATGAGTGACTCCTATTTGAGGGAAGGCATGCCCTAATCAGGTTCTCTTTTTGGAAAGAATCCCTGGAAAAATGATGCTCAGGGAGCTACAAGCAGAGATCAGGAGCTGGTTAGGCAGCTCTCAGGGTTCAGGAAAGATAATAAGGCTGTTTCCAAGTATGGACAGAAAGCTAAAAATATTAGATTAGGAGATAAAATTGGCAGAACTGAGGAGACTGAGCTAATGTGGGAGAGGTTTCATCTCAGGGGACTGGATAGAGTTGATGTCACCACCATGGAGAGAAAACACAAGAGGAGGAGGCTTAGGGTGGCTGGATTATGTTTAGGGTGACTGTAAGACAGCTGCTTTGAGAGCCACCTCACACCTGGCAGCCTTGTTTGTTGTTTTTTTTTTTCAGGTGTAACAGTCAAGGTTTGACTAGGAAAACAGAAGCTGCTTTAGGTATTTTATTTAACTTGCAAGGTTGTGTGAGGTTTTAATGTAGAGACTTAGAGCTGGATTCAACCATTGTAGGGAGCTATGGTCAGGCAAGCTGCCACCAACAGTGTCAGCCTACAGCACTGAGCTGTGTGCAAGGCTCCTATGCACCCTCTCAGTCTGTAGCACTGAGGTGGGAAATTCTCAAAAGTTTGCCAGGAAGCTGCTTTGAACCTCACACCTATTCATGCTCCTGCCTCTAGAGAATAATGACCTCACCTTCCAAATCTCTTGCAATTGCCTTAATTGCCCAACTCTAACCAGGAAATATACAAGGAAGAAGATTGTGGGAAATGTAGTTTCTGGCTTCACACATCATAGGGAAGATCTTAAAATGGCTTGTGGGTTCTTTAAGGCTAACAACAGGCAACCGAGATAAATCAATCAGCTCCTATTGGAAATTCTAATTTATGATTCAGACAGTTGAAACCACAGGACAAGTAAAAACTCCAGAGCTGTGAGAGGAAGATGCAGGAAGAGAAAGAATGAGGCAAATGTGCACAGAAAGTGGAGATGATCAACTATGTAGCACACAACCGGAGAGAGTCAGGGAAAGGTCTTGAACCATGGCTGAACTTCCTGCTCTGGATTCTCTGAGCAAAACCTGTGTTCTTAAATACTTTTTTTTTCTTAAGATAGCTTAAGTTGGTTTGTAATTCTTCTAAACAAAGGAGTCTTAAGCAAGATAATGTCTGCTCTAAGCTGTCTACACCGCAGTGGGCTGCGTGGGTCAGAGGCTCTGGAGAGAGGTCTGTCCTAGAGGTAGAGATGGAGAGGCCATCGGCATACAGAAGTAGTAAAACTGTGAGAGTCGAGAAACTTGGACAATTTTTATTTTACTGAAAGATGCATGATAATGTGGATATTAGTTACAAATTGATCTTTACAATATGTTAGGGCTGGTAACAACAAAAAAAGACAATTAGTGTCCTACAAACAAATAGAATTGGAGTGTAAAATGAAGTTGGAAGGATGAATAAGATGGACAAATATGCAGACAATTACATCTTATTTGATAAAGGCTATAGTAAGGTATATTTACCTTCAGGAGTGCTTTACAACTCTGAGTTTTGGCATGCTAGTTGGTAATCAATGAAAAAACTCTAATTTTGAGCTTCTTTTTCAGTATGACTAATAAAAATTGTAAGTTCAGTTTTTGTTTGTTTGATCCTGAGAATTGCTATACATTTTTATATACTGGGTTATATGAAATTTTAGCATGTGCATTTAAATGATAATAAAGCTTTCATCAAAGAAATATTTTCATTTTATTTTTATTTTAGGACAAAGTTACATTCCTGTCTTTAAAAATAGAAATTTCAAAACTCTAATGACATGTTTCATTTATACATGAATGATGAAATATGATCCTTACAGAGTATGTCTAAATTTTAAATAACCACTCTTGTAAGGTAATTTGTAAATTACAACTATGTGATGGGCCCTGTTATTTGTCCATCCAGTACCTTTCCTTCCCCTATAGAAGCTGGCTTATACGCTACACATGATTTGTGAGGAGGCATGTTGCCATATTTTTTCTGACTCTTTTGGGTGGGAATTCGTATGAGCTGTCAGAGCCCCTCAGTTGGATTTTCCTGGATGAGTACAGAAGCTTCCTAATTGGCCTCTCAGTTTCTACCCTTGCCCCATTGGAGCCAAATTTCCATTTGCTGGCCACAGTGATCCCATTAAAACATATCTCAGATCATGTCACTGTCTTGTTCAAAACCCAGTAGAGAGTATCCCATTTCCTCTAGAATAAAACCCAAAGTGCTTTCCAGGGGCATGATCTGGCCCTGGTTATCTTTCCGACCCCACTGCCTGCTCCTCAGGTCCAGACACATGACCCCTGCTATGACTCAGGCCTCACTGAAGGGGCTCCTGTCTTGGCTTTTTCCATTTGGCTCTTCTCTGCCTGGGACTTGGTTCCCAGTTGTGTCCATGACTCCCTCCCCACCTTCAGTCAGGTCTCTGCTCAAATGTTCTTTCCTCAGAAAAGCCTTCCCCAAGCCCCCATCTAAAATAGCACTATTCCATTCTCCTGCTTTCCTTTTTCAAATCATAATCACAACCTGACATTCTATTACACAATTATGTGTTTGTTTGTGTTAATCTTTTTGCTAGAATGTAAGGGCCACGGGGACAGCAGTTTTGTCCCTTTTTTGTTAATTCTCGCTGTATCTTCAGTGCCTAGAAGAATGTCTTGCACATCTACAAGTATTTTTTTAATAGGCTTTATTTTTTGAGCACTTTTAGGTTTACAGCAAAATTAAAAGGAGGGTGCAGAGATTTTCCATATGCCCCCTGTCCCCTACACATATACAGCCTCTCCCCATAATCAACATCTCCCACGAGAGAGGTACATTTGTTATAACTGATGAACCTACAATGGCATCATCATCACCCAAAGTCCATGTCTCAGTGTTGAAACTTTTATGGGTTTCAACAAAGGCAGAACGCGTATCTCTCATTCTGAGTCCCACACAAAGTGCTTACATTATCCTAAGAATGCTCTGTGTGCCACCTTTTCATTCCTCTTGCCAACCTCTGGCAGCCACTGATCTTTCTTTTTCAGAATGTCATATGGTTGAGTCATGCAGTGTGTAGTTTCTTTAAACTGGTTTCTTTCACTTAGTGATATGTATTGAAGGTTCCTCCATGTCTTTTTATTGCTTGACAGCTCATTTCTTTTTAGTGCTGAAAAACATTCCATTGTATGGATACACCACAGTTATGAATCCATTCATCTGCTGAAGGACATCATGGTTACTTCAAAGTTTTGGTAACTATGAATAAAACTACTATAAACATTTGTGTGCAGATTTTTGTGTGGACATAAGACTTCAATTCGTTTGGGTAAATACAAAGGAGTGTTGTGATTGGTGGCTGCTATAGTGAGAGTAAGGTTCGTTTTATAAGAAACCGCAAAACTGTCTTCCAAAGTGGCTGTACCTTCAATCAGAGTTCCTGTTTCTCCACATCTCAGCCAGCATTTGGTGTTGTCAGTGTTCCAGATTTTTGCCATTTCATAATGTGTAGGAGTATCTTGTTGTATTGATTTGCATTTCCCTGACGATATAAATATGTAGCTCAGCAAGTATTTGATGAATTAGTGCAGTGTTTCAAATTAAATATATTAATGGCTAACTTACCTTCCAGCTGGTGAATGCTGCTCTGTGGGAGGCAGTATTGACATTGTCTAACCAAGAGAAGCAGAAGTGACAGGTAGGGAGACAAACCCTGTCAACACCTGAGTACCTGTCTCTGAGATCCTTTCTTTAATCAAAATAGAGTGACTGGAATTTTCATCACTTGTTACCACAAAAGTCCTGGCAAATGCAACTTGTTGGTATAGTGACACTAACACTGAAAAATAAAGGATGTAATAAAAACTGAAAAAAAATGAGGGAATAATTAATAACTTCTCATAGCAGATATTACCTGCCTTGCCAATATCCTCTCAGCAGCCTCCCTCTCTCTTCTTACCCCCTGCCTGTGACTGTAACAGCTCACTATTCTTGGCCTAAAGGTTTCTTTCTGTTTGCACATGAGGAAGACTGGAAGTGCTAGGGGTTTAATGCCCTGGGAGCAGCGCTCAGGCAGTGCTAAAGATAGTTGCAAGATAGATATCCCAACTTCTTCATCCCCTGGGCAGGACAACTTTGAGGTATAGGCTACACCATCACCCAGAGGTCTATAGTGAGCTGAGTCCCAGTTGACTACAGTAGCTCCCTTTGGGAACCACCCTGAACTGACTTCCTTCCCTTCCCTGAATCTCTTTGACTCTTTCCTGCTGGTGCTTCCTAGAATCACCACCAAAAAAAAAAAAAAAAAAAAAAAAAAAAAAAAAATTCCTTGTCTCAAGCTCTGTTTCTGAGGTAACCCAACCTCAGTTTCTATATGTAAAATATTTCAATTTAACCTGAACAAATACATTAAAAATGAAGAAATGTACAAATACAACTTCTTGTAAATCAAGTTACAAGGGAAAAAAACCCCATGAAATGGAAATAAAAATGATGAGCACACATTGTGCTTGCTATATGCCAAGTATTATTCCAAGAGCTGCACATATAGCTCATTTGAATCCCACAGAACCCTGTGAAGTAGAGTCCAGAGACTTTAAGGAGCTTGCCTAGATTCACACAGTTTACACAGCTGGTAAAAGATGGAGCCCAGACTCAAACTCAGTCTGGCTCCTTTGTCTGTGCTGTTTGTTAACCATGATACTATCCTAGAGATGTTTTAAAAAGGTGATTTATTAGTAATGGCATGATATCATGAAAGTATTATGCACAGTTACATTGTTTATACGAATAGTGCAGAAAACGAATAACATTTGATGTCATTATAATCTCAAGGACGAGAGGATCCTTATATAAACAGGAGCAGTTATGAGATAAACACATTTTTAAAAAATCCCTTTAAATGGATGTCAGTTCTTGAGAGTGATTTGCCATTAATGTCCAACAGTGAATGACTATGAACAACAGCTTTTGCGATTGGCAGCAACACAGCTCTTAGGAAAACAGAGGGCAGACATAGTTTAAAGCTATCATCAGCGTGTGTAATGAGGTATCATCCTATTCCCTGTGTGGCCTGGGCACTAACTTGCAGGTAAAGAATAGAGATCTCTTTGGGCTTGCAGCCCTAGCTAAGAGGCCCTGCTTGTTCCACCCCCCAGGCCTGAATGGTCAAGAATTATTAGATACTTCATGCAAAGCACTCAGCCAGGCACTTTGAGATAGACGAAGAAGACTAAGATGCAGTGTATTCTCTCTAGGACCTTAAAACCTAGTGAGGAAGACAAGCATATGAGGATAACTTGGACTTTTTTTCTTCTATGAGAAAAACATCTGGTAAGGTTATTCACAGCACTCAGCTTCATATGGATTTACAGATGTTGGTGCGATTTTTACTCCTTGGCTTCAGCTATTGAAGCTGTGGCAGCAGGTGTGATTACTTCAGAAGAGCGAAGGTGCAAAACAAACTCTTTAGGCCCTGGGGACTCTGCAGGTGGTTTCCTTGCAGTTCTTCAAATAAAAGGAAGTCTAAGAGCTTCCTGACTCTGTATAGAGAAATGCTACCATGCAAAGCTGTCATTTGAAGCCTTTGCTCTTTGCAGAGGCAGACGCGTCCCTGAGTGCATTGAGACGCTGGGCTGAAGAGAAGAATGACATCAGAGCCAGGTGGGGGAGAAGAGCGATTTCCTTTTTTCTCAGGGTGACCCACAGGAAGGACATGGGAAGTTAGGTCAGAATTGGCTTGACACCTTTGTCCTGGGAAATCCTATCAGGTGACTAAGGAGAAAACATAACCCACCAAGTTGCTGTTCTTTGCCGAGAGATGGAAGGCACCTTGGGGGAAACCCCTGACCACAGGCCAATAGAACAGAATGTTGTTAGTTTTGCTGAAAAAGCCAACCAGAAAAATACTTCTTCAAATTCACCTGGGGTGACAAGAAATATTTCCCACTCTTGGGTTCTTTCACTTTCCTAATGGAAGCATAGATTGAACACTTGGTGATATGTCATTTAGATTTTCCCCCTTGTGATTGGCTTTATTTTTTCTTTTTAGGAAAGAAAGACAGAGTGCAGGGCATACTTTTTTTGTGGTTAATAGGATTCCTAATGCAACCATAAATATGACCAGCATATAAGTCATGATCTATGATTCTAATTAGCAAATGATGTTTCTAATTTTCAAACAGTACAAGTTATATATCATTAAGTTTTGGGATGACAAATCTTTTTTATTCCATCAATTTTTATTTTAAGTTCTGGGGTACATGCGCAGGATGTACAGGTTTGTTACATAGGTAAATGTGTGCTATGGTGATTTGCTGCACAGATCAACCCATCACCTAGATATTAAGCCCAGCATCCATTAGCTATTCTTCCTGATGCTCTCCCTCACCCTACTTCTCCAACAGGCCTCAGTGTGTGTTGTTCCCCCCATGTGTCCATGTGATCTCATCGTTCAGCTTCCACTTGTGAGTGAGAACATGTGGTGTTTGGTTTTCTGTTCCTGTGTTAGTTTGCTGAGGATAATAGCTTACAGCTCCATCCATGCTCCTGCAAAGGACATGATCTCATTCTTTTTTATGGCTGCATAGTATTCCATGGTGTATATTTGTACTACATTTTCCTTATCCAGTCAATCATTTACGGGCATGTGGATTGATTCCATGTCTTTGCTATTTTGAATAGTGCTATAATGAACATATGTGTGCATGTATTTTTGTAACAGAATGATTTATATTCCTTTGGGTATACACT
This sequence comes from Macaca nemestrina, assembly GCF_043159975.1. Lineage (NCBI taxonomy): Eukaryota > Metazoa > Chordata > Mammalia > Primates > Cercopithecidae > Macaca > Macaca nemestrina. The sequence goes on from NC_092134.1 coordinate 65,279,523, forward strand.
CAATAATGGAATTGTTGGTTCAAATGGTATTTCTGTTTCTAGATCTTTGAGGAATTGCCACATGGTCTTCCACAATAGTTGAACTAATTTATATTCCCCTTAACCATCTAAAAGCATTCCTTTTTCTCTGCAACCTCGCCAGCGTCATTGTTTCTTGACTTTTTAATAATCACCATTCTGACCGGTGTGAGATGGTATCTCGTTGTTGTTTTGATTTGCATCTCTCTAATGACCAGTAATGTTGAGATTTTTTTCATGTTTGTTGACTGCATGCATGTCCTCTTTTGAGAAGTGTCTGTTCATATCCTTTGCCCAGTTTTTAAGGGGATTGAGATTTTTTTTTTTTTTTTGTAAATTTATTTAACTTCTTTGTAGACTCTGAATATCAGACCTTTATCAGGTGGCTAGATTGCAAACATTTTCTCCCATTCTATAGGATGTCTGTTCACTCTGATGATAGTTTCTTTTGCTGTGCAGAAGCTCTTTATTTTAATTAGATCCCATTTGTCAATTTTTGCTTATGTTGCAATTGCTTTTGGTGTTTTTGTCATAAAATCTTTGTCCATGCCTATCTTCTGAATGGCATTGCCTAGATTTTATTCTAGGGTTTTTATAGTTTTGGGTTTCACATTTAAGTCTTTTATCCATCTTGAGTTAATTTTTGTATAAGGTGTAAGGAAGGGGTCCAGTTTCAATTTTCTGCATATGGCTAGCCTATTCTCCCAGCAGCATTTATTAAATAGGGAATATGTTCCCCCTTGCTTGTTCTTGTCAGATGAAATGGTTGGGGATGCCAAATCTTAATTAAAGAAACCGACACATGTTTAGAGTTGCCTGAAGTAAAAAAAAAAAAAAAAAAGAAAAAAAAAATTCTGTGCTGCAATCTAAAAGAAGCTTCCCTCTTTGAAGAAGAAAACAGATAAGAACTTTAGCTTTCTTACTTAGCTTTATGATACCCATTGCCTTTCTAAGTTAAAAGATTAGAAAAAAAACCTTTAAATGCCAGTTACCACAAATTCTTTGTGGAATTAGGGAAATGATAGCTAAAATTATAGCTAAAATAATCAGGCAAGCACATAAATTAAAAAAAAAAAAAAGAAAAAAAGAACAACATCAGAATGCAAACAAAACAAAACCAAAAACCCAAATTAAAGTTTAATAAATAGCAAATAAACAGTGGCTTAATAGGTGTTCCAAATTTAAAAAGTCTTAAGAAGGCAATTCCAACAAGGAAGTATTATAAACATGAAAGAAATAGGTTTTAGGGCAACATAAGTCTGAGTAGGCAGTGACAGTGTTTGCTTTAAAGCCATTAAACTAAATTTAAGAATCTACTTTTTTTTTTTTTTTTTTTTTTTGAGAGGGAGTCTTGCACTGTCACCTGGGCTGGAGTGCGGTGCCACGATCTCGGCTCACTGCAACCTCTGCCTCCCAGATTCAAGCGATTCTCTTGCCTCAGCCTCCTGAATAGTTGGGATTACAGGTGCCTGCCACCATGGCCAGCTAATTTTTTGTATTTTTAGTAGAGACGGGGTTTCACTATGTTGGCCGGGCTGGTCTCAGACTCCTGACCTTGTGATTCCCCTGCGTTTGCCTCCCAAAGTGCTGGGATTACAGGCATGAGCCACTGCGCCCAGCCAAGAATTTACTTTCTACGTAGTACACATATATATTTTAGAGACAGAGTCTCACTCTGTTGCCCAGGCTGGAGCGCAATGATGTGATCATAGCTCAATGCAGCCTTGAATTCTTGGGCTCAAGTGATCCTCCCACCTTGGTCTCTTGAGTAGTTGGGACTACAGGCATGGCACACCATGCCCAGCTAATTAAATTTTTTTTTTTTTTTTTTTTTGCTTTTTGATACAAGGTCACAGTATGTTGCTCAGTTGGTCTTGAACTCCTGGCCTCAAGAGATCTTCCTGCCTCGGCCTTCTGGAGTGCTGGGATTACAGGCATGAGCCACTGTGCCCAGCCAAAAATTTATTTTAAAATATGAAATACACATTTTTCTTTTTCTTTTAAAGACAAGCTCTCTGTCATCCAAGCTGGAGTGCAGTGGTCTGACCATAGTACACTGCAGTCTTTAACTCCTGGCCTCAAGTGATCCTCCTGCCTCAGCTTCCCAAACAGCTGGGATTACAGGCCATATTTCTTATTTACATAAAAGCTGTAGTCAAGATAACGAAGTTTCGGTAGCTATATTAGTTAAAGTAATACAATGCCCCCAAAATGTAAAATGGCTTAAACCTAATGGAAGTTTATGTTTTGCTCATGTAAAGTCAAAAACAGATGTAACAGAACAGGAGATCTCTCTTCTCTAAGGAGGACCAGGATCCTTTCTTCCTGTGGCTCCACCGTCTTCACCATCTTCAGTAATTGGACTGTGAGGTCACTGTGCATGTGCATATCAAGTTAGTCAACAGAGAAGAAATATGGAAGATGGCCCATGGAGGATGGCACACGTCACTTCCACTCACATTCCATGGGCTAGAACTCAGAAATAAATTTGATGAACAGCACGCCAGTCTCTGTCCCCAAAGTCTTCCCAGATAGAATGTACATAAGCTGGTTTAGTATCTGCACAGTCTCTGCAGTGATGCCTCTCTTTGTTGCTGCTTATTAGAGTGTTAACAGGATCAAGGATTGACCCAGAAATGGAATATTAAAAAGAAAGTTATTTCATAAATTTCACTGAGGGTTTTGTCATTTCAAGAGTGCTTCTGAAAGTCCCCGTTGAGGTCATTTTTTTCTTTCTTTTGGCAACGAAACATCTGTCCTCATTTTAATCACAATCTAGTTTTTTTTTGTTGTGTTTTGTTTTGCTTTTTTTTTTTTTTTTTTTTGGTACCTCATTACCTTCAATATGTTTGGTCAGGTTGGGTTGGTAAATCTGGGACATGAGTTTGCCTGTACCCCATCATGAAATCCAAAGGATACCTAGAAGGTCTTCTACCAGTTTTTTTACTCAGCACTGTAGGATTAATGCCAGCAGGCAGGCAACTCATCCATGTTCATTAGACTCACTTTCTAGGGTTGGTTCTGGAGCAGAGTGGTACAAAGACAAGAACAGAAGCATTGGAATTTACCAATTCGTTGCTGCATGGTGCCCTGCAGAGGGGCTGAGTCGTTTCTGGGGCAGAGACCTTCTGGGATTGCCTGGTAGACTGTCTGTATTGACCGTGGTTCCTTAACTGTGTCTTCCATCCATGAGCTCCTCTGTATGCCTTTGTTAAATGTTACCTTACAGCTAAAATTAGTCAGAGTTGTTTTTTCATACATGCGCACAAAGAATTTTAACGATATGATATTAGGCACATTAAGTTTTCAGGAGCAAATCAGAGAGCAGTAGCTAGGCTGGTTGCAGCCGAGTGGTAAGAGCATAAACTGAACTCAGCCACACCCAGCTTTGTCACTTACTAGGCCAGTGACTGGATAAGTTGCTTATTTTCTGAGCCTCATTTTTCTCCTAAATAAAACAAAAATAAATTGATCTTCTTTAGGTGGTTGTCATAATTAAATGAGATGGTGCATATAAAGCACTGTGGCAGCTGTTAGTTACTATGAGGCACCATTATTTTTACTGGTAGAAATATTTAGTTGCACAAACACTTGTTCCTAAGCTCTGCTTTACTGGAGCCAAATCCAGATTTATTGAGATTTTTTTTTTTTGACTGTTGCAGTCTTTATACTAAGGTTAGGGTCTTCAGTTTACATATTGCTTGACTAATAATGGCCTCGCCTAATTTGGGAAATTATAACATATAGGTTCTGCAAAACCTCAGACTAAAAATAACAAGGCCTATGGAGACAATTATAGTTGGGACATGCCATTCAATACTTCTCAAACTTTATAATCAGAGCATTAACAAAAGCAACAAAAATCCTAACCAAAACCAGGCATCTAAAAATCTCTTGGGAATTTCCACCAATCACCACAGTGAATCCATCCTTTGCAGCCTGGTAATTTGGGCTGCTGCTTCCTCTTTTGAGATAAAGGGCCTGGGGACATGTGTTTCTGGTAAAGACCATTTTGGTTCCAATTAAAAATTCTATCTGAGGCACAGCCATTTTCATTAATCCATTGATTTTATACAGGAGTAAAATCCTTTGCAGTTCCTTCATCTGCACTTGCTGCTTCGCAGATAGTGGAAATTCAGCAGTTCTTGAATCCACTAAACCAATTACTACTGGTATTAAAGTAAAACACTTCTATAACTTTCGACTTTTTAAAAAGGTCTTCAAATATTGCTAAGGCTTTTTCCTAAATGTGAGAAGACATGTGCTTGGTTGTCTTTTTTTTTTTTGAGATGGAGTTTTGTTCTTGTTGCCCAGGCTGGAGTGCAATGATGTAACCTCAGCTCACTGCAACCTCCGCCTCCTGGGTTCAAGTGATTCTCCTGCCTCAGCCTCTGAAGTGGCTGGGATGTGCCACCATGCCTGGCTAATTTTGTATTTTCAGTAGAGACGGGGTTTCATCATGTTGGTCAGGCTGGTCTCAAACTCCTGACCTCAGGTGATCCACCCGCTTCGGCCTCCCAAAGTGCTGGGATTACAGGGATGAGCCACTGTGCCGAACCTTGGTTGTTTTAAAACATTAACATGCTGGGAAAAATCTAGTATAAACCCAAATTAATTCCACATTTTATCAGCATCATTTTCTTATTTGCCAACTGAGCATGAGGTAATCATAAAAAAGCTATAGCAGAACAAACAGTTTAAAACGGAAAAAACGAAGGAATATTATGCAGTACAGGATTAACTTCATCCAAAGAGAGCTTTGGCCTTTGTCTCCAACACTGGGCATGTAACCTCCACGCCTTTGGAATGTCCTGCCTGATAAGAGTGCCTTTGGTTTCCTAGGGGCCTTAAGCCTTGCGACATAGTCTATGCTAACAATGTGATCTACTATGGTGGGAGCATTGGGCCACAAAGTATCAAATTGACCTCTGGAAGGGCTAGAGACTAAAGTCAGTCATACAGGTGTCAATCTTGTTTATGTGACCAAGCTCAATACAGTCTCTGGACAGCAAGACTCAGGTAAGCTCCCTGAGTCTGCAGTACTCTGTGTATACTGTCACACATCATGGCTGGGAAAAGTTAGCACTGTCCACTTCTCTACTGGTAGAGAATGACTGGAAGCTCTAAGCATGGAGTGCTATCTGTATTCTTTTGCTGTAATCAACCATAATCATGAGTATAATGGTTTTTCTAAGTTCTATGAGTCTTTCTAGTGAATTATTGAACCTGGGGCTGGTTCCAAACTTTCAGTTGGTGTCAGAAATGAAGGTGGCTTTGGGGACTCCCAGATGTTGCATAAGGCTTATAACACAAAGCCAGTAACTCTGATTCATGCAGTTCCATCTCTGAAACATACTTCTCTGAGGCTATCACTTTTAATTCCTTTAGTTTCATTTCTTAGCTCAACTTCTACTTACCTTACACAACTACATATTTCTTACATTTCATTTTTCCCATTTCAGGTAATATGACTATGACTTACTTTACCCTATACAAATACACACTTAGCCCCTTTATCCTCTGTCTTCCCATTATAGCTATATTACACTTTAGGTGGTAAAATGGACATGACTATGATTAGGTAAATCTTGTTCATGATATTTGTGGTACAATACTACATTTTTTCATGCACCATATTTGCTTTTCCTGAAGTTAATAATTGGCATTGTTTGGTTAGTTTTCTTAGTTTTCCACACACCCATCATTAATTTACCTTCACCTTCCCCAGTCTCTCTCAGGGGTGAAATTTCTTTGTAATGTTCATATTAATTCCATTTTTTTTTTCTTGGAGACATTTCTCCTGGGCTTCCCAGTCCTTTAGTTCCAACCAGTGCTGGTTGCTCTGAAGACCTGCTGCACAACGATCCTCTCGGGACTTCCCTCACCACCTGCTAGAAAATCTTCTAGCTTTTTCCTGTGTTAAATCCTTTGTTGCCTGGATCCCAGGTCTTCTTCCTTAATTTAATGTTTTATTCAAGTTAAACACTTTCTCGACTTTCTCGAGATGCTTCATGAGAAACGACACGTGGGACATAAAGTCACAAAATCTCCCATGAATAAAAAAAATGTCTTATCCTAACTATTAATTGTTTGGCATAGCATGAAATTCTAGCTTGGACACTATTTTCTTCCAATATTTAAAAGCATTGCTCCATCAACCTCTAGCTTCCAGAATAGCTATTGAGAAGTGTGATGACATTCTGTTTCCTCATCCTTTGTATTTATAATGTTTACAACCTATGTTTTCTCTCTTGAACTTTTGAGGATCTTCTCCACATCAAAGATTCTCTGAAATTTAAAAATGCACTCTAAGGCCTGTCTCTTCATTCTTTTTTTAAACTCATTGGGCTGAGCATTCACTGGGCTTTTCATTTTGGAAACTCACATTCTTCAGCTATGGAGAAATTAAAAAAATAATCTTCTTGATAATTTTCTTCCTTCAATTACTTATTTTCTCTTTCTGGAGCACCTGTTACTTAAGTGTTGGATTTCTAAGTAGATTCTTTAGTTTTCCTGAATTTCTTTATAATTTTTCCAGTTCTTGGACATTTTGTTCTCTCTTAAAGATTTCTTCAACTTTATATTTCAACGCTTCTATTGCTTTTTAAACTTCTGCCATCAATTTTTTTTTTTTTTGAGACCGAGTCTTACTCTGTCACTCAGGTTGGAGTGCAGTGATGTGATCTTGGCTCACTGCAACCTCTGCCTCCCGGGCTCCAGTGATCCTCCTACCTCAGCCTCCTGAATAGCTGAGGCTACAGATGTGTGTCACCACACTTGACTAATTTTTGTATTTTCACTAGGGACAGAGTTTCACTATGTTGGCCGGGCTGGTCTCGAACTCCTGACCTCCAGTGATCCGCCTGCCTTGGCCTCCCAAAGTGCTGGGATTATAGGCGTGAATCACTGCACCTGGCCCTACCACCAGCTTTTAAGTTCTAAGAGCTTCTTCTTCTCTAAATGTTGTTGTTCCATTAATCTTCTATTACTTTTTTGATTTTTTTCTCTTTGTTATTTTTCTCTGCATTAACTCCATTTCTTTTATTTTTTCTGCTTGTTTTTTAGACTTTGCATTTTATCCTAAAGTATTTTTTCCAAGTATTTTTCTGCTCATTAATGTTGTTTATATTTTATAACAAAGTCCAAATTGTTGGATTGGGTTCATTAAATATATGGATTGGACTTCTTGACTTACAAGCCTCCTAGCAGGGTGATACTTGAAACTGGTGAGTTTCAGTAGCAGAAACCCCACGTTAGTATATCTTTTCTTTTCGGCTTGGCAATTTCCTAGAGACTAGGAATATAACCCTGATAGTAAGCATTCTGGAAGCCTCGTGCTCTCACTGCTCAGTATAATGACTTTCAATTAAATCCTAACCTTATGAAGGTACTTACTTCCTTCTCAGCTATGCTAAATATCCGGAAGATATCCGGAACTTTGCTGGAAGGTAAACTTCCAGTCTTCAAACAGGTATATAGGGACAGTGGAGAGGCTAAGTGGGATACAAGGGATCTAACTACATCTTATATATATTTTTCAACCAATTGTCCTATTTTCAATCCCACCCTGAACTTCCTTCTTCAGAAGTGATTAATAACACAATTCTTGAGTTTTCTACTAATCTGCAGTGTGAACTAACTTTCCTCTACTTGGTACTTGCCGCAGCGGAGAAATCTAAAGTTGAAGTTACTCACCACTTGCTCATCTTCTTTCCATCTTCCATAACTTCATTGACATTTCTCATTTGCTTTTGTCTTTTTTTGTTGTTGAGACTTTATAGCCTTTTATGTCGTTATTTTTGTCTTAGGGATTCTGAAAGAAGGTAGAGGTAGCATGTATTCTATCTGCCATGTTTCGTGTCCTCAAAACATGTGACCATTGTCATTACTGCAGCAAAGGAAGAGAGAGCTGGAAAGATTCTCAGGGGCTTTATTTGGCCTTGGCCCAGAATGGCATCTCATGACTTTTTCTGGCCAGTCAACTCTAATCCAAAGTAATGTCTGTCATTACATAGAGTAGATTGGCCAGAAGAAGTCATGAGATACCATTTAATTGAAAGAGGCTATGAAGTATCTTATTCCATGTGCTAGGAGGAGACTGAATATGAATATTGGAAGCCACTAGTAACAATGACTATGCATTTAATGAGCTCTTACTATATGCAAGGCATTGCACTATTACACATGTTGACATAATTTATACTCATGAAATCTTTTGAGGCAGTTATTATTTATATCACCTTTTTATAGATGAGGAAAGTGATACTCAGAGAAGTTAAGTAATGCATTAAAAATCAACAGACAGTAAGGAGTAAAGTCACGATTGAATACACACAGCCTGTCCCCAGAGCCTTTGAACTTAATCACTAAATCACTTTGGCTCATATTTCGTTAATCCACAGAAGTTTATTGGGGAAAAATTCTGTGCCAGGCACTGTGTTATGTAGGTAGAAAAAAAATAATGAAATACTTTGTCTCAAAGTGCTAACTGTATTTACCTATGGGAAATGAAATCATAGGTGATTTTTTCTTTTTCTTTTCTTATGCTCGTTTGTATTGTCTGATTTTTTTAATTTAAAAATCCCACATAATTTTACAGCCATTAAAAAATATTTCCATTTGAAAAATCAATGGATGGGAATTTAATTCTGATACTTCTTAAATTAGTTCAGGGATTGGTGTCATGGTAATAATGACATGTTAAACACTGGTGAGAAAAGAAATTTATTTATTGGCTCATGATGGACTCAGAATTCCTCTGCCAGGTAGCATAGGAGAGAATGTGAACCTGCCAGTGTGCAGTATGGAACTTTTATCAAGAGAGATACAGAAGTAAGTTTCCATTGGAAAAATGTACAAGTTTTCAAAGCCTCGTGCCATTGGCATTTCAGGGGCTATCCTGAGGGCAACTCATTTCTTGAGATCATTGGGGTAAAAAAGCACATGACCTGAAGGTTTAAGTACAAGCTGTGAAGTATTATTCCTACAAATTCTATATATGTTTAAAAATTCAATTCCAATTCAAAGCTCAAATTCAACTTAAATTAAAAACTCAAGTGATGGGTAAAATTTCCCAACTTTTCCACCATTCAGACAATGATTTTTTCTGAATTTCTTTCTTTTTGCTTGTTTGTTTTAGACAGAGTCTTGCTCTATCACCCAGTCTGGAGTGCAATGGTGCAATCTCGGCTCACTGCAACCTCCGCCTCCTGGGTTCAAGTGATTCTCCTGCCTCAGCCTCCTGAATAGCTGGGATTACAGGTGCATGCCACCATGACCGGCTAATTTTTGTATTTTTAGTAGAGATGGGATTTGTATTTTTAGTAGAGATGAGGTTTGTATTTTTAGTAGAGATGAGTTTCACCATGTTGGCCAGGCTGGTCTCGAACTCCTGACCTCAGGTGATCTGCCTGCCTCAGCCTCCCAAAGTGCTGGGATTACAGGCGTGAGCCACTGCACCTGGCTGATTCCTCTGAATTTCTAAGTCTGTTGGAGTCCTTACTTCCTGTAACCTTAGTCCTTAGTAATGCCTTATATTTCTCGTAAATCACAATCATAGAAACATAGGATATTAAGAGTAGAAGATAACTTAGAGTTCATTTAGATCTAAATCTTCATTTTAAAGATGATGTGGTTAAATATAAGGCATGGGTAAAGACTTTGTTCAAAATCTCACATCACTTGCAGACACAGGACCAGAATTTGGGACTCCTTTCTCTTAGGCCAAAGTTCTTTCCCTTACGTTACTTCATGGATTGTTATGTTTTCCCCCAATACTAATTTTCTTGGAGGAAGAGATTATGGCTTTTACTTCTTTGTAAGTTGAATGAACCCATTTGGAGGATCTAACTAAGAGGCATAACAACAAGTAACCCTTTGCCCTAATAGGGAAAATAGGCAATGAAATACAAATAAGTCAGTATCTATCTGGATTTCAGTGTTGAGGATTCAGCAGTTATATCTGAATTTAATAGAAAGGAATGCCATGACTGATTAGTGAGGTCTGCCTTGGGTATAGGAGGAAGAAACACAATACATATATCAATGTGTGTATTTCCCTCTGACCAATAAGTCCTCTCAACTATATGAACCACCTGGAGAGGATATACATGGAGAAGAGATGGGGAATATGGACACCTATTCTACCTATTCAGCAACAAGAACAGGAGAATCAATCCTAGCTTCCAATGTGGTGACATATGCTTCTACCAGATTGTCTCACTGCTGACTTCTCTGTAACCCCTAAAGCTATGAACATCTAGTAGGCATTCAATTCAATAAGGACATAGTAATTAATTGAAATTGGGATATAAACCAATGTTTTCACAATAGAACTTTCCATCCGTCTTTGGTAACCCCATATCAATCAAAGTATTTGGCACTTGGTGCATTAAAATTCCTTGTGAAACAAAAATACAACCTTTAAAGCAGGACCATGAATCTCTGGATTATCAATGCCCAATCCCATCTGATATAAAATTAAGAATATTGTAATCTGATGATTGTACTGTGTAAGTAGCATACCTTCTATATTCTTTGAACCATTCCTCAAAATTGGCCAGAAGGCACAAAAGAAAAGGGGGGATTCAGAAAATCTTCCTCTAACTTACGGGATTTTATGAGTCAAATTGCGGGGAAAATCTGACTCCGTGTGGACTTCCATTCTGTATGTCATTCTTCTTCCGTAGGTTTGGCTTGCATGATGTCAGGAGTTCCGGGAGTCAAAATAGCGTGGGGGCATGGATCCAATATTGACTCATATTGAGTGGAAGAAATCTACACCGAAGTCTGGATGAGATAATTTGGTTGTGAGTACTAGGATGTGACTGCTGATGACAGAGGAAAAGGGAAACCAAGGTGTAAGTTTTGGCTTACTGACTACCTACTCAGTTAAGACTGAGGATAGCATGAGATATGATTGAAATCTTCCTGACGTGTCATATATAACCATAGCCAGTTTTCAGAAAAAAAAGTCTGGTTGAAAAGAAAAAAGAAAGTTTTCAGCCCCTCTGTTTTAGTAATATGGTCACACCTTGGCTCCTGGTGGGTTTGCAAAACTTTTAAAGTATATCTTGATGGTGACTTATTCTGCAGTCTCAGAACTGGCCAAACCAACAAAGTGTGAAACCTCTAGTTTGCATGTGCAACAAAAGGTGTTTTACAGGCAGAAAAGAGAGAGAAGTTTCTTTGTTTGCAAAGTTGACAAGACAGGAAAAGATCACAAATGGATATACTTACTGTAGTGATAATGTTCTGAGCCAAAAAATCATATGTTGAAAGATGACAATCCAATAGCAGATGTTTCACTTCCAGCCTGGAATGCAGGATGAGCTACATAATTTGTGGAAACAAGTGCAAAACGAAAATGTGGGTCCGTTGCTTGAAGAGTTATTAGAAATTTCAAGAAAGTGACAACAGAGCATTAAACCAAGTGTGGGCTGTTCTAAGTTCAGGGTTCTGACAGACTGCACAGGTTGCATGCCCATGAAGTTGAGTTGGCTGGGATGTCTAGGCAAAAATTTCAAAAATATATTTCAAAAACAATTTCAAAATATATTTGCAGTCTTACTATGTTTTAAGGAATTAAAGTGTGATTACTATCTCACAAATTCTACAGAAAAAAAGTTCCAGAAAGTAAAGCCCGATAGGGTGTAATTATTTGAATTCACATATCTAATGTAGAGGCACATACAATAATCTCAATGGATAGTGATAGATTGGGGGATGTATTGACTAAAGGTTTCATCCTCTGTGGGAAGATCTTGGATTTAGGCTCAGTTCTGCATTAGCCAGTTGAATGAATTTAAGCACATCACTTGTTTTTCTGGGTCTTGATTTACAAATCTAAAAGGTAAAGAGGTTGACCATAGATAATCCATAATTCCATAATTCTGTGCTTGGCCGTGCAATCAAGAGTTACTAGAGCTTGGATTTTAGCCATGTAATTACTCTTCATAAACATCCGGCCACACTGTAAACAATATAATCTGTTATTTTGAACAGGCATTCTCAATTTACAAGTGGTTACGCAGCGTATCATTCCCTGTTATGGATCCCACTATTCTTAACTCCTCAGTCCTAGTACTACATTCCAGTGAAGCAATCAAGGACCAGGCAGAACTAAGTTTTACTTATTTCCAGAAAGCTGGGAACATTCCTTCCAGTGACTCAGAGGTTGACCATTAGAAGGTATTGAGAACCTGCAGTGTGTCTCAGGCTTGGACCCAGATCCCTGTGCCACCTGCAAGCACATTCTCTGGACATAATTTTTCTTGAGCAGAGCAACAGTAGAGCTTTGAATAAAACAATGTAATTTTTACATTCTTCACTTGCTTAACATGAGGTTTGGCTCCACATAAATGTTTTGATCTTATTCATTCTTTGGGAAGATTGCCCCTCAAAGAGCTTTCTGGCTTTTTTTCCACATAAAAGAATACACAAAATTGTCCCAGTCATCAAGTGGCTAAAGAGACAGAGCATCATGTTTCTAACATTAATCATAAATATTATTTAATTAAAAACTAGTTTCTTATAGGTTAGGCCTGATAACATCAGAATTAGAACTTGAGGGCAAATAATTCAAAAGAGATCCTTAGGCAAGCATTTGAATTTACATTTATTCAGTGCTGTTTATGAGCAAATCTCCATGCCAAAATATTTTAAGGAAGAGAAAGCCATCATAAAAGCAATGAAACAATTTCTGATTTTCAGAAACTCAATCTAATATGGGAGAAGACACACGAATAACTATCTTCAATCAAGACTGAGGAATCAGAACTCTTAGAAATGTATACACCAAGACTTTTATAGAGAATGTAAGATTAATTTTAGGGAGGATAATTTTGGAAGAACTCAGGGAGATGATAATTTTTAAGCTGGGCTTGGATGAATGGCTACTACTCTCAGGGGCACAAATGAGAGTAAAAAGAACTCAAGACCAAAGAAACAGCATGAGCAAAGGTACAGGGTATTTTTTTTTTAAAGAAATGACTAGTCATCCAATGTGCCAGAATAATAATAAACTTTTATTGAGTGATTACTATGTGCCAGGAAAAATTCCTAGCACTTTATGAGGGTTATCTGATTTAATTTTCAACTGAAGCATGGAAGAAGATACTATTATCAAGCCAATTTTACAGATAAGGAGACTGAGTCATAGTAGATTTAAGAAGCTAACTCACAATCATATAGCTAGATAGTATGGGAGTCAGGAATCAAGTTTGCCCCCATAACCGCAATGCTGTTATGTACACAGTGCAGGTAGAAATGCAAAGTGGGTTGGAACCAAAGAGTGGAGGGCTTTTTGTGCCATCCCAAAGTGTTGTACTTCATAAATAAATTACAAAGGAGGAGAAATAATCCTTTTTTTTTGTATCTGAAAGACAAAGAAATAAAAAGTTAAAAAGATTCTCTGTTAATACTGATTATTTGGAACAATAAATTGTTTAGAGCTATGCTGTCCAATATAGTAGCACCTAGCAATATGTGGCCATTAAACATTTGAAATATGACTAGACCAAATTGAGATGCACTGTAGGTATAAAATATAGACTGTATTTCTTTTTTTTTTTTTTTTTTTTTGAGATGGAGTCTCACTATGTCACCTAGACTGGAGCGTAGTGGCATGATCTCGGCTCACTGCAACCTCCACCTCCTGGGTTCAACCAATTCTCCTGCCTCAGCCTCCCTAGTAGCTGAGATTACAGGCATGCACCACCATGCTCGGCTAATTCTTTGTATTTTTAGTAGAGACGGGGTTTCACCATATTGGCCAGGCTGGTCTTGAACTCCTGACCTTGTGATCCACCCACCTCGACCTCCCAAAGTGCTGGGATTACAGGTGTGAGCCACTGTGCCTGGCCCTCCCCATGGGAATATTCTGTACACTGTATTTCAAGGATTTAATATGACAAAAAGAATGTCAAATACCTTATTAATAATGTAGTATACTGATGCATACCGAAGTAATATTTGGGATATATTGGTTTAAATACAATGTATTTAGAAATTATATTTACCTTTTTAAGAAACTTTTATTAATGAGGCTACTAGATCATTTAAATTTACCTGTGTGGCTTGTATTGTATTTCTACTGGGCAGGGCTGATCTAGAGCACTTTGAAACTTGTGGTAGATATTTTACTAACCAACTCTGATGAAGGACTTCCTCACCAAATTGGTCTTTCAACCACATTCTTTCCTTGCTTTCTGGTCATTTGCAAGAAAAATTTTAAAAGGCTCCCCCTTTGTAAAGGTTTGAGAGGCCCTAGAATTTCCTTTTTCACTTGTTCCCAACCACAAGCAAATGATCAATGTGCTTTGTGAATGAGGAGTCAACATTTTACCAGGGTGAAGGGGGGAGGTGCGAAAAAATTTCCAGTCCTTGAATGGTGTGAAGTAAAAGTGCCTTCAAAGAATCCCACCAGAATGGCACAGGTGGGCATAATGGGTCTGTCTCATCGTCAAAGGACCCAAGGAGTCTAAAGGAAACTCTAACTACAACACCCAAATGCCACAAAACCTTAGTTATTAATACAAACTAGCATCCCTGCCTATCTGTCACCATCTCATCTTAAAAAACTTGTGAAAATACGTAATCCTGAGGAGACTTCAATTAGGTATAAATACCAGCAGCCAAAGGAGGTGCAGCACATTGTTCTGATCATCTGAAGATCAGCTATTAGAAGAGAAAGATCAGTTAAGCCCTTTGGACCCGATCAACTTGATACAAGAACTTCTGATTTCAACTTCTTTGGCTTAACTCTCTCTGAAATGATGAAATACACAAGTTATATCTTGGCTTTTCAGCTCTGCATTGTTTTGGGTTCTCTTGGCTGTTACTGCCAGGACCCATATGTAAAAGAAGCAGAAAACCTTAAGAAATATTTTGTAAGTATGGCTTTTTAATAGTACTTTTTTGTGGTTGAAAATGACTGAATATTGACTTGCTGTAGCATCTCTGATAGACTGTCCTCTCGTACGCAGTCATTTTGAGATCTGGTTTTATTTTGTTAATTATTGACTGGATGAGTTTCTTGACTACATAATCTAGATATTGTTTTAACCTTCTGCTCAGTTTGTATAGAGACTTAAAAGGGATTTATGAATCTTCCCAAAGATGGGCATAATATGGATATGAAGCATAATGATGTTAATAATTTTGTGGTGAGAACTCATTCAGATGTGATAAGTCAAGGAGTATGCATATTGAAAAAAATGATTGGCTATTAGTTTTTGACTTCTCAGACTCTAAGGTCAAGATTAGCATTCAAAAGTTAATAGGAAACATTTACAAATTAAAGTAAAAAAGGTCCTTAAAGTTTTGGCTTAAAAAAATCACTGATAGGTGATTTTCTCCAAAAAGTTATTTCAACATTCTGCTGCTCTATCTATATTCCTTGTGAATTACTCCTGAACTTAGTTGCTCACTGGGATTTTGTAGGAATTATGATTCTGGCTATGGAATGTTTAAAAATTTTAAGTGAGTTTTTTGAGTTTCTTTTAAAATTTTATTGATGGTTAATGAAAAGTTTTTACATTTTAAATATTTCATTATTTATTTAAAACTTAGTTATTATAATTATAGCTGTCATACTAATATTCAGACATTCACAATTAATTTTATTCCTACAACACAAAATCAGACCACACACACACACACACACACACACGCACACGTTTGGAACTATCTTTTAAAGTTGACATAATACCCTACAGGAAGGCATAGTAGATGTAATAGAAACCTGTGCCATTGGGGGGCAGTATTTTATAGTGGGGTGGCTTTGCTGTTTTTTGTTCTGTATTTTTTAGCCTAGCTTGAAAATACTTTCTTTAGCCTACTATAGTTTTTGAGACCCTTGGAGTATCATCAGCTTTGTTTAACTCCTTTGTGACATTGCAATTTAATGGTTATGTTGGAAAATAAAAAAGCTAAAAGAGCATAGTAGTCTTTGGCTATATCTCACATAAACATTTTGTGAACACTTAGTGTTAGAACTAAGCAGAAGAATTGAAAAGGAAATCAGTGAATATTGTCACATCTGAGTTTAATGAAACTTGAAATATATTTTTAAGACAATTTATGGGCTAATTGTAAACCCCTTTTTTTTTTTCCCAGAATGCAGGTGATCCAGATGTAGCAGATAATGGAACTCTTTTCTTAGACATCTTGAGGAATTGGAAAGAGGTAAGCTGAATATTCCCATTTGGCTAATTTTCCTGTTGCTTGCTTTCTGATGGATAAATACACATCATCCTCTGTTTGTGTTCTTTCCTTCCAAGGAGAGTGACAGAAAAATAATGCAGAGCCAAATTGTCTCCTTTTACTTCAAACTTTTTAAAAACTTCAAAGATGACCAGAGGATCCAAAAGAGTGTGGAGACCATCAAGGAAGACATTAATGTCAAGTTTTTCAATAGCAACAAAAAGAAACGGGATGACTTTGAAAAGCTGACCAATTATTCGGTAAGGCTCTTTAAATTCTTTCTTTGGTTTCATTGCGGAAGGTCTTGCAAAGCATTTGTTCTCCAGAAAGTAGACATTAGCTATTTAACAGTTGCTAAAGCTATGAACTCAACCTGTAGCTGAAACTCTTACTAATTCTATTTGTGTTTGGATGACTTTGCAAAGCCAGTATGGGAATCACTGAAGTATGTAATGTAGAAAAATGCTGGCATTGTAACTATTGTGTAAAGACAGGTGAATTGACAAATCCAATGAAGAGGAAGTAGGTGAGGAAGTAGTGGGGAGTACTGAGAAGCAATTCTCTCATTGTCCTTTGCTCATATGATGGAAATTCTCTTACTTTGAATGAGAGGCTGTCTGTCTTAATGGAAAGAGCAGTGGGAGGAGCTGAGAAGATGTGTGTTCTCCTCCCATCTCAGCCACCAGGGAACTGTGATGAATCACATGGCTGGCTGGGGCTCAGTGCCCTCATCTTAAAAGGAAACTGTTAGGTTCACTGCATAAGTTTGATGACATTCTTTGCTCCAAAACTCTACAATGCCAAGAATAGAAAATGAGAATGAGATAGAAGAAAGCTACAGCCTTTGAGTAGGTACCAGTGCACCCCACTGCAAGTCTCTAGCCAACCTATCAGATTGTACTGCCTAATTAGAAGCAAGAATGGTTGCTGTTTGTTTTTAGGGAAAAATAGGTAGAATTTATAGCTTATGAAAACATTGTTCTATCAAGTCTCTATCAACTTTCAGAATATCTCAGCTGGAGAACTCCTTAGACTCCTAAGTCATACCTCATGAACTTGTATCTTTAAATTATCTTTAAATTATGCCTTCTATAAACAGAAAGATAACATTGAGGCATAAAGACAAAACACGTTTTTCAAAATTTTATCTAGAAGACAAAGACCTCTAGATTCCTTTGGGATTGGCTTTGATATAAATGGGCTCAAATGAGAGCTCAAGCTGGCATTTGTGCTCTTAGGATTTGTGCTCAGCTTTCACTATTGCCGGGCCTGCCTCTCACTCCTCTCATGTGAACCCCCAGAAACTGAAAGGAGAGACATGGCAACAGGTCTCCTTTGGTTAGAAACTAGACACTCAGCACTTGCCACTAACCCAGTGGTGCCCCTGGCTTACTGTTCCGTCCTGGATAAGTCTCTTAGTTTCTTGGTGATGATTTGAACACTGGAAAGTAAAATCTGTCACTTGCAAACACACAGCTTGTAGAAAACTTCTTCTACTCCGCAGGAACTGGGCCTTAAAAAAGTGAAAAAAAAAAATCTGTGGGTTTCTTCCTTCTGGAAGCTACAAACCTCCTGTTTCTTGATGGGCAATCTTGAGTGAGCTCTATTAATTATTGTTCTCTTTGGCTCAGTTGCTAAGCTGAGGTATGTTATGCCCTTTCATAATTAGCCCTGTAGCCTGTAATCCCCCAGCCATCCTCAGAAATGTGGCGAGGTAGCCATAGTGTTCCCAAGATTAGAAAAAATATAATGGCAAAGTCAAGAGGAAAGCAAATGGTCCACATTTTAGGAAGAATGAAATCACCTAAATGGCCCTATTAGTTAGAGTGAGGAAATGCAAGTAGTTCAATTTGCTGGCCTAGAAGGTAGGGTACTGAAAAAGTTGTTGCAATTCCTAATTTTAAACTTTATATATCAGTAAGCCATATATAAATATGATTGGTGGTTATTTTAAAACCTATTATGGAAATTGAGAGACTGACCTAATCTGGGAGAAATTAAAAATTACAGTTTTCACTTGTTTTGGACTTGATGTTTTCTAGGGTACCTAACCTAGATCAGTGGTTCTCAAACTTAGGTGGATGTCAGAATCACCTGAGGAGCTTAGTGAATGCACAGGGCACAGTCCTTCCAATTCGTGCCCCTGGATCTCTGAGGTCTTTATTAGGTTTCCAGGTTAATCTGCTATGCACAACAGTGAGAATCATTGACCTATAGTTACTCGTTTGATACATACAGGAGAGACTAAAGTATAAAGTGATATAATTGGTAGATTGATGATAGAGAGGTCATAGAAACAGTCTTCTCTTCCTTTAGATGAGAAAATAGAGGTTCCAAAAGGTTAAGTAGCTGGCTCAAGGTCAGAATTATTGCACGCATGAGATTCAGATCCACCTTTTTACATTGACTCCACACCAGGGGTCTTTTCACTATATGATTTCAAGAATTCTATGGGAGTAGATTTAAAGATATGTGACGGACTCCACCACATCATTGCACAACTAGTAATGTAATTGTAATTTTTAGCCTCAACTGCTGAAGAAGTAAATATTGTATATTAAGGTAATATGGTCCATTTTTTTAAAGGAATAGTTTTATTTTCACTGACCATCATGCCATTAACTGAATATCCTGATGGCTTATATGCCTGAAATTAATTTTGCTCTTTTCTTTCCCAATAGGTAACTGACTCGAATGTCCAACGCAAAGCAGTACATGAACTCATCCAAGTGATGGCTGAACTGTCGCCAGCAGCTAAAATAGGGAAGCGAAAAAGGAGTCAGATGTTTCGAGGTCGAAGAGCATCCCAATAATGGTTGTCCTGCCTGCACTATTTGAATTTTAAATCTAAATCTATTTATTAATATTTAACATTATTTATATGGGGAATATATTTTTAGACTCATCAATCAAATAAGTATTTATAATAGCAACTTTTGTGTAATGAAAATGAATATCTATTAATATATGTATTATTTATAATTCCTATATCCTGTGACTGTTTCACTTAATCCTTTGTTTTCTGACTAATTAGGCGAGGCTATGTGATTACAAGGCTTTATCTCAGGGGCCACCTAGGCAGCCAACCTAAGCAAGATCCTGTGGGTTGTGTGTTTATTTCACTTGATGATATAATGAACACTTATAAGTGAAGTGATACTATCCAGTTACTGCCTGTTTGAAAACTTGCCTGCATTCTGAGCCACTGCTTTAATGGTCTGTCAGACAGAACTTGAATGTGTCAGGTGACCCTGATGAAAACATAGCATCTCAAGAGATTTCATGCCTGGTGCTTCCAAATATTGTTGACAACTGTGACTGTACCCAAATGGAAAGTAACTCATTTGTTAAGATTATCAATATCTAATATATATGAATAAAGTGTAAGTTCACAACTATTTATGCTGTGTCAGACTTTTTCTAAGTGAGAACTGGAGTGAAAGAACTACCTATTAATGAATTAGTAGGGAGGGGAGTCATCTTAGCTGTGGAAATTTTAGAGTTGCATTTGGTTCCATTAAATGTGGTGTTTCTTTCCACTAGCATTTTGTTGGCTTTCACTTTTCCAGTTGGCAGCTCTTTGAATTATCTTTCTAAGATACAGATTTAATTATGTCACTATTCAATTTGAACCACTATTCAAGAGGTTCTGCTATGGAATGTAGTTTAAACTGCTCAGCTTGGCACACAGAGATTTATTTCTAGCCCCTTCTCCACCTTCCTATTCCCTCCTTCATTTCAGAATCTTCCTCTCCCTCATCCAATGCTGGCAAACACCACTGGGTGTGGAGTAGTGGGTGTAAGCTCTAGGGAGAAGGCTTGAATTGGAATCCAAGTTATTCCATTACAAGTAGTGTGACCTTTAATACTTTATGTATATTGTCTAAGTTTCAGCTTTATTGTCGGAAAAATAATTGTGTGTTCCTCATAATATTGTGGTACAAATTGATACTTTCACTCAAGAAATATTTATTGGAGTACCTACTATGTGCCTGGTGCTGTTGTAGATCCTTGAGATACCTTACTCAAGCAAAACAGCCAAGGATCCCTGCCCCTGGGGAATTTGAAATTAAGCAAGGGACAGATAAACAATGAACAAAATACATAATATGTAAGTCTATTGCATGGCATTCTCTAAGGTAATTGGTGTCATGGAAAAATAGTTAAAGGAGAGCAGGACAGGGAAATTAGAAATCCTATGTGTGGCAGGGTGGGAGGGCTAGAGGTTTAAAAGAGTAATTATATATGGCTTCATTGAGGAGATGCCATTTGAGGAAGCACTTGTAAGAAATAAGAGAGGTAGCTATTTGAATTCCAGGAAAAAGGTATATCCTTGCAAAGGCTCTGAAGAGGAGATTTTCCTGGAATGGTAGAAGAACCAGCAGACCAGTGTGCTGCACCCAGAAGATGGAAGAGAAAACCAGCCACACTTGAGAGGAATTCAGGGGAAGCAATGTCCTTAGGGGAGGGCCAGTTTATCTTTTGAGAAGGAGGAAGTTGAGGATATGAAGGATTTGGTTAGTTCTGGGCTGTAAATTCCAGAAGATCCAGTGAGACAAAATAAGAGAGGCTGTCATAAAAGGGAAAGTGCATAGGGATGTGTTGCGAGTCTGAGACTTCTTATGATCACCGACATAAGATAATGGATATAGTGAGATTAGTTCTATCGACTATGGAACACACAGTGGTGGCAAGATTGTGAATGTCAAGGATAGAGAGGGTTAGGCATCTGGGGCTTCCTTCTCAACAATTTCACATAACCCTCCAACAGCAACAGTAGGATTATGTGAAATAGATCACACAAAGGATCATTTGAGTCTTCGACAACAATCAGGGGTCATTATTTTGATTATTGGGCAATTAAGTGACAGTGGGTGAGATCTGATTCTGAAACTTTTGAATCTTTGATGAAGCAAGACTGAAAGTAAATTGGGTTATTTTTGGCACAACTACAGCTAATATGATCTGCGACTGGTGTCTCCACTCTTGTTCGTATTAAGATTCACTGATGCAGACTTTGATGTATAAACAGATGGAGGGCTACTGTGAAACTGTCTTGCCTGGACTGTATTTCCAGACCATACTTCTGGGGAAGGGATTGGAAATTCCCACCATCAATCATCTTGAGAAGTGATTAATCATACCATGTGGAATGAAGCCCCAGGAGATGAATTTTAGTCTAGGGCTGGATAAAACATTCCCTCTCACTGAGGTTGGTCTCAGTTTGGCCCACACTGTGAGACATGAAGAGATACAAACTGTATCAGGTGTTGTGATGATAGCAGGGAATGAGACAGGGAGAAGATCCTTTAAGAGAACTTGAGTTGAGACTGGCCTATGCAGTGGTTGTCAATTATTCCCTATCTTGTATGTTTCTTCTCTTATGAACACACCTAGTTTCAGAAGTGTGATGGAGCTTGTAGGAGGGATGGACCATGCTTTAGACTACGAGACCTTAGGGGAAGCTTCCTCTCTCAGTGCCAGCAGGGGCAGGTATCTCCCTAATCTTGTAAGCAGTTGGGGCAGCAGCCTGGGCTTGCAGTGTGAGAGCCCTTATCGTATGATGTCCCACCCTTAGTGACTTTCAGAAATTGCTGGCATATCCTTGCTGGTAGGGCAATTTTTGGCAATTAAAATTTGAGCGTGAAATGTCAATGGATTTTCTTGTTCTTTCTTATCCTGTTCTCTTCATTCTCCTCTTCCTCTCTTCCCATTTGAACAATATTATTCTAAATCAATTAAGCGCATCAGAGTAAGGTAGACATCTGTAATTGCCCACGATGGGCAGCCAAATTCCAGGCACAGTGTGAAGGGAGGAAACCTGGTGTGGAAGGTATCAGAACCTGAGCAGAATGAGGAGAAGGTCCTTGAAGAGGTGAGTGAGCATATTAGTTTCCTATTGCTTTGGTAATAAGTGACAACAAACTTAGTTGCTGAAAAAAACCCCACATGTTTATTATCTTATCATCGTGGAGGGCAGAAATCCAAAACTAGGCTCAGTGGGCTAAAATCAAGGCATCGGCAGGGCTTGTTCCTTCTGGAGACTCTAGGAGACAATCTGTTTCCTTGACTTTTTCAACTGCTGGAGGCCACTCTCAATCCTCAGCTAGTGGCCTCTTCCTTTTCAAAAGCCAGCAGAACAGTGTCTTCCAGCCTCTCTCATTCTCTCTGAGTCTGATATTCCCTATTTCCTCTTATAAGGACCCTCGTGATTACATTAAGACCACTTGAATAATTCAGGATATTGTCTCCTTCTTAAGATTTTTAACTTAACCACATCTGAGAATTTGTGTGCGTGTGTGTGTGTGTGTGTGTGTGTGTGTGTGTATGTGTGTGTGTATCATATAAAGCAACAGTCCCAGATTCAGGGGACTAGGATGTGGACATCTTTGGGGGTCCATTATGCAGTCTATCATAGGGCGGCAGCCTGACATGACATGGGTCCTTTGAACCTTAGCCTAGCAAGGAGGTGCCTATGTGAAAGAAAGGCCTGGAGTAGGCTGTCAGAGTCCAGGCAAGGTGAGGAGGACATCTGTGTCCTGGGATGGCCCAGCATGGGTGTTAGAGTGAAGTAAGAATGGCATCTGCATAGGGGAAGACATATTAGTGCAGATGGGAAATTAATTAAGTAATTATATTAAAGATAATGGGAGCCAGTCTACCTCACTATTGAAGGAAGCTACAGTACAGAAAAGGAGAAAATTAGAATAAACCCTATGATATTGAATTAGAATTAGATGTGTCAGTATTACCTTATGCTCTTCAATATATAGAGGTAGATACAGAAATAAATAATAGACAGAAATATTAATTCACCCTAACTCTGTCCATTGAGGGGGCCTGAGAGTAGTTAACATCTCAATAACAGTGAGAACACTGATCACCCATATCTTGACTTCTAAATACCATTCTTTGCTAGAAGGAACCAGAACTCCTTGGAGAACTGGCTGATCCCAGAGCAGGGGTAGTGAAAGTACATGGTGTGCTAGAACAAAAGAAGTATTCAGAGGATGATGGAAACATGTTAAAAGGCACAGAAACCAGCTTGAAGGGACTCCCACTGTTCAAATATGAGAAAATTTGAGCATCAAAATAAATAGTGATAGTGATGTATTATGACCTTTTGAATATAATAGGAAACCAGGAGTATATATTGATATAAATGAACACACCGAAAGTTTATGAGGAATAGTATAGCCACATCATTGCAAAATATCTCCCTATAAAATATTTATTAATTACAAATTGGAAAGGAGTAATTTTATAGTAGAGAAGCTTAGCAGATGCCATCTTAATCAAGGAATAAAAGTGAACATCCTTAGTAATGAGATAAATGAAAAGGGTGTCCTACCTGATAGGATGCAAGGAAACGAACACAGCATACCTTTTGTGATATCTCTGTGAAAGATGCATAACCTATTCTAGTCATGAGAAAACATACAAATGCAAACTAAGAAGCAATTTACAAAATATCTTGTCTGTAGTCTTCAAAGTATCAAAGTTGTATAAGTAAAGGAAAGACTAAGGACTGAAGAACAGTTTTGTTCTGAAATGAATTATAGAGACATGATAGCTAAATGCAGTGCAAGTTTCTAAACTGAATACTTATGCAGTAGAAATCATTTTTAGAACAACTGGTGAACTTGAATGAGGTCTGAAGATGAGAGAGTAGTGATATATCAATTTAAACTTCCTGATTTTGAGGTTTGTATCATGGTTAAGCAGGACATGTCTTTGTGGGTAGATAATGCACACTAATGTATTCAGAGGTGAAGGGGCATCGGGATAGCCACCTACTCTGAGATGATTCAGGAAATATAAAGCTTTTCCAACTCTTCTGTAAGTTTGCAATTTCTTTCTTTCTTTTAAGACACCCAGGCTAGAGTGTCACCCAGGCTAGAGTGCAGTTGGCACAATCATGGCTCACTGCAACCTCCGCTTCCTGGGTTTCCAAGCCATCCTCCTGCCTCAGCCTCCCAAGTAGCTGGGACCACAGGCATGCACCACCATGCTCAGCTAATTTTTTATTTTTGTGCTATTTGTAGAGATGTGGTTTGACTATGTTGCCCAGGCTGGTCTTGAACTTTTGGGGTCAAGTGATTCACCCCCTTAGCCTTCCAAAGTGCTAGGATTTGCAGGGGTACAGCCTACAATATTTTTTCAAAATATAAATATGAAAAAGTCACTGTGAGATTATTTCAGAGTCACAGGCTGGTGAGGTCTAAAATTCTTGATGACTCAGAATTCCCCATATTTAACTTGAAACAAGGTGAAATTTCCAAAAATAATCACACCTATATACTCGCCCCATCCCCATGCTCTTCTTGTAATGTGACTTCTTGTAATCCAACTTAAAGTTGAGGGTGTGTTACTCTCCTAAATATTGGGAAAGGGCTTGACTTTGCTTACCAGTGAAGTGAAATGGAAATGCAGTCACATCCTTTGAAGTCTAGGGTACAGTCTCTATCTGGCTTCTTTCCATGTCAAGACTTTTGCCCTCAGAACCCAACATCATGTCGAGATGTTCAGGCTGCATGGGGAAAACCATGTGTGCATATTCTGGCCAAGAGTTCCAGTGAGGCTTCTACTCAACATCAGCACAAATCATCCGATGTGTGCGAGCAAGCCCTTAGATGATTGTAGCTCTAAGCATTTGAATTTTCCAACTGAGGCCTCAGATACCATGCTGCTTGGGATGAAAAAAACCATCGTGGGCTGGGTGCAGTGGCTCACGCCTATAATCCCAGCACTTTGGGAGGCCGAGGCAGGTGAATCACCAGAGGTGAAGAGATCAAGACCATTCTGGCCAACACAGTGAAACCTGGTCTCTATTAAAACTACAAAAATTAGTTGGACATGGTGGCACGTGCCTGTAGTTCCAGCTACTCAGGAGGCTGAGGCAGGAGAATCGCTTGAACCCGTGAGGCGGAGGTTGCGATGAGCTGAGATTGTGCCACTGCACTCCAGCCTGGGTGACAGAGTGAGACTCCATCTCAGAAAAAAAAGGAAAAAAAAAAAAAAACCATCATGAGAGACTTCCAATTTTAGCTCCAACATATACAGAGCCTGGAAGTTGTTACTCCAGCCTTCGAAACAAGGAAAAGCTAGACAAACAAAATCGGTGATTTTTTTTTTTTTTAGTTCCATCATAGAACGGAATTTGCAAGACATACTGCCACAATAAAATCTGGAGAGTAGGCAAATCCAGAAATTCACAGCCAAGACCTGCTTACTTGGACCTGAATCCACTGAAGTAATTAACTTGTTAAAACACTTAAATGGTAATTTTGATGAGTTGCTGGAGGCTGAGTGTGGACTAGCATGGGAGTGAGATACACCTGGGGGTTGAACTGTGAAGGACCCTCCATGTTTTCATGAGGGTACCCACAGGAATCCCACCAAGTTCTCATGGTGAAGTTCTGAGAAAGATATCCCTGTGGCTCTGGCATAGGGAGGGGATGAGTAATCCTTGTGAAATAGGTCCAGAAACAAAGGTCTGCTCTCCAGGGGGAAAGGCTTTACCAGACTCCTATGAGAGGGCTGTGGGAGAAGGATGTTCCTCTAACTTGAGTCCCTTCTAGTTGTCCTTTTTCACCTAAAGCTATACAAGATGAAACACTTGTGAAGATCACAGTCCTGAAACACAGGCCCACTAAAATGCTGAGATTTAAAGATTATAAAACACGTCCCTTTCCCCATACTTTACTACATACCACAGGGCTCCAGTAGTAACAGTGGATCACAGGTGAAAGAGCTGCAAGGCACAGACTCTCTCTAAGGAGGAGTAATTATGGAAGCACAAAGTAAAGATGGGAGACAAAGGCAAGAATGCCAGAGAACTTGAAGCCTCTGGCACACAGAAAGGTGAGAGAAAACAGCCGGAAGTGATAAAGCAAACGTCAAAACCAGACTTGGATATGACATAGAGTTTGAGATTACCAGGTGAGAAATTTAAAATAACTAAAATTAATATGTTAAGGGAAAAAAGTAGACAACATGCAAGAACAGATGGGTAATGTCAGTAGAGATATGGAAAGTCTAAGAAAAGAATCAAATGGAAATACTATAAATAAAAAACACTGTGACAGAAATGAAGATTGTCTTCGATAGGCTCAACAGTAAACACAACGTATCGGTGAGCTTGAAGAGATTCAGTGAGTTTGAAGAGAATCAGTGAGCTTGAAGATAGGTAAATAGAAACTTCCCAAACTAAAATGCAGAGAGAAAAAATGAAGAACAAGCAAACAAACAGAATAGAACAACACACACAAAAAAGAATATCTAAGAACTGGGGAGGGGGCAATAGGTTTTTAAATTTTTTCTTTTTGGCAATTTCAAAATATGTAGTATAACAACAGATCCTCAAAGAATACTGAGCAGAACAAATTGCCATAAAACTACCCCTAAGAATATGCTATGGTTTGTAAGAAGTTCAGGTGTTGTAAACTAATCCCCAACACAACAGTGTTGAGACATGGGACCTTCAGGAGGTGATTAGGTCGTGAGGGCTGTGCCCTCATGAATGGATTAATGTCATTATTGAGAATGGGTTACTTATCCTGAGTGGGTTTCCTTTTAGAATAAATTCAGCTTCCTTTTCCTCCTCCTCTGAACCTTTCTCTCTCAAACTCTATTACTCTCTCTCATCCATGTGATGCCTTTTGCCGTGTTGTGAGGCAGCAAGAAGGTCTTCACCAGGTGCATCCCCTTGGCCTTAGATTTCCCAGCCTCCAGAACTGTGAGACAAATTAATGTCTGCTCATTATAGGTTACTCAGTCTCAGGTATTCTGTAATAGCAGCACAAAATGGTCTAAGACAGAATATTATATTCAAATGGCAGAAAAACACAGAGAAAATCTTGAAAGAGTCAAAGGAAAAAAAAACCCACTTTACCTGTGGAAGAGCAAAAAATTACAACAAGCTTATTTTCAGAAGATATGTATATTAGTTTCCCATTGCTGTTGTAACAAATTCACAAACATGGTGGCTTAAACAACACAAATTTGTTATTTTCCAGTTCTGGATGTCATAAGTGCAAAATCAGTCTCAGTGACTAAAATTAAAGTGTAGGGAAACTCTGTGTTCCTTCTGGAGGCTCTGAGAATCTGTTTCCTTATCTTTTTTAATTTCTAGAGGCTGCCTGCATTACTTGGCTCACAGTCTGCTTCCTCCTTGTCAGCTGAGTCCTTCTCATGCTGCCATCTCTCTGGTTCTCTCTCTCTGCCTATATTACCCATTTATAAGAACCTTTGCTTTCATATTTGTTTTTTTTTAAATTTATTTATTATTATTATACTTTAAGTTGTAGGGTACATGTGCATAACGTGCAGGTTTGTTACATATGTATACTTGTGCCATGTTGCTGTGCTGCACCCATCAACTCGTCATTTACATCAGGTATAACTCCCAATGCAATCCCTCCCCCCTCCCCCCTCCCCATGATAGGCCCCGGTGTGTGATGTTCATATTTGTTTACCTAGATAATCTAGGATAATCTCCTCATCCGGAGGTCGGGTGATTACCAAACTTAATTTCATCTTCAACCTCAATTATTTTCCATTTAACCTAACATATTCGAAGAAGAAAACAGAAGGTAAACAGATTGGAAAAGAAGAAATTAAACTGTTCACAGTGACATAATTGTCTATGCAGGAAATCTCAAGAAATTGACAAAAAGTTACTGGAACTAATAGGTGAGTGTTGCAAGGTGACAGGATGCAAGGTGAATACACAAAAGTTAATTGCTTTGCAATATACCAGCACTGAACAATTAAAATTTGAAGTTAAAAACATCATTTACAATAGCACTCAAAACATGGAATAGGTATAAATCTAACAAAATATGTACATGACCTCTATGTGGTAAATTACAATGCACTGATGAAAAACATCAAAGAAGATCTAGGTAAATGGAGAAATAGTCCATGTTCATGGATCGGAAGATTCCATATCATTAAGATGTTGTTTCTTATTAGCTTAATCTATAGATTCAACAAAATCCCAGCAAGTATTTTGTAGATACCAACAAATTTTGAAATTTATGTGGAAAGGGAAAAAACAGAATAGCTAACCCTATACTGAAGAAGAACAAATTTGGAGGACTCATGCTATTTAACTTGAAAACCTACTATAAGGCACAGTAATTAGTACAAAATGGTATTGGTGAAAGAATAGACATAAATCAGTAGAACTGAACAGAGAGCCCAGAAATAGACTCACACAAATATAGCCCACTGAGTTTCGACAGAGTAAAGGTAATTCAATAGAGACAGCATAGGTTGTTCAACAAATGTTGCTGGAACAATTGGATGCACATATGCAAAAAATATCCTAGACAAAACTCATGGCATTAATACTGTACAAATGAAAAACTAGTCAAAAAATTTAGATCAAACACCAAGGACTTATTATTATTTTTGATTCCTTGCATTGCTGTTATTTACTAATTGTATGGAACTCTTTTTGTGATGCTAGAACACTAGAAGACTTATACTTGTGCATTTTTTCATGTTCTTTGGGAGGCAGATTGTGACCGATGCTGACAAGATGAACTGTCTGAATGGAAGCTGACTTGGCAGCCAATTCCAGGAAGGATAATACTGTGATTTTCATTTTTGTTTGAAATGACAATAAGTAATTGTGGGACTTCAAAACTAGAAAAAAAATGGATTATAAACTCATCTGTGAGAAAGGAGAAAAGAAACCTTGTTATATTGGAAATATCAATATGGAATTGACTTTAAAAAAAAGGTAGGTACTTATTGTACTTTCAGTACAAGGGTCACTTATTTGAGATCACTCTGTTCTGTCCTGAACACTAAGGTAAAAACGATTCGTTGTGTACTTTTATGCTTAGATTTGGATTTCTTTGCTAAAGAAACCAAGGTCTCCTTGAAGAGATGTTGATATCACATCTGGGATGGAAAAGTTCAAGTTGAGCTCAGGATATCTTGTGGCCTGTTATTTGTCACCTGATAATTTATTGATATTACCATCTTTCTTGCCACGGTTATGCAAGTAGCTTTATGCTGCCTCATTTATTGAGTAGTTGGTATTATGCTAGGCTCTGCTAGGCCCTTTATTTGTTATTATTATATTGTTAATAACATAGTATGTGGTCTGTGCCAGGCTCAGCACTAGGCCCTGTTGACTTGCCTAAAAAAAAAAAAAAAAAAAAAGCACCTGTTGATCAATCAAAGCTGTGTATTAAGCCTACTGCAGTAAGGGAGAGAAACCTTGACAAAGTCTTTCTAGGTCTCAGAACCTAGCGGTTCAGAGGAGGTCAGAAGGATATTTATAGGGCTTGGGGCTACGGGATCAAGTGGTTTGAGAAGAGTCTTTCAGTAAAGGGAGACTGCGATTGCGGAATCTGTGGTATGTTGACTTAGATCTAGTGGAAATGTAAGGCATTCTTATATGTCAAGAAATTCATGTCGGATAAATAATTTTTTGATAATTGTTTACTCAGGGGAACAATCTGTTGTCCTGAGAAGGAGGTTGTTTGTCCAGTTAAGCAAACTATTTGTTCAGATAAATTGATTTTCCATACTTTTCTGAAGCAAGCAGTGAAATTATTTACTGGTTTATTTAAGTCACCTTGACCAAGGTGGTATTCAGCTTCAGTTCTGCTAGTTAAGCCATGTGGACACAGGTGGTCATAGTTCTCACCATGACCCATTTGTCAGTCTCCTTTGTGACCTCTGACTCCTGGGTTGATGTCTGAGGTCTGTTTTTGATACGTTCTTATCAAGACATAGAGCTTAACTCCTCAAAATAACATACTCACACCAAAGCATTAATACTCAGCAATTCAGAATACTTTCTGAAGGTGTCAGAGGGTTTTTCAGGGAAGAACGATTGTCAGTATTCCAGAGATTTTCTTTTTCCAAAGGTCTACCTCAGCTGCGCCATCATGGAGAGGGGAGATTTTTCTCTTTCCTCTACACAGTACCAATTTCTTTTCCTTTCCAGAATTTTCTTCCAGGAACTTCCGATTCTTCACTCTTATTATCCAGAGTAGCTTCCTCTCTTCCTTTGAAGATTTGACTGGAATGGAATTCGATCCCTGGGGCTCAGTTTCCAGTATAAGTTTATCAAATCATTTCCCACAAAGCCAGGCTTCCCCACACAAAACCCTTGCTACTAGAAAGAATACTTTTTTTTTTTTTAGTTTATTAGCTTTCACATTTTTCATGATAATTTTATGTGTTATTATCACATAGTTACACTAAATGGATAATTGATTGAACGAATTAGAGAGGGTTGAGAAATCTTGATTTGTCTGTAATGTAATCAGCATCTGAGTGCTCTGGGAGAAAATACAAGGCCGGAAGTGTCTTATCCTTTTCTGTTTACCTAAAATGAGAATCTGGCTGCTCCATGACAGGGCTTCTTTTGGGCAGATGGTGATGAAAGATCAAAGGTGAAAGTGCCATCACCATCTGAGCTGCATTTTATATGCATTCTATTTAATCTTCACAACAATCTTATCAATGAGGCTTGGAAACTATAAATAACATTCCTAAAGTTTTGCAGCTAAAGAGATCTGAGTCTAACTGAACCCTGAACAAGAGTTGTTAAGTACAGCATATGCTCACTAGTTGCTCATTAGTATAATTTTATAGTAGCCTATTACACATCCTTGGGGGTGGCCATACCCAAGCTTCTTTTTTTCCTTGGAAAGCAATAGTTTATTTTTATACTTCTGCAAATATTAACTCAGTGATTACAACAAACATTGAGCAATCTCCAATGCTGTTTATCTGGAGGACGGTCTGAGGGGTCACAATGAATTATTTCTTCTTGAAGCTTTTCCTTTTCCTAAATCTCATAATGACTCTTGGCCATATTTCTGTCTTCTCAATGACTGTGGCTTCTACTCAAACAAGATCCTTTCTGAGGAGTGGCTTGCCAAGCAGCATGAAGTCGTCTGCCCCAACCAGTAGGACCGTCTCCAGTAGAATTCTCTCTCCACATGCAAGGTCTAGTTCATTTCCAATTAAGATAAGATCTTCAGAGGCCACCTTCAACTGGTAGCTGGCAAAATGCACCATGGGAAAAAGCCTGCCATACTGCCCCGTGGCAATGTAAAGTTACATCAGAGAATCATTGACATCTTGGTTACAGCCACCCCCAAGGATGTGTAATAGGTTAGTGTAAAATTATACTCATGAGTAACTAGTGAGCACGTGCTGTACTTGTCTGGGTTTCAGTTAGACTTAGATCTCTTTAGCTGTGAAACTTTAGGAATGTTATTTATAGTCTCCAAGCCTCATTTATAAGAATGTTGGTAAAGATTAAATAAAATGCATATAAAATGCTTGGAAGAGAGACAATGCTCTGTAAATGCCTATTATTATTATTGTGATTTTTGTTGAATAAATCAATGAATCATTGTCACTAGCTTCGTCATTCTGGCAAGTTCTGTTCAGTTTTTCTGGGTCTGAAAAATTTTCCATTTCTAGAAGCACTGAGAGAGGAAGCAAGTTGCAAAAGAAGTCAGTAAGTCAGAATCCCTTGATTATGTTTAGTTTAACTGTGTTTTCTTTGGCATGGTGCACTGTTACTTAGGCTCCAGTGTAGATTTTGTGAGGCCTTACATCTTAGGAATATCAGGGCGATGATCTGAGGTGCATAGGGCTTGCAAAACTGACCTAGCCTCAGGGATTTGGTCACAAAAGGGCAGAGCACCCTGGCGGTTGGTGAGAGACTGTGGTGTGGCAGTTTTGAGGAGAAAGGGTGGGAGCATCTAGACTGTGATCCAAATCTTGGAGACAGGGGTGGTGTGTGTGATTTTGAGGAATCCATCTATAAAAGACGAGACCACCACTGGTGAGTGGAGTCCCCATGGCGGCATCTAGTCCTTTTGAGCAAGCACTGACACAAGGGCGATGAGGATCTGGGTACTGACCAGTATACCTGATCAAATGCACTGAAACAGCTTGAGAAGAGGAAGGGGCAGGAAGTTCTGGGGCTCGAGAGGTCCAAACAGCATCAGACTCTTCTCTGTTGCATCAGGTCCCTGCTAAACTGTGGTGGATATAAACTGATATGACTTGCTATGGATCCTGCCCATATCATCAGTATTTGCTCAGGACCTGGGGAAAACGGGTTTGAGCAGGTTGAGACTGCAACCATAGAGAGCTGGGAAAATAAAATATAGGGGCCTGATGATATGCTTTAGATAGGAAAAGATACACAAATTGTGAAAAGGTTTGTAAGAAGTCCAAATGAATCAGGGCTCATGTTTGGATAAACACTCTATTTGATTGAGGTTATGATTTTTAGAGGGCAATTGCTTTTTAGAAATACCAAGTCGTTTTGGAGATCTGACACTGTCACTCACCAGCTATGTGACTTTGACTAACTCAGGATCAAATGACATAATATTTGTGACTTTGAATGGCAAAGTTCTATGCAAATGTGAGCTATGACACTAATGTAGTTTCTGGAAGGAGCCTTGTAATATTCCGGGTGCCAGATTCATGAATTGTAGGAGATAATGAAATGTAGTAGATTTTTCTATTTCTTAAACTTCTCTGATGTGTAAATAATCAATTAAGATCTAATTTCATGAATTTAAATCTTGTTAGTGCTTATTCTCAAATACTGCCTTCAGAAGGATTTTGTGGTTCATCTTAAGAATTTGTAGTGGGATTGTTTTGAATTTTTAACTCAGTTTTTCCTCTGTATTTGTTTGATCTTGGACCATCCCTCCCATTGAAATAGGCCATTCTGTGCTAGTTGTCAAGAACTGATGTAACAATGGAAAATGGAGAAAAACTAGGTCTCCACTTTCAAAGGCCTAGGATGTTAAAAAATAAAAAAGACTTATGATGTAGACAAACAATTTAAGAGAAAGCATCCTGAGCTAGAGGAGCAAGTTCTACCCCAACCCTCAGATTAATCAAGAACTCCTCTGGCCAAAAATATTAGGGGAAATTGGAAATGAGGTGATGGGGGAGGAGAAATTGGGGAGCTCTCGGGTCACAAAGCTGGAACGGAGACAATCATATGTCCCATAATGGAGTCCCTACCTGGAGGTCAACCAGCTTCTACTTGAGCAAAGTAACCCATGCATCACCTAGACTGACACAAAGAGCATTATTCTAAGGGACATGTGCTTCCATTTTCACCAGAAGATTCTGGGAAACCAACTCTATTTCAGGCTGGAAAAATCTGTTATTATTTCACCAAACACTAGTATATTATTTTGTTTTGTTTTTCTGTTTACATTTTAACAAATATAGTTGATACTCTTCTTATTCATTTACAGGTAGTAAAGAAAGGGAGAAAAATTTAGGTTGGTGGAGGAAGACAAATGAATCTTTGCATCTCATAAGATCTTACCTTGTGATTTAGAAAGAAGTACAAAGTGGAAAGAATGTCCCTGGAACCTCACAAAAGTATACTCTGTGTATCCCACAGAATGGCATATACAGACAGTGGCTCAAAATTACCTTAACACAATTATGAATTTTACATGAAGTTTCAAGGAATTTATTCTGATTTACCAAGAATATTTCTTTCCAGGTGAAAATAACATCAGTAATTAGTTACTGAGTGTTGCTAAGAGCTTTCTGGTGTCCAACATGATTTTTCAGTACTTTAGGTGGAGAATTATCTTAGATGTTGTAGTGAGGTCTCCAGAGCCCCCTGCCTGTGCCCCATGTGGATGTGGCAATAAAAAAATGCACTTGCTCTTTAACCATACAAAAAAGTGATATTTATGATTCATGTCAAATGAACACTGAAATTTTTACCAGTTCATGTAATTTATACATACTGCTTTGGGTGCACCAAGACTTTAATTAGTATAGATAGGAAAAAAGAGGATAGCAAACAATAGCAAAATTATGGCTAGGAATATGATTATGCCCGATAGACGGTTTTATGGGCTGGAGTATGTTCTTGGTGGAATCCAACAGCAATGTTGATAAATCTGTCTCCTGTCATTGCATCCTGCTTGGAGACACCCACTAGCAGATGTTCAGATTCACCAAGGATTATTTGCACATCATTCGTGTTTAGGAAGGTGATCTAGCTGCTCTCTAAGAAGCACTAATTATCGACATATTCATTGGGGCTTATGCCACCTCAGCATGTTAATGCATTACTTCTGGGTCTTTACATTATGCTAATCCTATTTGCTACTCAGGTTTCCTGAGGACTTTGCATAAGCCACTAGAAAACTTTTTAAAATTAAGACATTGGCATCCATTAGTGAGCTAAGAGAGACCCAACAAATGAATGACCTATAATTTAGGCCTTCAGGTGCAGGGAAAAGGAGCCAATATTGTGTGTCACAGAACACTTTTTGAAAAAATGCTAAACACATACACTGTAGTGTTTCATGGTTGTGTGGGTGGTTCTCCTTTATCTTAGACTGGTGAAGTGAGAGTTGTCTTTATTTTTGAAGAGCAGATGACATGAAATAAACAAAGAAGTAGCAGCAGAATAAGTTTCAAACAGGGGAAAGTGTAGTACGCTGAGTGAAGGGAAAGCAAACTTTTTTGTCCCTGAGCTGGGGGTACACAACCAGGCGTGTACCCCATGGGAGGAGCAAGAACAGGACCAATCAATTCAATGGAACTATTTCACCAGTCACTAACACAGCAATTGCCCAATTCAGTTTACTCACAATGTTTGGTCATTAGGGTATGTGTGGGTAAGCAAATTTCCACTTTTATTCCTCTTTTTCAACCTCATGTGATTTTACAGCAAGGGTACTTGACCACAGAGACAGAATCTGTTTAACTACCTTGACACCATGCTGCTTCCAATAACTCAGGATATGTTTTTTTCCTTTGTAAGCTATTCGAAGACCAGGTTGAGGTACATTAAGTCCTGGTTAAACCATAGATTCAGTTTTTGTCCTAATGCATATGGGCTCATGAAAATAATTCACCTTCAAACCTATTATTTATTCAGTGCTAAAATCCTACAGGTAATAAAGAAAGGGAGAAAAATTTAAGTTGGTGGAGGAAAACAAATGAATCTTTGCGTCTCATAAGATCTTACCTTGTGATTTAAAAAGAAGTACAAAGTGGAAAGAATGTCCCTGGAGCCTCAAAAAGTATACTCTGCATATCCCACAGAATGGCATACACAGTGGCTCAAAATTACCTTAACACAGTTATGAATTTTACATGAAGTTTCAAGGAACTTATTCTGATTTACCAAGAATATTTCTTTCCAGGTGAAAATAACATCAGTAATTAGTTACTGAGTGTTGCTAAGAGCTTTCTGGTGTCCAACATGATTTTTCAGTACTTTAGGTGGAGAATTATCTTAGATGTTGTAGTGAGGTCTCCAGAGGCCCCTGCCTGTGCCCTATGGGGATGTGAACAATCGAGAAAAATTGAGGGAGGAATATTGTCTGCATATGTTGTACCAAAATGATTAATTCTAGGGAAGAGATTTTCAAGTAGGTAGGGAAGATGAAGCCTCCCCATTAACCTCCATTATAATTTGCCAGATGGGGATAAATACAGTACCTATAGGGCCACTGTATAAATTAAGATAAATTATGTGTGTAAGTTGCATGAGACATGGGGCAATTCTTCATTGCACAAAACTGTCTCATGCATTGCAGGAGTTCTAACCTCGTTGGCTTCTCCACCCACAATATTCCAGTAGAACCTCTGAAATTATTGTGACAATCAAAGTTGCTCACAGTACATTTCCAAAATTACCTGGGGGTGAGGGGAGATGAATATCACCCACTCAGCCCCATGACCATTGGACTAATTGAATTTTATGGAACTTTCCAGGTCTGTGCATGCATGAAGCCATAACTTTGCAGCCTTGCTCTTCTCTGGTTTCTAATCAATGGTATATGATTAATCTTCCAAGGAGTTTGACAAGACCATTTCAAATATTATCAAATTAATATTTTTCTCTCATTGAGGGTACTATGTACAAGGCACTGAAAACACTGGTGTAATAAGAATCATGAATATGAGTAACTGATCTTGGGTGGGTTAGGGGCACCAGGAATTCTGGGTAATTGGGGTTTAGCTATTTTTGTTTTTAATCAGTAACTTTAGGGACTATCACTAGAGTAGAAAATGCTGAGTAACTGGAAAATGACATGTTGGAAACTCTGGCTCAGGAGTTAGGAAATCCCCACCGTCAGTTTCCTTAGGGTAATATACTGGGTTGAATTGGATGTAACTGAAGGGGCCAGACCTCATAGCCATATTAGTCTGCAAATGTGACCATGTCTAGAAGACACCAGGACAATATAACACCAGCCAATTTAAGGAATAGCATCAGTGAAGACAGTTTGTCATAATGTAGTTAAAATCGATTATTGTTTCCCTGAGTTCTTTCTCTACTTTAATTCCTGACTCAGGGTTACCAGAGGTAAGTCAGAAAACACATACTCAGAGGACACAGCAACCAAGAAGGACACACCATGAATTACTGAACAAGCACCCCCCAAAAATGTCTATATGACTTCCAAACAGTGGTCCTAACATCTGAGACTTTGCATCTTTCCAAAGACATCAAGTTATTAGATTCTTAACTGATGTGCATGTCAGACAGGAATGAACTGCTCATTTGATTCTGGTTTATTCTGGTTTGTTCTTTGTTTAAATGTCATTTTTCATCTTTTATTGATACGTTTTGTGGCTACTGCTACTACAGCTGCTGCTATTTCATGCCCATGGCCCATGAGCTCAGGTTGGAAGACATGAAAAAAGCTAGGCAAGGTATGAAACTTAGAAAAATTGTTGCCGGCCAGTATCTACCATTTGGAGTAATGGGACATGTGACCCAAAATTCCTCCTGCAGTGGGAAGAGGAGAAAATAGGGGTTTGAAGATTTCAGGGTATAGTTGGGAAGGGATTATTTGAAGGGACTCCATTTCTGAAGTGAAAAGAGACTCAGTTGGGAAACAAGGTTCTACTCTTATGAGATTTTTTTTTTTCCTGACAAATATCTTAAAGGTCACATACTAATAGTATAAGAATGTTTTTAACCACACAAGTTTCAGTAAAATCAAAATCAAATGCTACTAAGGAAACCAGTCTTTTTATTTTGAACACCAGGTTAGCAAATAAGGAACAGTATACCTATGGGGCTGCATGGCTTGAAGATCTCAATGGTACAACAAGCAGTGCCAGGGAAACCACAGACTGGGTTTTCTACCCTAAAATGTGGAAACATATTTATTTTCATCTTTTTCCTGTCTCAAAGACTAGACCAGAATGTTGGTGTTAAAAACTGATTTGCACACTGCTCACCAAAACAGTTACATCCCAAATGCAAAACATGAAGAGTCTTGCTCTTAGCAACATAGGGACTTCAGCCATGTCCAGAGGAAGCAGTTTCCTAATTATGCTGACAAGGAGGGCTAGACATTTGCTTTCTGCTTCTTATTAGAGACAGTCAGTGGGAAAGTGGTAGACTTTAAAGAGATGACAGGAAACGGCTTCTCAGAAGTGAAATGAGAGGCCATTTCTACATTGATTAGATGGGAGTGGAAGGGGAGACAGGAAAGCAGGCTGGTAGAAGATTCAAAAAGAAGTAAAGGAGGGCTAAAGGTGCTTCCCTGGACTGTTGTAGGCAGGGCCCAGGGAAGTGCGACTGGGTGAGGGAGATCGCTTCCCAGCTCTGAGAAAGACTTGGCCATTCCTGGGAGCAAGTTGGATTTTCTGCAAAGGCTCTATGAAAGGGAGATTCTAAGTGTGTCTCCAACCCCCTCCTCTCTCTCTACCTGTCACCCCCAGAGTTTTGGTTTGGAAGAGTAAAGAAGGCAATACAAATTACTAAAAGTCTTTAGCACAGTGCCTGGCACAAAATTAGCGCTCATAATGAAAACCATTATTTTATCATTATCGTTGTTCATTTTGGTGGAGTGTTTTATTCCTAGCCCATTGGTGGGGAACAAAGTAGCTTCTTAGTTAGCATTTGTTAATTGGATAATTGATTAGAGTAGTCACAGTGGTAATAATAGTAGTGAACATTGATTTTGGATTTACTATGTGTGGACTTACTACAGTAAATATGCTGAACTCTTTATATGTAGCTCTGTAAGTGGGACATCGGTACTATTCTCTTTTCACAGATGAGGAAACTGAGACCCCAGATCATTGAGGTAGTAAATGGCAGAGCCAGGGCTCAAACCCAGGCAGACACTCCCTCTCTACCAGGGCACCTCCCCTGAGAAAATGAGACAGTAGCCAGGAACTGGAGGATTCTGACACCTGCTGGAGGGTTCCTTCTGTGTAGCAAATCTTGGGAATACATGTGAGGAAGAGGAGATGGGTTTCTCTGGTGTAGCAGAGAAGTCCTTAGCCCAGACAGGAGCTGCAGCAGAGAGGGTCTGCAGGGGCAGGGGCAGAGGCAGAGCCAGCTCATTGATTCTGCTAGACTGTGGCCTCCACGCAACCTCCTCACCTTTCCCTCACTCCTGAAGCCTACGGCTTCCTGGAAGTGCCCCTGAAGTGATGAGAGAAAGCATCCTGGCCAGATGTTGCGGCAACCATAGCAGTAGGAAAGTGATCACCGTAATTCTAAGAGGAAAAACGGTCACGAGTCTCAAGCTGGGCTTCATAGGCCTGGCCACAGAGAACCTCAGAGGAAGGTCAAGCCTAGGTGAGAAAGAGTCTTGGATAAATTTGCAAAGTAAGAAGTCCATATCCTGTGCCCACTCCCTTCCTTTTGTGATTCTCCCTTCTCATATTCCTACCTATTCTGGACCTCAAAGCTCTTTGTCTATCCTGGACCCCTCAATGTCATGGTTCACTTAGGCCCGCCTTTCTCTGTCCAAAAGCCTTGAGCCCAGAATGCACCCTACTTTTTCCTCCCATCACACGTTTCACTTGTTCTGTGACTCTACCCTCCTGGCTGACCCAGCTGGAAGAAATTTGATAGGCTAATTTGACCTAAGGAGCCAGATTGGATGCAGATCTTTGAGTGACTTATCCTAGGGATGTTGACGTTTTCAATAAATATTCCTGAAATGTCAATGACTTGATTCTGAAATAATCAAGTTTCCAGGGGGAAGCTTCAGGCTCTGTGGCAGGGTTGGAGGGATTTTGGGGCACCCTGTAAGCTGCAGGGGATTACTGATCAGTCTGCATATATGAGAAAAAGCTGAGCATTCTCTACTGGCAGCATTTTAAATGAGATGCATGGTGTGTAATGCATTTTATTTCATGCTATCTTAAGTTATTCTCTAACTGTTTTATGTGTGTATTCTGTCTATCAAATGGATGATCAGTTTTTAGGACAGGAACAAATCCTCATGCATTTCATGTACCATATAATGTGTAGGAAAGATACTCAACAAACAAGTGTCCATTTGTGTATTCAAGAGGGAGCACAGTGGACACTCTAGGATGATTCATTTTAGGATTTAA
Source organism: Macaca nemestrina (assembly GCF_043159975.1). Lineage (NCBI taxonomy): Eukaryota > Metazoa > Chordata > Mammalia > Primates > Cercopithecidae > Macaca > Macaca nemestrina. The sequence goes on from NC_092134.1 coordinate 65,319,117, forward strand.
AAAAATCTTAATGACAGGATTCGTTTAGGGGGAAAAAATCAGAAAATGCCTATAGCCCAAGCAGTCTTACTACAAAGAGGTAACCATTAGGGAACTTCTGCAGATTCAGGTTTAATTAAATTCAGTAACTGCCACTATCATTCCACAACCAGATTTAGGCTTGTAAGAAAGTAAACTAGGGTGACATCACCAAGATAGCAGAGTGGGAGATACCAGCCTTCATCCCCCCTGCCCCCCCGCCCCCCCCCACAAAACAATAGAGACAACTATCTACAAACCAAAATACAGACCTCAAGTGCTCATCAAATAATCTGCAGCAATGTGGTGGAGCAAAAAATATGGAGTATATCTATCCACATAGTAAGCATTGCCGGTGATATTGGCCTATGTGTGACTCCAGAAGACAGCCAGTAACAAAGAAAAAGGCAGAGGCTATCTATATCAGCCACTCTACAGAAGCCACCATGGTCAGAGCAGCCTGCTCTGCACAGGACACCAGTATCTCTTGCCACTGAGGCAACCAACAGCCATTTCCCCTGGTTAGCTCTGGAGAAGGAAACATGGTTTACACCCTCCCCTTCACCCATCAGGAAGCAGCTGCCGTGGAGCTGCTTTGGGAAAAGAGCAGCCGTGTCTTCCAACTTTGTGTGGGCGCTAACCCCCAAGCTGTGGCTCCCCTGAGAATGCCTTCACTCCTGACTCAAGCTCTGTGACTGCTTTGTGCCTGCCCACATATCAGACCCTGGAGGCATCACCATAGTGAATTAATTTTCACTTTGGGCCCTGGAGCCAAGTTCTTCCTGCCTATGCCCATGCTCTCAGTGCTGACTCAGCCACTGTAGAGAACTAGGCTATATACCAGAGCCACTTTAACTCTGCATACTCCTGTGCTCACATTCTCAGTTTCCCAGCTACTTTAAAGCATCTGCACCTTACATACTGTTACCACCAGAGCAGTGGGATGCCTATGTTCCAGGCACCAATGCCATTACTTCTGTAGATCCTGGAGCTGTTATTCTTCCATATGTGCCTATGTTCCAGGCCTCAGCTCCATGGATGATCCACTTATCAGTCATTGGTAGCATGACCACTGTGAGAGGGTACACAAGCCAGACCCAGAGCCAACAGGGATGCCTCAGCCACAACATCCCCAGTGGGAGAAAAATACCAGGAGTTTCTTAGCAGCCATTGCCACTGAGGACCCCACTGCAGACATTCAGAGCATTGGCTTCTCAGGATCCCTGCAATTTTTGTCAACACCAACCTCAGCTGACAAAGCTGCACAGAGACTACACAGCCGCACCCTCACTTGTGCCAGAATTAACATACCCCACCCAGCAAGTGCCCTCAGACTATCCCCTACCACTGGAGAAGGTCTACCTGCAGCAAAACTATCATGTAAAGTCTGAAAGGGATGTCTACTTGACAAATGTGTAGACATCACCATGAGACAAAAAACATAAAAAACACTACCAAAAGAACACAATAACCCCAAAGAAATTAAAATATGCAAACTGCATTACAAAGAATTCAAAATGACTGTTTAAAGGAAGTTGAGTGAACTTCAAGAAAATACAGAAAATAATTCAATGAAATTAGGAAAACAATAAATGACCAAAATTATAAATGTAAGAGAGAGATTGAAACTACAAGAAAAAAAAAAAATCAAACAAATTCTGGAGCTGAAAAATATAGTGAATGAAATAAAAAATGCAGCAAAGAGTGTCAACAACAGAATTAATCAAGGAGAGCAAGATGGTGGAATAGAAACCTCCATAGATTGTCCCCTCTGCAAGGACATCAATTTAACAACTATCTATACAAAAAATCACTTTCATAAACACTAAAACTTAGGTGAGTACTCACAATACCTGGTTTTAACTTTATATCACTAAAAGAGGTGCTAAGATGGTAGGAAAAGCAGTCTTGAATCACCAAAGCCACTCTTGCCCAATCCCCAAGCAGGGATGGCATGGTGCAGAGAGGCTTTCAGTGCCCTGGAGAGAGGAAGATCATAGCATTTGTGAGGCATTGAACACAGTGCTGCCCTGTTACAACAGAAAACAAAACTGGGCCAAATTCAACTGACACACACCCACAGAGGGAGCATTCAAAGCAGCTCTAGCCAGAGGGAAATCACAGATCCCAGTGGTCTAAACTTGAGCTCCTACAATCCTCGCTAATGGGCTAAAGTGCTCTGCGGCTCTAAACAAGCTTGAAAGACAGTCTAGGCCACAAGGACTGCAACTCCTAGTCAAATTCTAGTGCCAAATTGGGTCCAGAGACAGTGGACTGGGTGGGGGGCACACAATCTACTGAGGCACCATGTTAGCATCACCCCTCTTTTAACACCAGGCTGCACAGCTCATGGCTCCAAAAGTGACCTTTTCCCTTCACTTGAGGAGAGGAGAGGGAAGAGTGGGGAGGACTTTGCTTTCATCTTGGATACCAGCTCAACCACAGTAGAACAGGGCACCGGTCTGAGTCATGAGGCTCCCTTTCTAGGCCCTAGTTCCAAGATGGCATTTCTAGATACACCCTGGCCAGAAGAGAATCTGCAGCCTTGAAAGGAAGAACCCAGTCCTGGCAGGATTTACCATTTGCTAACTGAAGAGCCCTTGGGCCCTGAATAACCAGCAGTGATATCTAGGTACTACACCAAGGGCCTTGGGTGAGCCTCTGAGACTTGTTAGTCTCAGGCGAGTTTCAGCACCTTCCCAGATATAGTGGTTATGGGGCAAGACTCCTTCCTGTTGAGAAAAGTGGAGGGAAAACAAAGGGGATTTTGTCTCACACCTTAGGTATCAGCTCAGCCACAGGGGGTTAGAGTACCAAGCAGACCCTTTGGCTCCCCAATTCCAAGACTTGGCTCTTGGACTGCATTTCTTGACCTGCCCTGGGCCAGTGGGGAGCCCACTTCCCTGAAGGAGAAGTCCCAGGCCAAGCAGCATTTCCCACAAGCTGACCAGAGAAACCTCAGGCCAGAAAAGAACATCAGTGGTAGCCTGGCAGTATTCCCTTGGGTCTGGGGTGGTGGTGGTCATGAGGTGAGGCTTCTCTGCCTTTAGAAAGGGGATGGAAGAGTGGGAAGGACTACATCTTATGATTCAAGAGCCATTTTAGCCACAGTGCAATAGAATACCAGGCAGACATCTAAGATTTTTACTCTAGCTCCTGGTTCCTGGACAGCACCTCCGGACATGCCCAGGGCCTGGGGAGCTTGCCACCCTGAAGGAAGGACACAGGCCTAGCTGGCTTTGCTACCTGCTGATTGTAGAGCCCCAGGGCCTTGAGCAAGTATAGGCTGTAGCCAGGGAGTGGTTACAGCAGGCCTTGGGTGAGACCCAGTGCTGTGGTGGCTTCAGGTCTGACCCAGTGCAGTTCCATTTGTGGCAGCCATAGGGGTGTTTGTGTCACACCACCCCCAGAGTGAGGTGGCTCAGAACAGAGAGACTTCATTCATTTGGGAGAAAGTAAAAGAAGAGAACAACAATCTCTGCCTGGTGATCCAGATAATTATTCTGAATCTTGTCCAAGACTACCAAGGTGGTGCCTCTATGAGTCTGCAAGAAGCACAATGTTACCAGTCTTGGGGTGCCCCCTAAAGCAGATACAGTTTAGATCACAACACCCACGTCCTTCTGATTATCTGGAAAGCCTTCCCAATAAGGACAGGTACAAATAATCCCAGACTGAGACAACCACAATAAATACCTAACTCTTCAATGCTCAGACACCAAAGAATGTCAACAAGCATCAACACCCTCCAGGAAAACATAACCTCACCAAATGAACTAAATAAGGTGCCAGAGACCAATCCTGGAGAAACAGCTATGTGACCTTTCAGACAGAGAATTCAAAATAGCTGTGCTGAGAAAACTCAAAGAAATTCAAGATAACACAGAGAAGCAATTCCGAATTCTTTCAGGTGAATTTAACAAAGAGACTGAAATAATTAAAAAGAATCAAGCAGAAATTCTGGAGCTGAAAAACACAACTGGCATACTGAAGAATGCTTTAGAGTCCTTTAATGTTAGAATTCATCAAGCAGAAGAAAGAATTAGTAAGCTTGAAGACAGGCTATTTGAAAATACACAGTCAAAGGAAAGAAAAAAAAACAGTGAAGCACACCTGTAAAATTGGGAAAACAGCCTCAAAAAGGCAGCTTTAAAGAGGAAGTAGAGAAAGAGGTAGGGGTAGAAAGCTTATTCAAAGGGATAATAACAGAGAACTTCTCAAACCCAGAGAAAGATATTGATACCCAAGTACAAGAAGGTTCTCAAACACTAAGCAGATTTAACCCAAAGAAGACCACTTTGAAGCATTTCTAAAGGTCTCCTAAAAGGACTCCTAAAGGTCAAGAATAGAGAAAGGATTCTAAAACAAAATCAAGAGAAAAGAAACAAATAACATATAATGGAGCTACACTACATCTGGTAGCAGACTTTTCAGTGGAAACCTTATAGATCAGGAAAGGGTGGCATGACATATTTAAAGTGTTGAAGAAAAAACCTTTTACCCTAGAATAGTGTATTTGGTGAAAATACCCTTCAAATGTAAAGGAGAAACAAAGACTTTCTTAGACTAACAAAAGCTGAGAGATTTCAACAACACCAGACCTGTCCTATAGGAAATGCTAAAGGGAACACTTCAATCACAAAGAAAAGGACATTAATGAGCAAAATAAAATCATCTGAAGGTACAAAACTCACTGGTAATAGTAAGCACCTCAAAATACAGAACATTATAACACTGTAACTGTGGTATGTAAACTACACTTATCTTAAGTAGAAAGACTGAGCAATGGACCAATAAAAAATAATAACTATAACAACTTTTCAAAACATAGAGAGTGCAATAAGATATAACCAGAAACAAGAAAAAGTTTAAAAACAGAGGAATAAAGTTAGGGCATAGAGTCTTCATTGGTTTTCTTTTTGCTTGTTTGTTTGTTTATGCAAATAGTGCTAAGTTGTTACCAGGTTAAAATGATGGGTTATAAGATACTATTTGCAAGTTTCATGGTAACTTCAAAACAAAAAATATACAAAAGATACACAAAAAATAAAAAGCAGGAAATGAAACAATATCATCAAAGAAAATAATCTTCACTAAAAGGAAGACAGGAAGAAAGAAGAGAAGACCACAAAACACCCAGAAAACAAATAGCAAGATAGCATAATAAGTCCTTACTTATCAATAATAACATTAAATGTAAATGGGCTAAACTCTCCAATCAAAGAACACAGAGTGGCTGAATAGATTAAAAACAAAACAAAACAAAACAAAACAAGACTCAATGACCTGTTGCCTACAAGAAACACATTTCACCTATAAAAACACATATAGGTGTGGCATGGTGGCACACACCTGTAATCTCAGCACTTTGGGAGACTGAGGCAGGCAGATCACCTGAGGTTGGGAGTTTGAGACCAGCCTGACCAACATGGAGAAACCCTGTCTCTATTAAAAATACAAAATTAGCTGGGCGTGGTGGCACAAGCCTGTAATCCCAGCTACTTGGGAGGCTGAGGCAGGAGAATAACTTGAACCCAGGAGGTGGAGGTTGCAGTGAGCCAAGATTGCACCATTGCACTCCAACTGGGCAACAAGAGTGAAACTCTGTCTCAAAAAAAACAAAAACAAAAACAAAAAAACCAAAAACAAACAAATGAAAAACAGACACATATAGACTGAAAATAAAAAGATGGGAAAAGATCCTCTGTGCCAATGGAAACCAAAGAAGAGCAGGAGTAGCTATAGTTACATCAGACAAAATAAATTTCAAGGCAAAAACCACGAGAAGAGACAAAGAAGGTCACTATATAATGATAAAGGGGTCAATTCAGCAAGAGGATATAACAATTTTAAATATATATGCATCTAACACTGAACACCTGGATATATAAAGCAAAGATTATTAGAGCTAAAGAGTGTGATAGGCCCCAATACAATAATAGCTGGAGACTTCAATGCCCCACTTTCAGCATTGTACGATCTTCCAGACAGAAAATCAACAAAGAAATGTTGGAGTTAATCTGCACTGTAGACCAAATGGATCTAAAAGATATTTACAGAACATTTCATCCAACGACTGCAGAATAAACATTCTTTTCCTCAGCATATGAATCATTCTCAAGAATAGACCATATGTTAGGTCACAAAGCAAGTCTTAAAACATTCAAAAATTTGCAGTAATATTAAGTATCTTCTCTGACAAAATAGAATTAAACTAGAAATCAATAACAGAGGGATTTTGAAAACTATACAAATACATAGAATTAAACAATATGTTCCTGAATGATCAGTGAAGAATTTAAGAAGGAAATTGAAACATTTCTTGAAACAAATGATAATGAAAACACAACATACCAAAACCTATTGGATACAGTAAAAGCAGTACTAAGAGGGAAGTTTATAGCTGTAAGTGCCTATATCAACAAAGAAGAAAAGCTTCAGATAAATAGCCTAACTATGCATCTTAAAGAATGAGAAAAGTCAGAACAAATTATACCCAAAATTAGTAAAAGGAAAGAAATAATAAGATCAGAGCAGAAATAAATGAAATTGAAATGAAGAAAGCAATACAAAAGATCATTGAAACAGAGAATTTCATTGAAACTTTTAAAAATTTGTTGAAAAGTTAAACAAAATTGACAAATGTTTAGCCAGGCTAACTCAGAAAAAAACAGAAAAGATCCAAAGAAATAAAATCAGAGATAAAAAAAGAGACATTACAAATGATACCGCAGAAATTCAAAGGATCATCAGTGGCTACTATGAGTAATTATATGCCAAACTTGGAAAATCTCAAAAAAATGAACAAATTCTTAGACACACGCAACCTACCAAGATTGAACCATGAAGAAATCCAAAACCTGAACAAGTGATGAGATCAAAGCTGTAATAAAAAGTCTCCCACTAAAGAAAAGCCATGACCTGATGTCTATCCTGATACCAAAACCAGACAAAGAAACATCCAAAAAAAGAAAACTATAGGCCAATATCTCCAATGAATATTGATCCAAAAATCCTCAACAAAATACTAGCAAACTGGCTGGGTAATCCCATCTATTTGGGAGGCTGAGGCGGGTGGATCACTTGAGTCACGAGTTCGAGACCAACCTGGCCAACATGGCAAAACCCTGTCTCTACTAAAAATACAAAAATTAGCCAGGTGTTGTGGTGCATGCCTGTAGTTCCAGTTACTGGGGAGACTGAGGCAGCAGGAGAATTGCTTGAACCCAGGAGGTGGAGGTTGCAGTGAGCCAAGATCGCACCACTGCACTGCAGCCTGAGCAGCAGAGTGAGATTCTGTCTCAAAACAAACAGACAAACAAACAAACAAACAAACAAAAAACACTAGCAAACTGAATTTAGCAATATGTCAAAAAGATGATTCATCATGACAAAGTGAGATTTATCCCTAAGATGTGAGGATGGTTCAACATACATACGCAAATCAATCAATGTGAGGCATCATATAGACAGAATAAAGGACAAAACCTATGTAATCATTTCAAGTGATGCTGAAATAGCATTTATAAGTTTCACATTGCTTCATGATAAAAACCTGGCAACAGAAGGAACATACCTCAACATAATAAAAGTCATATGTAACAGACTCATAGCTAGTATACTGAATGGGAAATATGAAAGCCTTTCCTCTAAGATCTGGAACATAACAAGGAAGCCCACCATCACCACTGTTATTCAACATAGTACTAGAAGTTCTAGCTAGAGAACTCAGACAAGAGAAATAAATAAAGGGCATCCAAATTGGTAACAAAGTAGTCAAATTTTCCTTATTTTCAGATAGTATGATCTTATATTTGGAAAAACCTAAGGACATCACAGAAAAGCTATTAGAACTGATAAACAAATTCAGTAAAGTTGCAGGATACAAAACCAAAATATAAAAATCAGCAGCATTTCGATATATCAAGATTGAACAATTTAAAAAAGAAATAAAAAAGTAATACCATTTACAATAGCCATAAATAAAATTAAATATCTAAAATTAAAGATCCAAAGAAATAAAATCAGAGATAAAAAAGAAGAGACATTACGAATGATACCGCAGAAATTCAAAGGATCATCAGTGGTTACTATGAGCAATTATATGCCAATAAATTGGAAAATCTCAAAAAAATGAACAAATTCTTAGACACATGCAACCTACCAAGATTTGCGACTGACCAAAGAAGTGAAGAATCTCTATAATGAAAACTATAAAGCACTGATGGAAGAAATGGAAGAGGCCACCAAAAAATGGAAAGATATTCCATGTTCACGGATTGGAAGAATCGATATTATTAAAATGTCCATACTATCCAAAGCAATCCACAGACTCAGTACAATCCCTATCAAAATACCAAAGACATTCTTCACAAAAATAGAAAAAAGCAATCCTAAAATTGATATGGAACCACAAGAGCCAAAACTATCTTAATCCAAAAGAACAAACTAGAGGAATCACATTGCCTGATTTCAAATTATACTATAGAGGTTTAGTGACCAGAACAGCAGTACTGGCATAAAAGCAGACACATAGGCCAATGGAACAGAATCGGTAACCCAGAAAGAAATCCACCACCTACCATAAATTAATTTTTGATAATAGTGCCAGGAACATACACTGGAGAAAAGACAGTGTCTTCAATAAGTGGTGCTGGGAAAACTGGATAACCCTATGCAGAAGAATAAAACTAGACTCCTAGCTGTCACTGTATACAAAAATCAAATCAAAATGGATTAAAGACTTAAATATAAGACCTGAAATTATGAAACAACTACAAGAAAACATTGTGGAAACTCTCCAGGACATTGTTCTGGACAAAAATTTCTTGAATAATATCCAATAAGCACAGGCAATGAAAGCAAAAATGAATAAACAGAATCACATCAAGTTAAAAAGTTTCTGCACAGCAAAGGAAACAATCAACAACGTGAAGAGACAACCCACAGAATGGGAGTAAATATTTGCAAACTACCCATCTGACAAGGGATTAATAACCAGAATACATAAGGAACTCAAACAAATCTATAGGAAAAAGTCTAATAATCTGATTAAAAAATGGGCAAAAGATTTGAATAGCTATACAAATGGCAAACAGGCACATGAAAAGGTGCTCAACATCACTGATCATCAGAGAAATGCAAATCAAAAATACAATAAGATATCATCTCACTCCAGTTAAAATGGCTTATATCCCAAAGACAGGCAATAACAAATGCTGGCGAGGATGTGGAGAAAAGGGAACCCTGTACACTGTTGGTGGGAATGTAAATTAGGACAACTACCATGGAGAACAGTTTGGAGGTTCCTCAGAAAACTAAAAATAGAGCTACCATATGATCCAGCCATCCCACTGCTAGGTATATACCCCAAAGAAAGGAAATCAGTATATCAGAGACATCTGCACTTCTATGTTTGTTGCAGCACTGTTCAGAATCTAAGACTTTGAAGCAACCTAAGTGTCCATCAACACATGAATGGATAAAGAAAATGTGGTACATATACATAATGGAGTACTATTCAGCCATAAAAGGTATGAGATCCTGTCATTTGCAAATGACATGGATGGAACTGGAGGTCATTATGCTAAGTGAAATAAGTCAAGCACAGAAAGACAAACATTGGATGTGCTCACTTATTTGTGGGATCTAAAAATCAAAACAATTAAACCCATGGAGATAGAGAGTAGAAGGATAGTTGCCAGAGGCTGGAAGGGCAGTAGGGGATTTGGGGTTGGGGAGTGGGGATGGTTAATGGGTACAAAAAAATAGAAAGAATAAACTAGGCCTAGTATGTGATAGCATAACACGGTGACTATAGTGAGAAATAATGTAATTGTGCATTTAAAAGTAACTAAAAAGTATAGTTAGATTGTAACACAAAGGATAAATACCTGAAGGGGTGGATGCCTCATTTTCCATGAAATGATTATTATGCATTTCCTGCGTGTACCAAAACATCTCATGAACCACATAAATATATGTACCTACTATATACCCTCACAAATTAAAATTAAAAATTTTAAAAAAGTCTTAAGCAGAAGAAAAGTGTGAAGTTGAAGACAGGTTATTTAAAAATATGCCATCAGAGAAGAAAAAGAACAAAGAATAACAAGGAAAGAAGAAAGTATACGAGATTTATGGGAAAGCATCAAAATGGCAAATATTCAAGTTGTAGGAGTTCAAGAAGGAGAACAGAAAGACAAAAAAGCAGAAAGCTTATTTAAAGAATAATAGGAGAAAATGTCCAAATCAAGGGAAAGAGATAAATATCCAACTACAGGAAAGTCAAAGTTTTCTGATCACATTCAATCTAAACTAGACTACACCAAGACATGTAATCAAACTGTCAAAAATCAAAAGACAAAGAAGGCCAGGTGTGGTGGCTCATGCCTGTAATCCCAGCACTTTGGGAAGCCAAGGCAGGCAAATCGCTTGAGCCTAGGAGTTCGAGACCAACCTGGGCAACATGGCAAGACCCTGTCTTTACAAAAAATAAAAATACAAAAATACAAAAATTAGCCAGGTGTGGTGGCATGCACCTGTAGTCCCAGCTACTCAGGGGGTTGAGATGGCAGGATCACTTAAGCCTGGGAAGTTGAGATTGTGATGAGCCAAGATCATGCCACTGCACCCTAGCCTGGGTGACGGAGCTAAGCCCTGTCTCAAAAAACAAAACAAACAAAAAAGAAACAAAAAGAAAAATAAACAAAAAAACCCGAGAAACTAACAACCCCCTCCCCCTCCAAAAAAAAAAAAAAACCACAAAAAATCAAAGACAAAGAGAGGATCCTGTAAGCAGCTAGAGAAATGAAGAAAATAACATATAAGGAAGTTTCAATAAGGCTAGAAGCAGATTTCTCAGCAGAAACCTTACAGGGCAGGAGAAAATGGGATGATGTATTCAATGTGCTGCCAGGGAAAAGTAAAACCTGTCAATTAAGAATATATTGCCGGTAAAGCTGTCATTCAGAAATGAAGGAGAAAGAAAGACTTACCCAGACTTACATCAGCTGAAGAAGTTGATCACCACCAGTCCTGTCTTACAAGAAATGCTACAGGGAGTTCTTCAAGCTGAAAGAGAAGAAGACTAATTATTAGCATGAAAATTTATCAAAGTATAAGACTCACTGGTAAAATAAAGATGCAGTGAAATTCAGAATACTCTTAATAATCTAATGGTGGTGCATAGACCACTTATATTCATACTATGAAGATGAGATGAAACTATTAAAAATAATAATAGCTATAATAATTTGTTAAGGGATATGCAATAAAAAGATGTAAATTGTGACATAAAAAACAAAACATGTGGAGTGTGGTGGAGTAATAGTGTTAAGCTTTTTAATGTGGTCAAAGTTTAGTTGTTAGCTTAAAATAGCCTGTTATAACTATAAGATGTTTTATGTTAGCCTCAGGGTAACCACAAAGCAAAAATGTATAGTAGATAAACAAAAGATGAAACTTAAGGAATGAAAGCATACTAGAGAGAATTATCTAATCAGAAAGGAAGACAGTCAGTGAAAAAGAAAGAAACAAAGAATCTACAAAGCAATCAGAAAACAACAAAATGACAGGAGTAAGTCCTTACCTATCAATAATTACCTTGAATATAAATGGACTAAATTCTCTAACCAAAGACACACACAGAATGGCTGAATGGGTGAAAATATAACAATATGCTGCCTTCAAGAGACTCACTTCACCTTAAAGGACACACATATGTTGAAAATGAAAGGATGAACAAAAATATTCCAGGCAAATGGAAACCAAAAGAGAGCAGGGAGAGCTATAGTTATGTCAGAAAAAAATAGACTTTAAATCAAAAACTGTAAAATGTGACAAAGAACTTCATTATCTAATGATAAGGGGATTAATTCATCAAGAAGATATAATAATTATAAATATATATGTACCTAATATCAGAGCTCCTAGATATATAAAGCAAATATTAATAGACCTGAAGAAAGAGATTGACTGTAATACAATAATAGTAGGGGATTTCAACAATGAACAGGTTATCTTGACAGAATATCCATAAGGAAACATTGGACATACCAAATGGAACTAACAGACATATACAGGACATTTTATCCAACAGCAGCAGAATACACATTCTCTTCAACATTCCCCAGGATAGATCATATGTTAGACCACAGAACAAGTCTTAACAAATTTAAGAAGATTGAAATCTTATCAAGTATTTTTTCTAACAACAATGGTATAAAACTAAAAATCAATAATAGGAGGAATTTTGGAAAATTTACAACTATGTGGAAATTAAACGACATGTTTCTAAATAACCAATGGATCAAAAAATAAATTAAAAGAGACATTTTTTTAAAATCTTGAGACAAATAAAAATGGAAGCACAACATATCAAAACTTATGGGATGCAGCAAAAACAGTTCCAAGAGGGAAGTTTAAAGCATTAAACATCTACATTAAAAAAGAAGAAAGATCCCAAATAAACAGCCTAATGTTACACTGCAAGGAACTAGAAATAGATGAATAAACTAAGCCCAAAGAAAAATCTGGTTTTTCTTCCTCATCATATGAAGCTAATCTCTCTTAACTTTCATTTTCTTAGCTTTTAAGTGGGAATAATGAACTGTTTCTTGTAGGATTATTTTGAACTTTGTCGATAATAGATGAGACGTATGTGACCCAAGGGCAGCCCTTGCTCACTCTGGACTAATCATGCATGACTATTTTTCATTTTTTTCAACAGGCACAACTTATTTTTAGCTTGTGGTCAACTAAGATCTTCTGAGTTTTTTTATTTTTTATTTTTTAAACCTAGGCAAACTGAGGTCTTTCTATCCTAAATGTATGTAATTGATTACTTTTTAGAAACTTAATGCAGGTCTTTGACACTTATCCCTTTAAAACAGCTGACTTAGGGCCTTACCACAAACAGTTCTCCTGGTATGGAATGTTCTTCCTCCTGACTTCCCATGGTTTTCTCTCGCTCTTTTTTTTTAATCATTTAGGTCTCAGTTTACATGGCATCCTTTCAGCAAGACCTTGCCTGATGACTCAATCTAATGCTGCGTCCAAGTCACTCTCTGTTACACTTTGCTTCTGTTCTCATTTCTTTAGTTGCTTATCATCCATTATCCACCCTACCTCAGCCTGGCCAGCCTGCAGCCTGCACTTATAAGAACACCTAACACACAATGACGAGTCAATGAATATTTGTTGGAAGAATAAATAATAGTCATTCTTCTTTTGTTATTGAGAAAAAGTTCTTAATATTGGTTCATTCCTACAAGATGCCTTAACATCAAGGAAAAGAAGTTATTTTCACTTCCTATCAGCATCAGTCTCACGTTCTTTAAAAAGAATTTTTTATTAATTTTTTTTATAGTAGAATATAGAAAGCTGAACTTTTTCAGAAGAAGAGTCATTGGATGATACGCTTTGAGGCCGACAGCCTAACAGATAATCTTTCTAGACCCCCAAGGACAAGAACCAGGGGTTCTTCCTGCTCTTAGACAAATTATAATGTGAGGGGAGCTATTGGGAAGAAGAGGTGAATAGAAAATAAGCAAAGGAGGCCAAATTTTTGTCACTAATTCAGTATAACAGCTAACGGATAGAGAGAATTGAAGAGGTCCTGAGGTTCCTGGCTTAGGCCACTGGATGGATAGTGGTGTTATCTGGCAATATAAAAGCACTGTATAAAAGCAGGCAGAAGAGGAGAAGCAAGATCAGGAGAAGTGAGAAGATCCAAGCACAGTTGGGAAGAATAGGTTTGGGGCTCAGGGGATGGGTCCAGACTAGACTGAAAGATCTGGGGTTTCTTCTGCAGGTGGCAGTTGAAGTTATGGGAGCAGTTAAGATCACTAAATAGTGTCGGAGAGTGAGCAAAGAGGGGTAAGGACTGGATCTTCAGTTACAGTAACATGGAGAGTCAGGAAGATAAGAGGGGACTGGAAAGAGCTAGCCAGGGTGTCAGGGGAACCAAGAGAGTGGCATCAGAGAAGCCAAAGGAAGAGTGTATAGTCAATGATGTGAGATGCTGAAAGATGGCAAGTTCTTAGACCAGAAATGAGTCCACCGATTTGCCAGCCTGTGGTCCCTGGTGACCTTTGGCAGTCACAGTTTCAGAGTTGTTGGTGGTGACGGGTGGGGGCAGAACTTAGAAAGCAGTGGGCTGAGTAAAGAAATGAAAGAAGAGACAGATCTCATCTGTCTGTGTTCTTTAAGATGTGGTAGTCTGTTGCAGTACAGTGGAACTGCTAGGAAAGTGCTGCTTTTAGCAAGCATATTATATATGCCGGTGGCTCAGTTTCAGCTTGTGGTCAACTAAGATCTTCTGACATTTTTTTAAACCTTGGCGAGCCAGGGTCTTTCTATCTGAAATGTGCATAATTGATTATTTTTAAAAATTTTAATGCAGGCCTTTAACATTTATCCCTTTCAAACAGCACCTTATTAGTGTAAGCCAAATTTTCCAAACGTATTCTAAAGCTAATTTCATCATTGTTTACTTTATAGTCCTGCCTGGGACCCTACTTTTTAAGATGCCTGGTTCTCTTGCTTAGAAACTAGGGATGGCGGTATTCCTGTTACTATAACATTCACCCGTGGAAAACTAGATTGAGCTCAATTTCATTCCTGGGAAACAACAAGTTTCTTAGCTGAAATATAAACTCTAACTGGAAAGCAACTGACCAGAGGTTTTTTAAGAATTGCATTTTGAAATAGTAAGTGAACACAAATCAAAAGACATGTACTATTTAATGTGCTTGATTGATTTCAAGATTCCAAATCCTCAAAGCTAAAAACTGTCATCATAATGTACTTAGTTAATGGGTGACTGTATTTTTAGAAAAGCTTTTGACAAAAGGCTAGAAAAAGACTTAAATGTATAAACCAGGATATTTTCTTGCCTGAGTATTCCATTAATTGAAATTTTATACTTTACACCCTTTTTTCCTAAGTTTTGCAAAGGACTATGAAATTGTGATCCCTGTGAGGTAGATGGGCTGTTTTTATTTCACTTCTAAGAAGATCAAGGTATAAGGTACCTATTTCCTCAGATGTCATGAACCCAGAGAATATAATGGTGACCTTTTGATTTTCCACCCAGGCCTTTTGGCATGACTTTCCCAGCACTCACGTCAGATATCTTCATTCACAATTTGAAAAGAAGAGTTATGTCTCGAGGAGAAAAATCTAGGTAGGAACAGATAGAAACAGTTTTACATATAGCTCAGCTACTTGTGTGAAGTTGGTGGTCATGAAACTGTGGGACTCTGAATGTTGGTTACACCAAGGCGCAATGTGGGCAGAAGATGCTTCCTCCAGGCAGCTTGGGCAAACTGTTTAGTGCAACACCCTTGCTGTGTAGGCTTATTTTAGTAGAAACAGTGACCCTGAACTCATCAGCTCATTTTGTGTTCAATACGAAATCTGAACCTAGAACCTGAGAAGATGCATACCTGTGTCCCCTCCCGCCCCCTTGGTGTGCTGCCAGAAAATGTTTACTCAGAGCAGCAGCTGAAGTCTGTTTGGGAACCTGCAGCCTGTGTATATCCGACGAGTGACCAAGATGCTTGGGTGTGTGCTGACTCATTTAAGAACAACTGATTTAGAGAGCTGCTGGGGCGTGGGTGTTAGTGTGCTGTGGTTCATTTTCCAGCATGCTACCAGAAAAGCGCTGGATGGAAGTGGCAAATGATGAAGTCAAAACACAATTACTGTACTGTCCAGAATATAGATAGCAATTTCTTTTCTAAATCTGTCTTTTAGGATGCCCTAGTCATTAGCATCTGGATTTGGCAATATTTTAGAAATATTTAAATATAGCTGTATTTAATGAGCACTTACCACGTGCTAGGCATTTTTCTAAATGTTTTACAGGCGTTAAATCATTTAGTCCTTACAGCCACACTCCGAGTCATCTATTCTCGTCTGTCATCATGGCCATCTTGCAGTTGGGGACAACTGAGGCTTGGGGATATGTAACTAGCTTAAAGACACCAGAGTATCTGTGGCAGAGCATGATATAAATCCAGGTCTGACTCAGTGTCAGACTCAATATGACTCAAATCTATATTGTTAACCCGTTATATGTTACTGAGGTTTTGGTGCT